>NC_136801.1:24422825-24457825 GCF_951216825.1 Electrona antarctica | reverse complement strand
TGCTTATGTCAGCAGGCCTAGTACAGTTCACAGTAGGCAAGCCATGTTTGCACCAGTATGTTTTATTTCTAAACAGATCCATGTCCACTATAGTAACCACACCTCTAGCTCTTGTTGTTTGTATAAAAGAGACCCATGTCTGACATGCTGACAGGCTGCACGCTGCAGTCTCTGAGACGCTCTCCTTTCAGGAGCTCTCATTTCACATTGATTCATTCCACTCTAGTCCCTTTGTGGACATTCTTTACACTCTGATGTAAATTATCCATAACAATGGCAACGCTCGCTTCCGCTGTGGTCCGTCAATGAAATGTTTCCCCGCCGTCCAATTCCATTAGAAGCGCAATCTTCAACCGAGGCGGGGTTGGCGAAAGGGCCTTTCTGTGTGGAGTTTGCATGTTCTCCCCGTGTCCCCTAGGGTAGGTACCCTCACATGTTCTCCCCGTGTCCCCTAGGGTAGGTACCCTCACATGTTCTCCCCGTGTCCCCTAGGGTAGGTACCCTCACATGTTCTCCCCGTGTCCCCTAGGGTAGGTACCCTCACATGTTCTCCCCGTGTCCCTATAGGGTAGGTACCCTCACATGTTCTCCCCGTGTCCCTATAGGGTAGGTACCCTCACATGTTCTCCCCGTGTCCCCTAGGGTAGGTACCCTCACATGTTCTCCCCGTGTCCCCTAGGGTAGGTACCCTCACAAAAAAATGCAGTAATCCTGGTCACTAAACTGCCTCCCCGTGGCCAGCTGGGACGCCTGCTGGTTGGAATAACGTGTTCCTTCCACGCGCTACGTCCAACCAGGGAAACTCCCCCCTGTCAGGTGTAAAGGAGCAACTTGGACACTCATGCATGAAGGAAGCATGAGTTTAAGTCCGTTGCTCTCCCCAGGTTGGCGGAGGGTGTGTAGAGCCCAGGATCACATTAGATAATTGACACAGGGGTGAAAAATGGGTTACAAAATCGTGGGATAAAAATTATAGAAGTAAAAAAAAAAGAAGCGCAATCTTTGGCTGTGTTTTTCTCGGAATTGAGGTGTTTGAAAAGAACGCCGATGTTATGGGGTAAATAAATAAATATATGTGTATATATATATATATATATATGTCAAGGACCCCAAAAGCTGTATGTATTTGTGTGTGTATTTTTTGTATGTATTTGTTGTATTTGGCCGCCAAAACTTTGGGCGCCATAGCTAAAGTTTTAAAAAATGGTTAACGTATAAGCTAAGATGGCACAGATGCGTTTTCCTATACACACCGGAGTCAAAGGGCAGCAGAGATTTCTGAGCGTATTAGCCACTGGGAAAATGCATTTAGCCGCAAGACACCTGCTGTAATTCTAGCAGCGAGCAGCTTGTATCGCATTTATCAGGACAGCCGTCATCTTGCAGCCTTCAGCGACAGCTGACCCGGAACGGACAAGAGAAATCCCATTTTGTCCAGAGCTTAACACCGTGGCCTCGGCTCACCTCCTGGTTAAAGATATACAGTACCGTGAGCTCACAGCATACTAGCTACAGGCTGCATCATTCCTTCCTTCCTCCCTTCATTCCTTCCTTCCTTCATTCCTTCCTTCCTCTCTTCATTCCTTCCTTCCTTCCTTCCTTCCTTTCTTCCTTCCTTCCTTCCTCCCTTCATTCCTTCCTTCCTTCATTCCTTCCTTCCTCTCTTCATTCCTTCCTTCCTTCCTTCCTCCCTTCATTCCTTCCTTCCTTCATTCCTTCCTTCCTCTCTTCATTCCTTCCTTCCTTCCTTCCTTCCTCTCTTCCTTCCTTCCTTCCTCCCTTCCTTCCTTCCTTCCTTCCTTCCTCCCTTCTTTCCTTCCTTCCTTCATTCCTTCCTTCCTTCATTCCTTCCTTCCTCTCTTCATTCCTTCCTTCCTTCCTTCCTCCCTTCATTCCTTCCTTCCTTCATTCCTTCCTTCCTCTCTTCATTCCTTCCTTCCTTCCTTCCTCTCTTCCTTCCTTCCTTCCTCCCTTCCTTCCTTCCTTCCTTCCTTCATTCCTTCCTTCCTTCCTTCCTTCCTTCCTTCCTCTCTTCCTTCCTTCCTTCCTCCCTTCCTTCCTTCCTTCCTTCCTTCCTTCCTCCCTTCATTCCTTCCTTCCTTCCTCTCTTCCTTCCTTCCTTCCTCTCTTCATTCCTTCCTCTCTGAATTCCTTCCTTCCTTCCTCTCTTCCTTCCTTCCTTCCTTCCTTCCTTCCTTCCTCTCTTCCTTCCTTCCTTCCTTCCTTCCTCCCTCCCTCCCTCCCTCCCTTCCTTCCTTCCTTCCTTCCTTCCTTCCTTCCTCCCTCCCTCCCTCCCTCCCTCCCTCCCTCCCTCCCTCCCTCCCTTCCTCCCTCCCTCCCTTCCTCCCTCCCTCCCTTCCTTCCTTCCTTCCTTCCTTCCTCTCTTCCTTCCTTCCTTCCTTCCTTCCTCCCTCCCTCCCTCCCTCCCTTCCTTCCTTCCTTCCTTCCTTCCTTCCTTCCTCCCTCCCTCCCTTCCTTCCTTCCTTCCTTCCTTCCTTCCTTCCTTCCTTCCTTCCTTCATTCCTCCCTTGATTCCTTCCTCCCTCCCTTCCTCCCTTCCTTCCTTCCTTCCTCCCTTCATTCCTCCCTTCATTCCTTCCTCCCTCCCTTCCTTCCTTCCTTCCTCCCTCCATTCCTCCCTTCATTCCTTCCTCCCTCCCTTCCTCCCTTCCTTCCTTCCTTCCTTCCTTCCTTCCTTCCTTCCTCCCTCCCTCCTTCCTTCCTTCCTTCCTTCCTTCCTTCCTTCCTTCCTCCCTCCTTCCTTCCTTCCCTTGTGTCTCCATATTCTATCTTTTGTTCTTTCATTTTCCCTAAATTAACTCCATATGTGATCATACAGCGTCACACAAAAGCATCAAAAGTAGCAGATCTGCAAGCTTGAAACACGGTGGGAAATGACACGTTTTCCTTTGAGCTTGTTGATCTGATTCGTTGGCTACTTTCGCATTTGAATCCTGGAAAGTAACGTTTTGTTTTTTTGTTGTTTTTTTCACAGCCATGAGCCATTCACGCAGTAAAAATTATCAGCCTTCATTTATTCTCAGTGGTGGAAAGTAACTAAGCACATTTACTTTACTGTCTGTACTTAAGTACTTGAGTATGTCACATTTTCAGTAGGCTACTTTTACTTTTACTCCACTACATTTCAGAGACAAATATTGTACTTTACTCCACTACAATTATTTGAAAACTTTAGTTACTAGTTACTTTGTAGATTTGGATTCTTATTACAAAACATACAGTAACCACTTAAGCCCTATATGCATTTTTGTCCTTTTGAAAGTAGCAGATCTACAAGCTCACAATACGTCGCATGGTGACGCATTGTGAGCTTGTAGTTTTGCTATTTTCAATAGTTGGGACGTTTGTTCCTCCAAACTAAGACTGTGAAAACGGACTGCTCTTTACACTGAGTAAAATGAACAGTGAGGATTATTGCTTTGTAGGTCAGAGATCCAGCCACTTGATGATAATAACTTCCACCGTCTTCATAGCCACGTTGGGGATTTCTTTAACCACGTACAGCATATTGGACTTTGTATATTTGATTTGTCTGTCTGTGCCCTTCCGTTATTGACCTGTTCTGTGTTACGCATTCATTTGGTCTTTAATCTCTCTTCTCTATTCTAACTCTTCCTGTAACTGCAATATTGAGAGAGAAAATAGAATTCACACACTCTTTTTACACCTGAAATCGTGCGCAGTGGTGGAAAAAGTATTTAACTTATGGCCAGCCTAATTAACAGTGGACTGTGCCTTCTGCCTGCAATATTCATATGTTTAATTCGTCATTTTAATGCCAATAGAAAAATCTGTGATATACAAACTATATCTCATTCTGAAACGGCAATCCTATAGTATTATACCCAGTCCTGATGGTGGCGGTAACGTCACCATTATGCCGATTTTGACCAAATAGAGCGAATCTGGCGATGTCACTTCCGGTTTAACGAACCATAACATCCGGTAGTAGCTTTGGACTGTGCAGCACTATCGGATGTCCGGGATGCTAAGCGATCATCGTTGATTTTAATAACTAAGTCAAATTAAGCTCTAATCAAGCCCAAAATATTGTATGTATTGTAGTTGGGTTGCCAAGTGGTTTGATTCTGTAACTCTGTTGCGTTACTTTGTCTGCCTAGCAAAAGCACGCGATTACGTGAATCAGCATGGCTGCGCCTGCAGTAGGCTATATTACCAAAACAAACGCATGGTACTTTTGTGTCGCACATGGAAAGCAACTGAAAACGACCATGGATATATTAAAGACAGTTCCCCTGTGCTGCTGTGCACAGCGGAGATAATGCACAACTCCAGGTACGAACCAAAACACTGACTGAAGCTGATCCTTCACAACTAACTATCTCCAGACTAGTCCTGCAGTCTCGCAATGAAGGAGAGACAATCTCGTCTCTCACTATAGTCCACTACAATGCCATTCTAGCCTTAAAACCTACATTTATATGTTATTCAATATATTACTTTAGCGCAAAATATAGGCTTTTCTCAACCAAGCCCTGTTTCAAAAATGCGTATGTGCCATTATTGTATTTTGTGAATTAACTATAGTCTACAGTTTAACCCATTGATTCTCAGCTATTTTAATTTCAAGGACCCCCAAATTAAATTGATAGAAAGTAGCCTAGGCCATTTCATTATGATTTTCATCTCTGGACTGGGACCACAGTCTCCATCCATCCATCCATCCATCCATCTTCAACCGCTTATCCGTAGTCGGGTCGCGGGGGCAACAGCTCCACCAGAGTGTTCCAGACTTCCCTCTCCAGAGCAACATTAGTGACTTCCTCCTGAGGGACCCCAGTCTACATGGCCAAAAGCCAGTGTTCATTTAACTCAAAGTGTAGGCTAGGCCTACAAATGCTCACATCACATCAAAGGCTATACTAAATGCATTAGAATACAAAAAACATTAAAAAACTAATGTATATCCGCTTTCTGTCATTTATATTTCCATTTCCACAACAATAAACAGGAAAACATGGCATATTTTGGACATAGTTCGAATGGTGATTAATCATGATTAAATTAATTTTGAAGCTGTGATTAATCTGATTAAAAATTGTAATCATTTGACAGCCCTAATTTTGTTACATTAAGCTCCCGATTACAGGGAATTACGTCAATAACGTCAGTGGCCATGAGGGATTTATTGATTAATTACGCCAATTACGTCAATAGCCATAAGGGGGGTAAAAGCATCAATACTGCAATGTAGACATACTCCATTACTAAGTATTCAAATGTATACAAAATATTTTCCAAATATTGTACTATATTTTGATCTGAGATTTAGTGGAGTAGAAGTAAAAGTATTGGAATTAGGAAATACTCAAGCAAAGTTAAAATGCCTCAAAATTGTACTTAAGTATTTACACCACTGTAATGGTGAAGTTTATCCAGATTCTGACTCACAGCCTACATCAGGCAGACGAAGGAAAAGGCATTTCTAAGGAAACACACTCAATAGTAGCATGTACACAGTTTAGACTCTGGTCTAGTGTGTGTGTTCGCCTCAAATATGAGGCTGATAATAACTGCATTGATGGAATCTCTCGAGCTTCAGTCACTCCCCAAACAGTAGTTACAGTCGGTGCTCTCATCACAAAGGACGCAATACTAACAGCAGTTCTATGGCGTTATGGAAACATAATAATATTCCACTCAGGGTGACGTGTGCACCTTTTATTGAAGCAGAATGGAGCATAAAAACAGCATTACGACAGCACAGCCCCAATAAGCCTCCTGGTCTGGCCGACAGCCCGTCAGCGCAGACACTTTCCAGAGCACGCATCAAAGACCATTCTTAACACGTTCCCCTCCAGCATGTATCCAGGGCTGTCAAGGCCAGAAAGTAGTTTTTGCCACTCAGTAGGCATTCCCGCATAACTTCCAGGTATGATGATGATGTCACGCGCATACCCTCTATAGAAAGAGGAAATGAGTCCTCGGAATGGTTGCTGACTATATCCTAGCGACAGCAATGAGCTTGTGACGAGACCCCTGCTGTGAAGTTAATCACTATGCTCCAGAATAATCACATACTATGGATGTACGGTATTTTGAACAGATTTGCGTTCTGAATATTGTATTATTATATACAAAAGGGTGTTCCGACCAAGTAATCTCATTGGTTGAAACAGGCTCTCTACCCGTGCTCAAACGAGCAAGACGGCACACCTAATCGGAATGTAAAAAGAGTGTCTAGGCTAGCAGTTTGCATGGGAAGTTTGTAGCTAAATCTGGCATTAGGACGGGAACCCCTCTTTCTTGGTGTTTTTACCGTTCAAGGCGGGCCCTTTTGGGGTTCTTGTTGCTATGTACAGTATATATAAACTGCATCACCTTGGCATCAGTACTTCACTCTGCAACTGGATTCTGGACTTTCTGACCAACAGACCTCAGTCTGTTAGGTTAGACAATCACACCTCCTCCACCCTGACACTGAACACTGGCGTACCACAGGGCTGTGTGCTCAGTACTCTCCTCTACTCCCTCTTCACCCACGACTGTGTTCCTGTGCACGGATCCAACATCAATGTCAAGTTCACAGACGACACCACGGTGGTAGGCTTGATTAAAAACAACGATGAGTCGGCCTACAGGGAGGAGTTCCAGCACCTGGCAGCGTGGTGCACCGGCAACAACCTGGCTCTCAACACCACAAAGACAAAGAAGCTCATTTTGTGGACTACAGGAGAGCTAACCGCTGTGACCACACCCCCATCTACATCAACAGGGCGGTGGTGGAGCGGGTGTCCAGTTTTAAGTTCCTGGGTGTCCACCTCTCAAGAGTCTACTTGACTCTTGCTGAAGATGCAAGTAGGCCAGGCGCAGCGCACGCTAGCGACCAGCAGCAATACGTTTGGTTTGATTGATGTATGTATATGTGTTTCAAGCCTTATGAACGGCTGTAAAACCTTTTGCAAAAGAAAATTGAA
This sequence comes from Electrona antarctica, assembly GCF_951216825.1. Lineage (NCBI taxonomy): Eukaryota > Metazoa > Chordata > Actinopteri > Myctophiformes > Myctophidae > Electrona > Electrona antarctica. Next base: position 24,450,866 of record NC_136801.1, on the reverse strand, counting down.
CCTTGAACCTTGAACCTATCATGGGCTCTCAACTCTTCCATTCTGTTCAAAAAGGCGCAGCAGCGTCTGTACTTTCTAAGGAGACTGAGGAAGGCTCACCTGTCTCTCCGGATTCTAGTGAACTTTTACCGCTGCACCATTGAGAGCATATTAACCAACTGCATCTCAGTGTGGTATAACAGCTGCACAGTATCTGACCGGAAGACCCTGCAACGGGTAGTCAAGACTGCCCAATACATCATACATTTTTGATGAATTGAACATGGTGGACCCTATTGTAAACAAGTGTAATGCTTAATTGGGTCGTCCACTCACAGTTAACAGCCTTTGTATTGAGTTTGTGCTTGAAATGTACTGTAATCCTGCAAACTGTTAATAAATATTTCAATCAATCAATCAATCAATCAATCATTGGCACACAACTCCCCTCCATTGAGGACCTACAGCGCCAGAGATGTCTGCGTAGGGCGAGGGGTATTGTAAAAGATCCCTCTCATCCAAACCACAGACTCTTTTCCCTTCTCCCCTCTGGGAGGCGCTACAGGACTATTGGCTCCCGTACCAGTAGGCTCAGGAACAGCTTCTTTCCTGTTGCTGTATCCCTGCTGAACTCTGCGCCCCACCCCACCCCCCCACGGTCACTGAACTCTGACCCCCCTTCCGTCCCTCCATCCCTCTACCCATCTGAACTCATGCTTATATCTTAGCACAGGGGTGGGCAACTTTGACGATGGAGAGAGCCACTAACACTATATTTCCACACTCACTCCAGAGGGCCACATTGCATATTACTGTCGTAGCAAAAATAGCTGATCTACAAGCTCAAAACGCGTCGCGCTGCGACACGTTTTGAGCTTGTAGATCAGCTATTTTTGCTATATTTGAATTGAAATTCTGAATAATTTTTTGCTTTTTTTTTTATTAGAATCCTGAAAAGTAACCTTTTTATTGATTTTCAAATGGATTTAGTTTTAGTTATGATAACTTCATGAACTAAATACAAATTGTACACAAAAAGACAATACTACTAAGTACTAGTCATTTAATACTAGTCATTAAGTATAATTAAAGCAGGTCATGTTTGCATGTTTGGAATTACAACAGCTGAAATCAATACTATATCAGTATTCTGATATTAACCTGCGGGCCACACTAAGCGAAGGTGGGGGCCTCATGTGGCCCCCGGGCCGCCAGTTGCCCACCCCTGTCTTAGCATGTTAGAGAGTGTGGGTATGGGTGGGTGAGCATACTGTATGCTTATATTATCCTCCTCATGCATTGCTTCCACTGTACAGATTGTTCTTCTCATATACTTATTCAGATCATTATGCTGGTTCTACCATCTACTCATTACTATTTATGTATTACTCTGTATACATTACTGTACATACTGTACATTTGTTCTGTATTTATTCTTTCATTTACTGCATTGCTGTACTGCACTTCTGGCTAGACGCCACTCTTCATTTCATTGTCAAAGTATTTGTATACTATGTGCAGTGACAATACATTTAATCTAATCTAATAGCAGCATCATTTTTTTGTAATTTTTGAATCAGAAAACTTCAGGTCAGGATTGGTTACAATGAGATAGATTGTTAAGTTCTGTTTGTCTGTGTGTAGCCTGGAACTCACCTATGCTTTTTTTTATGGCATAGGCAGCTCCCGGCAGGATCCGCCGGGAGAAACTATGCGCAGCTGCGCGACATGAGACTAATTACTTAGAGCGACAGAGAGAGAGAGGAGTGTGTGTGTGTACATGTGTGCGTGTGTGTCAATTTAACAAAGGTGCAGACCATCAGAAATCAGCAGAGAGTGAGCGATGTTTGCGCTACTCTATGCCGAATTGAAGTGGACTCGGACCCAGACTTTTTTTTCCTCCCTGGAAATAAAAACGTCTGGGTTTCCGAGGCTAGTCTGTGTGTTGAGTTCTGATGTGTTGACTTTGTACCCCATGTATTCCCTGGATAACACAGATGACACCGGCAGAAAGGTTGTTATTTTTAGAGAGAAATACCCGGCAATATGAATATTTTGAATATGCTTATTTTGAGGGTATCTGTGCGATGCACAATACACTCGAGGTTGGCTGTACCGTGATTATTGGCACTTCAGTGATGCTTCGCTCCAATAGTCACAGTAAAGCACACCCTCTCGGGTAATATCGCTTAATTATATTGGGACATTTCTTACAATTTACAATTTACAATTTAGGCATTTAGCAGACGCTCTTAATCCAGAGCGACTTACATTAGGCAAGAACAAAAAGCATGGGAATACATCACATATATAAAATGCATTCATCATGAAACATGCGTAAACTAAGAACGTAACTAGAATATATCTATATAATGACACTATACATATAGACTATACATATATTACTATGCTATACATAACTACAGTATACTACGAGGTGCTATGACATACAATGCAATTATTGTGCTGTCTACATGACATGCTATAAGTCTGTTTCAAATGCTATCTAAGTCTAAAAAGTGCTATCTAAGGGGGTAGGGTAAGTGCTATGGGCCATGATGGTGTCTGAAAAGGTGGGTTTTCAGACTACGGCGGAAGATTGGGAGTGATGCTGCAGTTCTGATTGCAACGGGAAGTGCATTCCACAGTTTTGGGGCCAGAAGGGAGAAGAGTTTGGGATGTGTGGTGTGATGACGAACTCCCAGAGTTCTCCATTCACTGCTTTTTGATTCAGTGCTTTAACCAGTTTAGGATCGGAACGCATCTGTGTCGCTTTAGTGTTTAACCACTTTAACCGTTATGTGAAACAAAAAAATAGCAGATTTACAAGCTTGTAGATTTTTTTCTTTTTTTATATTTTTTTAAATTGTGAAAATGTGGCACAAATCTTTGAATATATATTCTTTCACAGTGAACGTTTTTAACTCATATCTTTGCTTCTGGGGGTCCCAAACAACATATTTTCAGATGGGGGGGGGGGGGGGGGGGGGGGGTCGGTGGACAATTACACATCATTTTTGGGGTCTTTGACATGAAATAGTTTGAGAACCACTGACATAGAAGCAGGTTTTTCAGAAAACTGTCATGATTTAGATCAGAAGACCTCTAAAGCCATATGGTTGATAAGCCACATGAGGGAGAGAGATGGACAGCCGCTATGCGGTTGATAAGGGGCTCCTTCCTAAGTTGAAGCCAGCTGCCCGCTGAGTGCTCTCTTGGCACGGAGCAGCGGCGTTTGCCTTCTCAGCCATTATTAAAAAAGGAGGGGAAAAGTAAAGATTGAAAGATTGAAAAAGCACAGCCCGCTGAAGTGAATAAGTAATGTCTTTATTGCACCTCAAAGAACGCATCAAGTGTGGAAAGGAGGTGGAAGTAGAGTTAGTAGACGTAGAGCAGGGTTCCCCAATAGGCGGCCCGCGGGCCATTTGCGGCCCGCGGAGCACCCCCTTGCGGCCCGCGGAAGAATACAAAAAAAAAGATATATAAATGGCATTAAATGGGGGTCAGTAGCCTATGCATGTCAATCTGGGCATCCTTTTCAAATGGGGTCTTGCCCTGAAAATGAATTTTCAGGGCAAGACCTCGACCTCACGCGTGCGGACTCGGCCCCCAGCCTGGTACCCTAGTCAAAATATGGCCCTTGAGAAAAATTAATTGGGGAACCCTGACGTAGAGTGATATGACATACTCAGGCAGTGGTGGAAAAAGTATTTAAAGGGACACTTCACCCTTTTTGCAAAAACATATATGTTAATGACGTTTAGAAGATGAACACTTCCCTAGGGGTCTTTATGTGTGTAATATGTGGTTTTAGATATTTTAGAGTTGAGCAGTGAGCCCAGTGTCTCTGATGTCATCGACACTGGGCTCACTTCATTCCTGGACTACAATTCCCATAATGCTTTGGTGCACAGCTCCTCCTTGTGGCTCCTTGAAGACGTTTCTGCCCGACAGCAGCAATACTTTTGTGTACATACATACTGTATCTGGCAAAAGGATAAAACACAAAACAGCTCATTTCCATTGTGGTCCTTGGAGTGCACATGTAGTCTCCAGCGAGACTGCTGGAGTCGTTGTTCTTTGATGTGATATTGACTTAATGGTGTCTCTATACAACCCGATCTCACCCAAACATGGTGAAATAACACGGATTGTCAATTCCGTACTTCTGTACGTACGCTACTAGAAAACCCCCAAATCCATACGTTTCTAGTATTGTATGTATGAAATTGCCAATCTGTGTTTGGGTGAGATCGTGCTCCTCTATAGCACAACATTCTCCCCTCCTAAATGCATCCATCATGCTCCTTAGTAGTACAAGGCTTGGTCAAAGCACTAATGATACCCGTATACCTACAGTTGCAGCAAAGAGCAATTGTAAAAAAAGAAATAAATTGAATAAAACTAGACAAGCAGAAAAGGGGCGAGGGAAAGATCAGAGCGAGGTTAAGTAGCGCTATCTAGTATGTTAAATTACCACAGTGTGAGGTGAATTTGCTTCTCTGAAGGGAAATCTGTGGAACTAAATTATAGGCACAGCAGCATCCTCTCTCTCTCTCTCTCTCTCTCTCTCTCTCTCTCTCTGAACCTGTTTTTACCGTATCTCACGCTTATCTCTCTCCCACACTTGGCTTTAGCTCAGTCTCCCTATCTTTTCCACATCTCTCTCTCTCTCTCTCTCTCTCTCTCTCTCTCTCTCTCTCTCTCTCTCTCTCTCTCTCTCTCTTTCAGTCTGTCTTGCTCTGCCTCTGTTTTCTTCCTCTCCCTCTCCTGAATGAAGCAGGGTGAGTGAGGGCTGTGCTCTGGGCACGAGGCTGTATTAATAAGACATGCAGCTGTGGAAAGGGATACATCAGAGAGAGGAGAAAACAGTGCCTTCAGCCAAAGCACATGCTAGAGAAAATAGAGGAGAAACGGAGACAAAGAGAGAAGGACGGGGGGAGCCAGGTAGAAAGAGAGAGTGTGAGGGAGATTGAAAGGGCGTCTTTGGAGGCTGTGAATGAAAAGGTGGTGGAAGAAGGGGGTGGGAGGGGAGGGGAGGGGGCGGGGATGTTACATCTTTGAAAAGAATGTAAGAGCCGAGAGTGGGTGAGGAGAAAAAAAACGGGTTACGCTCCAAAAACGGCGAAAGTCAGCGGGGCGACTGAAGAAGGGCAGCGGCAGATGGAAGGGATGGATCTGAGGAACGGCGGGGCAGAAGTGTGGAGAGGAGGGATAAGCTCAGCAAATCGAGTAGAGATGAAACAGACGACTGTCCAGACCGGCAGCCCATATAACACTTTTTTTTTTGGCCTGATGTCCGTTATCCAAAGGGAAATCAGCAGTCCGCACCACACGGAGACGCATTTTGGCTAATCTGATTTGAACCATAACACGTTTCCTGGGTGGTTTTCGAAATGAGTTTCTATAAACGGATTTCTCAGTCTGACACTGAAGCCTGATAGGCCTATCTCACAGCCCGCTTTCCACGCCCACTTCCGGTAAATAGTGGTGTCTTTAACATGAGCATTTACACGTTTTTTTCTCTGGAGAATCTAAGTACATTTTCTAATGTAAAAATGTGACAGACCAATATTATTATGAAGCAAACAAGATGGTAAATCAGGTCGAACAGATAGAACAAACCTTACCTTGAGAAAACAAAAGTTGTAGACTTCTTAAATTACCTCTGTTAACATGGAGCGTCTATGGAGTGACGTCACGCTATCACCACTAACCCCGAAAGGGGGCGTATTTAGGGGGGCGGGGAAATTCTGTGAGATAGGCTTATTGGCGATTTATACTTGCCGGTTGTCGCTCGATGACAATAGTCAATCTACAAGCTCGCAAAACACAATGCATTGCTTCGTGCCGCGCTGCGAGCTTGTACTGTACTGTACATCTGCTGTTTTAGAGCATTTTGAAAAATGTCAAAAAAAAGTTTGGAAAGGTTTTTTTATTTTATTTTTTACATAAATCTTCTCTTCTGGGGGTCCATGGCACAAAATGGGGGTCTGCGGGCCAAATACATATTGGGGGTATACTTGACACGACCAATTTGAGAACTATATTAGCTATACTATACCAGTAAGACGCCTGAGGGCTTCGGTGCACGCATCCGCCTGGGTGACAGCAGACTGCTGGGTGAGCGCTGGCGCTTTGGCATGGGGGGTCAGATCAACATATCTGCCTGGGTGACAGCAGACTGCTGGGTGAGCGCTGGCGCTTTGGCATGGGGGGTAAGATCTTAATTTTCGGGCCTGTTAAGAACGGCTGCCAGGCGTGGCTGCACTAATAACTTTGGGGCAGGCCTGTCTACATATACGGTATCGTACTAGAACAGCTGACCAGTGTGATCCATGATGGATGGATCAGTGATGGTGTTGGCTAGATGTGTTGCAGAGTCAATTCAATCTTAATTTCAGACTCAAGGTCCATATCACATACAAAATGAGAAAATAAAAGACAACAAAAAAAGTGAAAACCATGTCCAGTTTACAGCAGCCCACATAATATGCTCACAGTCTGTAGGGGCTGTTATTGTGCCAATGTCTCTAAATCATGGAAGAGAACCGATTAGAGCTCTTCACGGGGTTTTATTTTGAGGATAAGCCCCTTGAGTTGCAGCAACTGGTTTTCGAGGGGGTCCTCAGGCACAATAGCACAAACAATGACAGAAAAACAATTGCACAACAATCAACAGTAACGCTGGCTAAACATCCACACGAGGGCACTCACTCCATTACTTATTATTATTATGTACTTATTATGTACTTATTATTGTACATTGAATGTTGTAGCTTGTTGTTACTATTGCATATCCTCCTGACTTGTGTTATGTACACATGTCTCTTGTGCACACATATGCATACATACAGGCACATGCGCACACACACACACACACACACACACACACACACACACACACACACACGCACACGCACACGCACTAAAACTAAATAAGATAATAATAATTAACTTATTCTTGAATCACTCACATGGACTCACTCACTCATACACACACACACTCTCATGTATTGTCCATTTATCCTTTTGTGTATAATTGTGTATTTTCTGTACATGTAAACATTGTCAATCAATAAAGAAATTAATCAATCAATCAATCAATCAATTAATCCCGGTTAACTTTCTACTCTGTCATCAAAAAGAGTAAATGAAAAAAAAGAATCAAGTATATAAAAGCCTTTTAAGTATATAAAAGGGTTGATTAAAATCACAGTAACACAGTTGTCAGACTCATCTGAACGACACATGAATTGCTTTGTACATGAAGTTTCTTAAAAGGGATTGAAGGTAGGCACGCCACCAAGTTAACAAATAGCTGGCTGGCGCTGTGCCATCTTCGTACCTGATAACCAGCAACCACAATGCATTATTGTATGCAACCTTTAGATTTTGCATGCTACTAGCCCAGTAGTTACTCCACTGGTGAGCAGTGTACAACGGAATGTGAAATGCTTTTGACATTTGACACTTGTAAAATTCCCATATTAATATTTGTTTGCCTGGGCATACCGTTTGAAACGTTGTCTATCGATGTCTTTGTCATCTGTGAGATCATCAGCGGTATTATGGCCCTATTTTCTAAATTGTTCAAATACCTGATCTACATCGACACGTTGTGTGCTTGTAGAACGGCTTTTATATAATAAAAAAAGGCAAAGATATGATATGATATAGTACTTTATTGTCAGTTCACACTGAAATTTGTCTTGCGACCCAGCAGCCAAGAATGCAGAACACATATACACACATTTGACATAACACAAAGAACAAATAAAGACATGAAGACAAGAGCAATATCCACCGCCTAGATTACCCTGTGGCTACAACTCCTGATTAAGCCTCAAAGTCCACTGGTGAACAAAGGACCTCTTTAGTCTGACAGAAGAAGTTTACGGATAAGCGGTGACGAAAATAGGGCCAGTAGTATGTTACTACTGAGAATAACATTAGGAAAATACAGCCTTTTTTTCCTCTTTACTACTCTTCTTGGCATTATACTTGAAGGGAAGGTTGATGGACAAGATTAATGAACAAATGGATGGACAAAGGCATTGATGAATATACAGTTGATTGGGTCTAATTGGTGTAAGTCTGGATGCTCAATGAGAGCCCCAGGGAGTCTGTCTGACCAATGATTGATTGCCGTGTTGTCTTTCCTCAACTTCCACCAATCATTGAGCGGTGAAGATCTCTTCCTCCCGCCCAGTAATTAACAGTAAGAGAATACATTACAAACACAAAGGGACAGCAATTGATCCAGCTGCCAAACAATGTCCCAAATACAAAAAATGAAAAACAGCACCCTCTGCTTTTTGTGTCCTCCTTTGCTAGTGCTGCACGATTCTTGCTCAAATTTGAATTTCGATTTTCCTCCACGAGAATTGAGATCACGATTCTCAATTATTTCCATGAAAATATTCGTCTTTATAGTCTGTAGTTCCTGAACATTACTACATTGAACATGTGGCACCTGGAGCCAACTACTCTGGCTTTAAACAGACAACATCAAAGTGCTTGACTTAAACCTCTGTTAAAGTCTCTCTTGTAGCAAAAACAAGAGTAACTCAAATTGATTGGACAGCCAACCAGTGCTGCACGATTTAATCAAATTTACTCTAATGTATGTAACTGATCTATGAACGGCAAAAAGAAAAAGCCTGATGTCCCCAGTCGACCTACATTAGCTATGTGTAAACAATCCTACAATTGTTTTGATTTGTATATATATGCATATTTCGAGATGTAATTGCTAGTCACATTATTGACTGCTAACAGAGACTTTATCACACAGCCCCAATCTGTGTTTATCCACCGGGTGTGATAGGAGGTGATCAGCGGTGATTGTGTGCACCTGCACCATGTCACCACTCCTTAATAGGAACCCACATTCAGTCACACTCCACACTGATGAAGGCTGGATATCCGAAACGTTTGTCCCTATGGTTTGAAATAAAACTTTTTGAACCACAGTCTTGGCGTGTGCGACCCATCTCCTTGATTTTGATACTCAAATTTAGAAATGAGATGGCATAGGTGTCTGAATCTAGACCCAATGGGTCCTTGTCCTTGAGGGGGGGTTCCAGGAGGGTCCCCATTACAACATCACAATCATTTTAAGCACTTTATTCATTTATTAAGTTTGATATTCCAAAATAGCTTAACATTTTTTATCCCGCTCATTAATATTCCAGTGATCTTTTTTTTTAATAAGGCACGTACACCAAAAAGCCGCTGCAGTCGATCTCAAACTCATCTCGCATTGCTCTCCAAGGCACAAAACCTATGAATTCAAGGCCATTGTGATGGTAATTTCTCCACCTCTAATGGGCGATTAGACACGGCTACGGTATGCGATAGAGAGCACTTTACAGAACAATCTCTGCGTTCTAATTACCTCGCTAAATAGGCTGACGGTTTTCTAAAGCAATAAGATGGTGGAGCACAGATAGCTTGAAGGTGAAAGGAGGAACAGTGTCTGTATTAAATGTATCCTCCTCTGATAAGGACCCTGAGAGATGAAGTAACAGTATCAGACACCCTAGCTGTGCATAGTTGACTCTCTTCACGCTAGAGTATAGTGAGGGTTTGAAAAGATGTTTTATAGATTCTAACATCAAGATGTGAATAAAACGTATCAACTTATCAGGAGGGTAATATCATGTGTTACTTATTACTATTACTCCTTAGAAAAGTAATAGTATTATTAAAGTAAAAAAAAATACTTATTACTTGGAATCAAGTGGCTGGATGGTAACCGCAAGGTTGCCAGTTCGAACTCGGGCTCCCCCAGAGTTGGTGTCGAAGTGTCCTTGAGCAAGACACTGAACCCCTAATTGCTCCCGATGTGCTGGTTGGTGCCTTGCATTGTTTCCGCTGCCATCGGTGTATGCATGAATGTGTGTGTGTGTGTGAATGGGTGAATGTAATGCACAATCTATGTAAAGCGCCTTGGATAAAGGCGCTATATAAATGCACCATTTACCACTTCAGCCCTATATACATTTCGGCTATTTGAAAACAGCTCACGATGTGGCGCGATGCGACGCATTGTGAGCTTGTAGATTGGCTATTTTCAAAAGATTTTTATACATTTGAAATGGGACATTCTGCATAATGAGTACTTTCTACCTTTGTTACTTTAAGTACATGCCAATACTTTTGTACTTTTACTCAAGTGCATTTTGAATTCCAGACATTTACTTGTAACAGAGTATTTCTACATTGCAGTTAGGTATTGATACTTTTACTTAAGTAAAACCATTGAGTACTTTTTCTGCCACTGTGGATGCCATAGTGTATTTTCGAGTCAGTGTAGGTATATATCACTATCAGTCTTGTAGTGGGAAATATTTGGGAGGTATGAAGTCATTAATTTGTACAGTATTTGCAGTGTATTGCTCCATGCTGTTCTGGCTGGGGTGTGAGTGAGTGAGTGAGTGGCACCTTGGCCTGAAGGCCTGTCTTCATTCCATCAACCATGTTGCAGATCAATGGCCTAGTTTGTTCTGACCAGGGTGTCGGTCAGACGGTTCCTGTCTAAGCTGGTACGATGCTATGGCCATGTTTACCTGTGGTCCACATGTCTTCATAATTACACCCGTAGGAGGCCCAGGACGTGTGGACAGACTGGACATGTCTTTAGGTCCTTTTTTAGGTCCTAAAAAGCCTTGCTCGTCCGTCCCGGAGCTGTTTTGCTGGTTTCCGGGCCAACAATCTTCCTTATCTACTCTGAATCTACGGCGCTGTCCGTGGTTTTGATCCGAACGCCGATGTTCTGTCCTAATTTCTGACTACTTCATGCATCTCGTTTAGAATATTAACTCTTCTAAAGAGAGATCCGACTTATTAACGGCACACAAGGTAGTAATGGAAGATTTCACCTCCCATTTTTGGGGGGAAATGGAAGGCGGGACTTTTCAGAGTCAAATCTGCCTCATCTGCTTGGCACTCTAGCGCCTTTATTCTCAAAACTTCCGCGGTCCGAGCACCTAGGCTGCTGGGGGTTTTTTTGTTTGTTTTTTTATTGCACCGGAACCGGATGTTGTGTTAAGGGTTAACACGGAAGAGCCAATGAGAACACTCGATATACAGAACACCAGAGTGTATGATGCCACGTCATTATTGTGCTGGCTACTGAAGTAAACTGAACTACCTCACCCTCTGCCTCGTTATTATTAGACTAGGATAATAACATAACATGGTAAAAGGAAGAAATGTTGATTTGAAATGTTGATTTATTGCAAGAAGGACTAAGAACAGAGTACAGGGGATTTTTGATTTGGTTTGAAATTATTGCCATGTGTGAATTCATGTGAAGTTACTGTTTCAGAAGATTTCCAAGTTCTGGATATAATTGAAAAGAAGAAGAATTTTGTTGAATGTTTATTGCTGAAATAACAAAGGAATGTTTCTTACTTAAAAGGGGGAGATGTTGAGAACGAGAACGCTCGATATACAGAACACCAGAGTGTATGGTCACGTCATTATTGTGCTGGCTACTGAAGTAAACTGAACTACCTCACCCTCTGCCTCGTTATTATTAGACTAGGATAATAACATAACACCGGAGTGTTACAGGCGCTAGCTAGCAGAACAGAGTTGTAAACCGTAATCAATATTAAAAAAGCGTCAAAAGACGATCTCGAGGGCGAAAAGAACTTGGTTGAGGATACCAGAGCAGAGACGGGAGGTGCAGGCCCAGCCTGCTAGACTGAGAGATGCTGTTGCTTGTTGCTCTTCTTCCAAATAAACTCCTATAAGATATGCATTCTCCTTCTGATTAAGAAGGAATGGACAGGCCTGGGCCGTGGCTCAGCGGTCCAGGCACCTTGGCCGGTAGCCCGAGTCTGGCAGTGTGCCACGGGTTCGACTCCCGATCCCTACGGCCTTTACTGCATGTCACTCCCCCATCTCTCTCCCCCATTTCCTGTCAGCCTACTGGCTGTCCCTCTATACAAAATATAAAATAAAGGTGAAAGCCGCAAAAAAACCCGAAATGAATGAATGGACAATATATTTTTACATAACACTTCAAGTTCAAGTGTTTATGGACTAACAGTCCATAAACACTTGAACATGTCTCCCCCCCCCCCCCTCTCTCTCTTTCTCTCTGTGTCTGTCTGTCTCTCACTGTCTCTGACAAACACATCACACATCAGCAGCTTCCCAATCTTCCGCTGTCAGACGAGACTGCACTACTGGGTTATAACGGAGAACATAATTAATTTGTAGAATATAATTCACCCATACTTTATATTGTTGCTCTTCAGGCAACAATTTTTTTTCCCTTTTTTTGTAAATTTACCATACAAGAATGTTGCAGAAAAGTAGTAAAAATAGCAGATCTACAAGCTCACAACATCGACGCACTGTGAAGCTTGTAGATTTTTTAATTTTGTATAACTTTTTTATGGGCTTGCAAAGCTGATCAATGATAGCCCCGAGTACTAGTAGCGTTGTAGTGGTGAGATTTTCATGATTGGCTGGCCTCTAAGCCAATGAGAGACTATAGCCCTATACGGCCAATAGGACACTATAAGACTCACGGCCAATGGGACACTAAGCCCTCCTCTCCCCACCGCACCATGACTAGAGAACTACAGATAGCCCAACTAAGGTACAACAGCAAGAGAATGGAATGCAAGCTGATATATAATGACTTTTGTCATTTCTTGTTTTTTTGTTTATTGTCTCCACCAGGCCGAAGGCATGGGGAGAGAGTATGTTTTGCACTCCGTCCGTCCGTCCGTGTGTCCGTGTGTCCGTGTGTCCGTCCGTCCGTGTGTCCGTCTGTGAACAGCTAATCTCCGGCACCGTTAACCCGGTCGATGCCACATTTTGCACACACACTCCCTGGATGCCAACGATGAACCTCTGCCCCAAAAATTCCAGAACGGCCTGTTATAGCGCCACCAGGAGGCCGCTTTGTGCAAAACAAGTTTTTGGACAGTACACCTACAGATTTTGTCCAAACATCACGCAAATTGGTACACAGTCTCTCTAGAGCCATTCAACGAAACGGGTTTTTCAGATTTCTCAGACTCCATCCTGATTGGCTAAGATTGGCTTCCAAAGTTCGCAGGAGTGCTCAGTTTCAAACAAAATGCTGCAAATCATGAACACATTGTGTGATTTCCGTGAAATTGCGCACGCACATTCCCACTAGGCCGAGGAAGAAATGCCACGTGAACATTTTCAACTCAGCCTCATGGTGGCGCTATAACTGGCCGAAAAGTGTTTTTACCTCCAACTGCACGGATTTGTGGATAACTTTGTATGCCAACTCCCTAGAGGCCAAGGAAAAACCTTTGCCTGGAATTTTTCACATCTGCTCTTTATAGCGCCACCAGGAGGCCGACATATGTAAAACACATTTTCTAATATTACTCCTTCAGATGTTATCCAAATTTCACGCAAATCGGTACACATGCTCTCCATAGTCATGTGATCAAGACGGCTTTGTTTGATTTCTCATAATCCACCTTCATTGCCTACGATTGGCTTCTAAACTTTTCAGGAGTAGCCCGCTTTGTACCCGTTTTGTACAAATCGCCACAACGACTCAACGCAGTGTCCGATTGCGGTGAAACTGTGCATGCATATTCCCACTAGGCTGAGGAAGAAATGCCACTTGACAGTTTTCAAATCAGCCTCATGGTGGCGCTACAACAGGCCAAGCCACGTCACACACACACACACACACACACACACACACACACACACACACACACACACACACACACACACACACACACACACGTTTATATTGCTCCTAAACATTTTGCCAAACATCACACTCACACTCCTATCCTCCTGGTGGAGACCTGTGCCCAGAAGGGCACTTTTTCTAGTTTATTTTATTTTTACATAATGGTTTTCACCTGACAGCGATGATAATGTTTCAATTGTGTGGTGTATTTTCAAAGTAAAAGCAATAATAAGCCAATAGAGGTAGCTGCACTGTATAGTCTTGACTAAGCCAAATATTCCACAATCTCTAAATGCTATATAGAGTCTGGAACTACTCTCCAGACTCTAAAAATAGGCTTCTAGTCTGGAAGTACACATGCTATATAGAGTCTGGAACTACACCTCCTGAAGAGTCTGATAATACACCTCCCAAAAACCAAGAATTGAAGCTGTCATAATTATGTTCGTTATTTCCGTTCACAAAATATATTTAAAAATATCTTTACATATTATTTTAGAATTTCCATTTCTGCTAAGAAGCAAGCTATAGCCTATTATTATTTATTAGGACAAATGTGCGCAAACTGTAAAGATAAAACGGAAGTGGGGAGGGGGAATGCGATTTATCCCCGGGATCATTTTTAGAGCTTCCGTTGTATGTATGCACGCATGCACTCGCACATGCACAGACATAGCCCCAGTATGTTCCCTCAGCACTACGCTCATTCTGTAGCTCCGAGATGAGGTCACACCCTGGGCCCCTCCCACCGCGGTTCAGAAACGGCACATGTTTCCACAAGGAACTCTTCTTACCCTTTTCTGCACAATGAATCAAAAAAGTGAAGGGCCATAAAAGTTTTACACTAATTCAAACTTGGCAGCGGCCAAGAAAATCCAAGATTAAACGGTTACACGAGCGTTTACAGCGGTTGTTCAACATGTTTTTCAATGAAGTTGAAAAGCTTTAGCAAATTCGGGCAAGTGAACATGAACTGTACTTGCCCTCTGCTAGCCAGACTCACACTGTGAGCGCTGGTGAAATAGGGTTTGTAGTTGTTTTGTGTATCTGTCAAAGCCCTGCCTCTGAAAAGCTCTGCACAGAGTCCTTGCTCCACAACATGTGAAGGACTAACCGTACAGTGCTTCTGTTTGGTATAAACTTTAATGTCTCTCTCCCTTCCTGTCTCTGTTTGGTACAACTTTAATGTGTCTCTCCCTTCCTGTCTCTCTGTTTGCGTACAACTTTAATGTGTCTCTCCCTTCCCTCTCTGTTTGAGTACAACTTTAATGTGTCTCTCCCTTCCCTCTCTGTTTGAGTACAAATTTAATGTGTCTCTTCCTCCCTCTCTGTTTGAGTTTAACTTTAATGTCTCCCTGTCTTCCTGTGTCTCTGTTTGAGTACAACCATAGAGCTATAAAGGATAGAGACCGAACCGGAGCGTTAGCCCCGCCCCCCCCCCGCTATTCATTTCAGTGGAAGTTGCTCAGTGGCGTTTTGAAGCACCCGGAAGACTTCCGGAAGTATAATTATAACTCGATGGCTCGAGTGAGCGGAAGTTTAGCCTAGCCTAGCCCCGGACCTCAATTTTGAGGTCCGGGCTTACGCACGTGACGTCATGAATGTCCGTCCACTTCCATTAAAGTGGACATTTCGCCAGTAGGTAGTGGCATCTTCAACGTTGGATAGCCTTACTGGGGGCTTGAGTACAACGTTAATGTCTCTCTGTCTTCCTCCCTCTCTCTGTGTGCAGGTAATGAGCTGTTGTACCGCACACGGGAAGGGGATGTCGTCAGGTTCAACGTTGACTCCAACGAGAGGACAGTCTTGGTGCATAACAAGAAGTTTGTAAGTTTGTTGTTGTTATTGTTTGTTTTTAATTTCTGTAACATTCCCTTTATTTAACCATATTAATTACTGGGATCCCTATTTTGGGCACATAGGTAAAATGTAAAAAAATTAATATGTGCAAGGCATTCTGTTTAATTTATTGTGTTACACGGGGCGACTGTGGCTCAAGAGGTAGAGCAGGTCGTCCAATGATCCATGGGTCGGCGGTTCGAATCCCGGCTCCTCCTGTCTACATGTCGAAGTGTCCTTGGGCAAGACACTGAACCCCAAATTGCTCCTGATGTGCTGGTTGGTACCTTGCATGGCTTCCGCTGCAATCGGTGTATGATTGTGTGTGTGAATGGGTGAATGTAATGCACAATCTATGTAAAGCTATAAATGCACCATTTACCATTTACAGTGAAAATCGCAGATATGCACGTGAGGTGCTATTTTCGTCGCATGAAGTGGTTGGATATAAAAAAATAGCAGATCTTCAAGTGTGTGCATCTGCTATTTCTTAGCTTTTATTTTTTTCATTTTGTAAAAAATGTAAAAAAATACCCAAACTTCTATTCTGGTCCCTGGCACAAAAAAATGCTTGCATACCAAGTTTGAGAACCACCAATTTAAACCAGTCACAGAACAAAAGAACGGCCCGCAGTCAGTGGGCCGTAAACCAAATTAAAAAACTTTTGTCACTGTGTCAGCATATCAGCAGCTCCCAGAGCCCTCCCTTTATCACACATTTCCCCCCAAATGATCCATCATTATTGCTCTTCGCAAAGAATGCCTCGTTAACGTCTGGGTTAAGCGGGGCGGGCGTTTGAGGGAGAGAGCGTGCACGTCACGTCTCGAGTGCACGACACACAACATTATGTCCGCCATCAAATCAGAAAGCCCACGGCGCAAGATTAATGTGTCGCCTGTTTGGCGTCGCGGTAGTCACGGGCCATCTGTCAAAGGCGGCCGTGGCTTTAATGAAAAATTATACCACGCATGGTTAAAGGTCTCATCTTTCTGTCTGCGTGTCTGTCTTTTTTCTTTTCTTCTTTCTTTTCTTTCAGGAAATGTACAAGGCCAGCAGGTATGCGGTGTCCCCAGACATGAAGCACGTACTGCTGGCCTATAACGTGGCACCGGTAAGCCCCCCCCCCCCCCCCCCCTTTCTCATTTTGTTTTATTTTTCTTTCGAAATCTTAATGTATTTTTGTGACAGGCAAAGACGACAGATAATAAGACAATTACTGTGCAACAAAGAGGTATGCAATTTCCTGATACAAACAAGATAAACAAATAGCCAATAGCAATATGCAATTATAATCATTCTCAAAGAAGCACGGTAGCAGCTTTAGCCCATTTTGGGCGGGAACCCCTGTTTGTGTTTTAAACATTGTTATAATTTAGCTATTGAAAAATAGCAGATCTACACCGAGTGGCGCGCTACGAGCTTGTAGGTGTGTTATTTTTGAAAAATTGTTAAAATGTGGCGCAAATCTTTGAATATATATTCTTTCAGAGCGGACGTTTTTAACTCAAATCTTTGCTTCCAGGGAGTCCCTGGAACAACATATTTTCAGATGGGGGTCGGCGGCCAATTTCATAACCTTTCTGGGATCCTTGACATGAAATAATTTGAGAACCACTAATATAGAAACATAGGGTTTTTCAGGAAACTGTCATGATTTAGAAGACATTTGTAGAATCGAACTTAGGTCTAAAAGGGTTACTGACAGATAAAGGCGAGACATGACGTCCTGCGCATGTATAGTCGGCTGGAGAATTGTTTCCACGTCATTCTGTTCCATGCATCGGATCTCTCCAGATATATCCTGGCTATGGCTTTGCAATCGTGAAATGGACCCCGTGTAAAACAGTGTTGTTTTCGTCGACTAAAACTAAGACGAAAATCTTTCGTCGACTACCTTTTTCCACTGACGAAAACTAAATGGAAACTAAATAAAAACTAAGCTGTATGATGACTAAAACTAAGACTAAATATACTGACAATTTTGTCAACAAATTAAAACTAGACTAAAATGTTAGATAGAGACTAGTGGACAAGAGATCCAGTATAAATCATTTTACAATTAGTTGCATGCTGAAAATAGCCGCGACGCGTTGTGAGCTATACAGTATATACGTCAGCTTTTTGAATATAGCAGATCTACAAGCTCACAACATTTGAAAACTTTAAACTTCTGGCACTTTAAAACGTATGATGCCTATTAGGAAATCCACACACGTCCTTTCAAATAAACCTGGGACGTGTGGACACGTCTTAAGGTCTTTTTTTATCTATTTAAAACGGGATTGAATCATCCATGTTTTTTTCAGCGGCCGTTGCTAGGCAACGCCTTGCTCAGCCCACGCCTTGCTCAGCCCGTCCTTGAGTCTGTTTTGCTGCGCGCGCAGCCATTCACTTCCTTATTTACTCTGAATCTACGCTGCCTCTGCGCACATTGATCATAACGCCGATGTTCTGTCGTGATTTCTGACTTCATCATGCATCTCGTTTAGAACATTAACGAATATTAAAGAGAGATCTGTTTTACCACGGCAATGTAGGCTTTGGGGGGAATTGAAAGGCGGGGGTTTTCAGAGTAAAATCTCCCTCATCTGCTTGGCACTCTAGCGCTTTTATTCTGAAAATTTCCCCGGCACCCAATATTGTTAAGTATAGTTGGATGCTAATACTTTTGTAACATAGTATTTCATTGTGATATTGATACTTTTACTTAAGTAAGAAATGTGAGCACACACAAATGTGTGCACATATGGAACAGGCGTGTGGGCTTGCTTGTTTTTCTTAATTATCCAGAATGACAGGCAAAATATGTCAGCCGCCACAGTCAGTCAGTCAGTCAGTCAGTCAGTCAGTCAGGGTGCTCACGGCAGCGGCGCGAAGACGACAGGGAAGGGCAGGCGGAGGGGAGAAAGTAATCGTGGTCAGGTGTGCGTGCGTGGCCGGGTGGGTGTGCCTGTCGTCGCACATGGCTGGATGTCTCTACAGTAGCAGCCGAGTGGAACCACACAGCAAAGCAAAGATAGGCAGAGAACACAGAACACCCTCCTCCCCCCACGACTCTGCACACACGGAGACAAGGAGAAGAGAGAGAGAATGTGTTTTGTAGGTCGAACGCCCTCTCGGCGGTGTGAGGGATGTGGCGTTTAGAGGGACCAAACCGTATCAACCTCTTTAATGTAGGCCTATTTATTAACCCACAATATACTGTATGTCACATTTTATACAATTTACTTGCATAATGGGGAAACTATAGTGTAATTATGCATTTATCTTGCAAATATGTCACCTCTGTTCATGAATCCAACTCTTTAGACTAGTTCAGGCAGAACATCTGACACCTACAGTAAGCAGGTGGACACAATGGACCCTCATTGATATGTAGCCAAGGTCGTTCATTCTTGTTATTTCAAGCTGTGTCACTCGGCAGGTTTTGTTAGCGAGGTTAGCGAGGTGCAAACGGCTGTGCGGGCTTGCGCGCATCTTCAAAACCACCAGGGCGGCGCCTGGATAGCCCTACTGACAGCTCACCCCTGGCTGTAAGATTAATGTAACACTTGGCCGGAATAATAAAATGCTGATTATAGTAAAATTATTATCACAGACATTCGTTGAGAATTATTAACTTAAGTAAACAAAGAGTACTTTTCCCACCGCTGTGTGTGTGTGTGTGTGTGTGTGTGTGTGTGTGTGTGTGTGTGTGTGTGTGTGTGTGTGTGTGTGTGTGTGTGTGTGTGTGTGTGTGTGTGTGTGTGTGTGTGTGTGTGTGTGTGTGTGTGTGTGTGTGCGCGCATGCGCGATTTTATTGCCCCCTCCCCACCCAGCCCCCCCAACACACACACTATTTCAGATATAGCTTTAGCTGTATTGAGTGTTGTGTTTAATGACCTACAGTATGAGAGCCATCCACCAAATCATATTCCTTGGCCAATAAACTGGTGCACTAGGTCATAGGTCATGGCCTCCAGAGCTGCGATCGAGAAGCACACGTGATTTTTAGGGGATTTAATCCCCTTCAAATTACTTACACATGATATCAGGGGTGACGTGACATTGTCATTGGCTTGCAAAAGTAGTGGGAAGGGCCTTTTTCTTAAAATAAAGAAATAAATGCCATATTATATCATGAATGCAGGATCTGATCAGCACCAGATTGGAATGGCATGTTGCTCGGCCTCTGACACAACGCCTCCCAGCTGATTCCTGGCTCGGGTCCCGATGGGCATCAGTGTGATCAAGGCAACCACACTTGCAATTTCCTTGAAGTCATAGCTGTTGTGATTGTCCACACGCTGTGGTCCTCACAGGAGGAAAGCACTCGCGGTGCCCACTCTCAACCGCAGCTCCATTAAAAGCTCTCAAGTGAAATGACTCACCGGCAGTCCGTGGTAATGGTGATTGAAGCCTGCAGTACCTCATGGCAATTACAGCTGTAAGTGTGTGGTCGTTTTTACAACGTGTCGCTCAAGTTCAACTCCAGATTACACACACTTAATTTATTTCTGTATTTACAAACTGCATGCACACCGCAATGATTGACTGGGATTTACGCGGCGTGTCATTCACGTTAATGAACATGTAGCGGCGCTGCAGCACCACCAACCTACGTTTAGGTAAGAAAGAAGTTAATAATATACTACAACTCTAAGAGTTGTAGAACTCTTAATAATAACGGAATTTGGTCATTTCGGGTACTCTGGATCGTGCGGGTAGCGGTTCTCATATTCATTATCATAGGCGATTCCGTTCGGGCTGCGGTTCCGACACCCTCGGTGCTTTTCGGGCTCAGAGCCAGAATTCTAATAATAGTAGCGGGTCAATTCGGAACTCGTTCCACGGTTCTTTTTCGGAGCGGGTTGGTCCAATTGGACCTGTGAAGACCTCTAACAGATTTCATAGACTTGTTTGACAGCATTATCGTCAGTGTTGAGTAAATTCATGTTTTTTGTTTGTTTGTTTACATATTATCTTTTCTATTAAAGAGTGCCGTGATCCCCCCCCACCCACCCCTAAGACATGTATTATGATTATACTTATACTAGGAGGAAGATTTATTTTCAAAAAAGTGTACAGAAATTGTTAAAATTATGTTTTATGTGGCCACACCCACCAGTTAATAACAATGGACCTGGTTTTCAGGTGGGTCACCAAGCTGCACCCACAGCTGTTGTTATATGTTAAGGGGAGGGGATGATAATGTGATGTCACTAACGTGGTGGTATTTCGATTGGGCTTTTGACTGAAGGCTTTCAGCTTTCAGGAAGAAACCAAAAATACACAGGGAAGACATATTTGAATATTGTAAATGTACATGCCCGAGGTTGATTACATTAGGTGCGTCTTATCTTGAATTGAAAATGACTGGTACCACGGCGTGGTACTGCGTTCTACGAGCATGACACCACTGGTCGTCAGAAGTACACTTCTTTCCACCTCTTAAAAGTGCATCTGTCTGTTGCGTGGAGTTGTCCTTTTCTTTTGTGGATTCGATGTTATACTGTAGATCTTTTTTCTATAGCCTTTGTGTAGCATAAGAGACGGGGGTCACAGGGGTCAAGTACCCCGTGGGCTGATTGATGACCTTATATAGCCGTGAGACTGAACGAAGGGAAAAAGAAGTGTGAAAAGCCTCAAACGAGTCAGCGCCAGTCCTCTGACCCTGCGGCCTCCACAGTGGAGCCGGCTTGCTGAAGGACAGAGCTCTGCTCTGCAACCGGCTTAAACTCTATGAGAATGTCCGGCCCCCCCACTCTAGAACCGCGGAAAAAATGGGACGCGGACTGGTCCGCTGGAGAATCGTCCCCATGTGTTGTAAGCCAGAGATACGTCACTGGGTTCTACAATTAAAGCAGTGTATCCAGGCTTTTGATTGATTGATTGAAGAATTTATTAACAGTTTGCAGAATTACAGTACATTTCAAGCACAAACTCAATACAAAGGCTGTTAACTGTGAGTGGACGACCCAATTAAGCATTACACTTGTTTCCAACAGGGTCCACCATGTTCAAATCATCAAAACATTTAGAGACGTACAAATAGACACTTCTATAGACAGAACAGGAATTCATCAAAAAAGAATTCATCAAAAAGGAGGTAAAAAGGGAAAAGAAATATATACAGTGAGGGGAAAAAAGGGGGGGGGGGCGGGGGGGGGGGATTCAGATTTTACGGGGGCCAGTTTCGAATTGCAGCCATCCGTAGGTGCCCTTTGAGAGCGGTTTTGAAGGAGTCAAGGGATTCGCATGTCTTAATGACAGTTGGTAGGGCGTTCCACATTTTGGTGGCATAGGAGCGAAAAGAATTTAGTCCCTTGTTTGTGCCGAATCTGGGTTGTACATGGTTCGTTGCACTCCCTCTGGTGTTGTGGGTGTGGACTTCGTTAACATTAAGGAAGTATCTAGACAGGTACATGGGTATCTTGGTGGTGTATCGAATCTTGTGGACCAGACCCATTGCAAGATGCTGTACTCTGTCGTCGACCCTAAGCCATTCCAGCCTGTCGAAGTGGGCAGGGGTGAGGTGGGTTCGGGGGGCTAGATCAAGTAGGAGCCTGACCAGTTTGTTTTGGGAAGTCTGGAGCCTGGTTTTAAGGGCCTTTGAGGTGCTGTGGTACCAGGAGGTGCATGCATAGTCAAAGAAACCCTGTACAAGGGCTCCTGTTAAGGTCTTCAAGGTGTTTTTGTTGACCAGTGAGGAGATCCTGTAGAGGAATCTTGTTCTATGGTTGACTTTTTTGATTACGTTGGTGGCCATTTTATCACCGGAAAGATTAGCCTCCAGGATGGAACCTAGGTAGGTAATTTCATCTTTACGTGTGATAACATTGTCACCCACTCTAACCAAGAAGCCATTTGCCTTGCTGAGATTACTAATAGAGCCAAAGAGAATGGATTCAGTTTTTCCCAGGTGTAAAGATAGTTTGTTATCAGCGAGCCAGGTGCAGATTCTACCGAGTTCAGAGCTGAGGGCATTTTCAACCTGCAGTTTGTCCCTGTCCGAGACCAGCAGTGCTGAGTCATCTGCGAACAGGAACAAGTTGCAGTCACAGGCTGAAGTCATGTCGTTTACATATATTAGGAACAGTAGAGGCCCTAGTATGCTTCCTTGTGGAACGCCACAGCTCACTGGGAGGGGGGGGGACAGTGTTCCGTTCACTTCCACCATCTGTTCTCTCCCCTCCAGGTAGGATTGCATCCAGCTCACTGATGTGCTATCGAAACCAATTGCTTTTA
Organism: Electrona antarctica; assembly: GCF_951216825.1. Lineage (NCBI taxonomy): Eukaryota > Metazoa > Chordata > Actinopteri > Myctophiformes > Myctophidae > Electrona > Electrona antarctica. Next base: position 24,428,106 of record NC_136801.1, on the reverse strand, counting down.
GCTTGTTAACCAGTATGGAGTGGTTCACGGTGTCAAAAGCCTTTTGGAGGTCCAGCATGACCATGCCGCAGTATTTGCCAGCGTCCACCTCTTGTTTGATGTGGTCGCTCAAATAGAGGAGGCATGTGTCAGTGGAGTGGGATGTTCTGAAGCCAGATTGGAACTCGTACAATAATTTATTAGTGGCAAGATACTTTTCAACCTGTTCATAGACTATTTTTTCCATCACTTTCGAGATGGAACTAAGAATAGAAATAGGGCGGTAGTTGCCGGGGTCTAATTTACTCCCTTTCTTGTGCAAGGGGGTTACTTTGGCCAGTTTGAAATCTTGGGGGATCTGTCCCTGTTTGATGGAGAGGTTTACTATGTGGGTGATGATTGGAGCTATAGAGATGGCTGAGTCTCTGAGAAATTTGGAGGGAATGTTGTCATGGCCTGTGGCCTTGTGGGGTTGGAGGGCACTCAGTTTCTTAATTACCTCATCAGTTGTTACCATAACTAGTTTAAAATCGTCTTTACAAACACCTAGGTTTTTGTAGAAGGTTGTAATGTGCTCTACACCAAAGAGCCCAGAGTGGGAGGGCAGTTTGTTAACCAGAGTTGTTGATATGTTTGTAAAGAAGATATTCAAGTAGTTGGCCACATCAAGGTTGTCAGTGATGAGAGTATTGTCAGATTTGATGTTTATGTTCGAAAATCTGGGCCGTGGCTCAGCGGTCCAGGCACCTTGGCCGGTAGCCCGAGTCTGGCAGTGTGCCGCGGATTCGACTCCCGAATCCGACGGCCTTTACTGCATGTCACCCCCCCATCTCTCTCCCCATTTCCTGTCAGCCTACTGTATGTAAATATAAAATATTATAATATAATTTAAAAAAGCAGTGTATCCATTCTAGGTGGTTTCAGGGAGTTATTATCAAATCAAATCAAATCAATTTTATTTGTATAGCACATTTAAAAACGACTCTCATCGTACCAAAGTGCTTCACAGGTCAAAGAAAAACAATACGATACAGTGCAATACAGTACGTCAGTGAAACAATAAAATAAAATAAAATAATAAAAAACAATGCATAGGTACAGTAGACAAGAGAGACGTTAAGAGCAGTTAAAAGGCAGTACGAAAAACGTATCCTATGTATAAAGTGCAAGAGTATTAGGGGGACTGGAAGGCTTGAGAGTAGAAGAACGTTTTGAGCCTAGACTTAAAACTCTCATTATGGGGCCGGGGGTTCTGTAAAAGTATCCCACTGTGAAAGTCTTCTTCTCACACATGGCTTTCCTTCCTCCAGCTGTACCAGTATTCCTACAATGCCTTCTACATCATCTGCAGTCTGGAGACGCCGTGAGTATTCACCCATTTTGGGCGGGAACCCCTTTTGGTGTTTTAACTAAGCATTATGTTATACTTTAGCTATTGAAAAATAGCCGATCTACAAGCTCATAGCGCGCCACCGAGTGGCGCGCTACGAGCTTGTAGGTCTGCTATTTTTGAAAAATCGTAAAAATGCGGCACAAATCTTTGAATATATATTCTTTCAGAGCGAACTTTTTTTTTATTTCGACTTCAGGCCCAAATGGGTTAATTTAGTTTGTTTTTAGTTTTAGTCGCACTAGACCGGTGCCCGGCCGGCTGTAGAGCACCAAGTCGGTAAGGATGGAAGTTGGAGATCCATGCCCCCCCCCGGCTATGCAGTACCCGTTGTACCCGTGTCAGAGTACCCGTTCCACCCATCTGTCTGTGTCCCTTTTATGAACATATATGGAGATTTCTGTATCTGTCTCTCTGAGTCCCTTTATTCCTATATATGGAGTTCTGTGTCAGGCATGCCCAAATATGGAGTGTTGTGATGTCAGAACAGGCCAGCTCCATATATGGAGCCCGGGCAGAGGCCTTTTGTGGCGGTTCTGGACAACCGTGGGTCCGACGACTCAACACCGGGCACTGCACCCCCTGTGGGGGGTGTGGAACGCGTGTGTCGAATTTGAAGTCGGTGGGGCGAACGGTTAGATCTATGTAAAGCGCCTTGGATAAAGGCGCTATATAAATGCACCATTTATAAATGCACACAGCTACTTACCGGTAGCTGTGTGCCAAAAATATAGAACAGTGGTTCTAAAAAGTGGGGTCCGGGGACCCCCAGGGGTCCTTGAGGGGTTTCCAGGGTGTCCCTAGCTAAATGACTGATAATTTTGGAACCCAATTTAACCTTCTATAACTCTCAGAGTGTACAAGTGGAACCAAATGGACCCATACACTTTCAGAGTCATGGTGGTCTTTGGTCTAATGTAGGGGTTCTCAAAGTGGGGTCCATGAGTGGGTTCCCAGGGGGTCCCCGCAGCAAAATTACATTTACAGCAAAACCCAATCACGTAGGGGTTCCTTGGCACAAATACATATTTTTCAGATGGGAGTCTGTAGCCAATTACACGTCATTTCGGGGGTCCTTGACATGGGCAAGTTTGAGAAGCAGTGCTGTATTGATGGAACATGTGAAAACAATGTAGTGGAGTTCAGCCTGTGTCAGCCTAGGGGCAGTGTTCACACTGTGCACAAGACATTTGGTGTTGATCGGTTCAGAAGCTTGCCAGATTAGCTCCACACATGCATGCACACACATGCAGATGCACGCACGCACACACACACGCGCGCACGCACGCACGCGCGCACGCACGCACGCACGCACGCACGCACGCACGCACGCACGCACGCACGCACGCACGCACACACCCTGAGAGCTCCACAGTCTGTTGATGCTTTCAAGAGAGGACTATAAAGACTTTCCTTTTTAACAAAGCATTCGTTTAGCTTCCCCCCCCCCCCCCTCCCCCCAGGTGGCTTAGGCCTTTTTCAGATCTACACAAGGCTGTAGCTACGGTAGTTGAACTTCAACTGCCCCTAGTCTCACTTGGCGAGGCTGTGAAAGCTCTGTCCATGTGAGACTAAACTGGCCCTAACCCTACATCATAGTGTGTGGGCTTTAACAATTGAGCACTTTAACACTTGAATCGCTCCACACGTCTCTTCTCCCTTCTGGCTCCCAAACTATGGAACTCTCCATTGCAATTAGAACTGCAGACTGAGTTCACTCCCAGTCTTTCACCGTAGTCTGAAACTCCAGACTCCATCTCTTAGCCCGTAGCACTTGCACTAGCACTTGCCCTACTAGCCTCGATGACCATGAGGCTTATACAAAGGCTAAACTATGTAATTTAGATAGACAGATGCCAGGTCATTATTAATCAGACATTTTATAGCATTCTATATAGTGTTTATAGTTTCAATGTAAGGATAATCTACTGTTAGACGGATGATAGGTTCTTAGTTTACTTTTTCTTCTTTTTTTTTATCCCACGATTTTGCAACCCATTTTTTCACCCAGTGTCAATTATCTAATGTAATCCTGGGCGCTACACTTCCTCTGCCAACCTGGGGGGGCAGCGGATTGACCTCATGCTTCCTTCTATGCATGAGGAGTCCAAGCTGCTTCTTTTCACCTGACAGGGCCAGGGGGAGTTTCCCCAGCCAGACGTAGCGCGTGGAAGGACCACGTTATTCCAACCAGTTCCTTTCCCCTCCATCAGGCGCCCCGGCTGACCAGGGGGAGGCAGTTTAGGGACCTGGAGTTCTTAGTTTACTTATGATCCTAGATGACTATTTCTATGCATTTGACGTATTTACCTTGTGTCGTTCTTGCTTATTGTAAATCACTCTGGATTACTAAATGCCTAAATTGCCTAAATTGTAAATTGTAAATCCATTTCTTCTCAAAATGAGGTCCAGGGACTCTCGGGGTTCCTTGAGGGGTGTTTTCCAAATGGACCCTGACAGGCCTCCAGCTCTATAACTGGGTGGACACATGATCCAGCTGTCACCATTACAACTTTTAAGTTGATGATTAACTGTCATACGAATAATTGCAATTAACAATTTAATGGTGTTTTTGGGCATTGGACATTGGAACATTATGAATAACAATTATGTTTCTGTTTGCCATTTAGGCTTCGTAATCAAAACATTTCCCAGGACTGATTTGGCAAATAACTGGAGTGGAAATAGCCGATAAACACATTTCTTTTTTCACTTAATTTGTATTGATGAAAAGACGGAGACAACAAAACAAAAAGACAAAACAAAAAAAAGAACAAAAGGAGGAAGACGAAAACAAAAAAAACAAAAAGACAAGGCTGCATTTTTCATATTACAAGATATATTCATTGAAATCCTCTTACATTATCGCTAGGCTGAGAGAAGAGATCCCACTTTTCCCACTTTTTATAGAACTTATCCTCTTGTAGTATGAATGTTAGTTTTTCCATGACATACAGTTCCTCAGTAATGTCCATCCATTGTTCTTTCGTGTGATCGCTTTCCTACTTGTTGCTAAGAGGATCTTGATTAAATATTTATCATGTATTAGAAACTCTTCAGGGATATTTCCCAGCAATAAGAAGGAACAAGTCAGAGGTATCTCAAAACACAGAATGGTCTCCAAGGTGGAGTGGATATCCTGCCAGTATCCAGAATATATGAGCGTGGCCCGCTCTCTTGTGGCCAACCGATAAACACATTTAAGCTATTTTTGCTATTATTGGAAAATGTTTGAAAATGTATGTTTTGATAAAATGTTGTTAAAAGAAGTAAGTACAATATAACCTTAACCCAGGATATACACATAGAAGCGTAAAGAGCAGAACATTTTTGAGCGATTATGACGATTATACAAAAATAATTGCGACTATCTCAAATTATTGAGACAATGTAATAGTAGATAAGATGGTACAGTACACATTACGGGTGCATTTGGTTCCATGTACTCTCTTAGAGTGTACAGAATACGGGTCCATTTGGTTCCATACGGGTCCAGGGTACTGTACTGTACTGTACTGTACTGTACTGTACTGTACTGTACTGTACTGTACTGTACTGTTAGGTTTTGCACACCTGTGGTGAAAAACAACCATGCTGTTTTCGTGCTCAGACACAGCCACCCACCCACACACATAGCTCCGTAAGGGGGTGGTTCCACCACTCAAAAAGGATTTTTATTTTGAAGTGGTGCAACCACTTCCTTAAGTGACTATGTGTGTGGGTGGCTGGGTAGCTGGCTGGGTGGGTGCGTCTGAGCACGAAAACAGCATGGTTGTTTTTCACCGCCTGTGCGCAACCTAACACACACACACAAACACACGCACATATTAACTGTATATATGGTGATTTAGGGTGTGCCAGTACAGTACAGTACAGTGACAGTACAGTACAGTAGAGGGTACATTAGAGGGA
>NC_136801.1:24327825-24417825 GCF_951216825.1 Electrona antarctica | reverse complement strand
AGACTAGGACTACAAGAACTCAGTCACACTGTCAGTCAGTAATGACTGGAGGGAGTAGAAACTAAACACGCACGCACGCACACACGCACGCACGCACGCACGCACGCACGCACGCACGCACGCACGCACGCACGCACGCACGCACGCACGCACACGCACACGCACACACAACCCACAACCCACAAAACGCAAAGCAAGTTAAACCAAGAAGTCCTCTTCAGTGAAAAGGTGTGACTTAAGCATGTTTTTAAAAGACCCCAGGGTGGGGGCAGCTTTGATCCTCAAAGGGAGTTTTACTGCGCAAAAAGCATGGAATACACATGTGTATATTACAGGAAACTCCCGTTAAACTTTCCAACAAACTCCGGTAAACTCCCGAATTGTACCATCACACCTGTATATTACCGTATATTACTGTATATGCCTGCTAAATCTAGTGCCCATAATTGCCTGTTAACTCCTCTTTTCACGCAGTGTTTGTTCCACAACTTCAGTGCCAACACAGCGAAGGCACGGTCACCCGTCCTACATTTGTGCTAGACCGTGGACTGAGTCTTCATATACATATAACTGACTGTCAGATCTGAGTGACCCGGAGCTGGGAGATTGGTCTCAAAGTGCCACAATATAGGCAGTGCAAAACCGGTGCACAGGGTTCCCACGCTCATGAAATTCCTGGAAATATTATTTTGAAATATTATTAAGAAATATTTTCCAGTCCTAGAAAAGTTTGAATTTATCAAGCCACCCCCTGGCCAGCTGGGGCGCCCTATGGAGGGGAATGGAACTGGTTGGAATAACGTGTTCCTTCCACCCGCTACGTCCAACCAGGGAAACTCCCCCCTGTCAGGTGAAAAGAAGTGGCTTGGACGCTCATGCATTGAAGAAAGCATGAGGTCAGTCCGCTGCTCTCCCCAGGTTGGTGGAGGAAGTGTAGCGCCCAGGATTACATTATTAGATAAACATTTTTTTCACCCAGTGTCAATTATTGACACTGGTGAAAAAATGGTTTACAAAATTGTGGGAACCCTGGATGCAGGATTTTAAATTAACACAAACAAAAGAATCTTAAATGTCACTCCACGCTCCACGCTGATGTCTGAACATCTGACTTGTTCGTATGATTGTATTTTTTTTGCACATGTAAACACATTTGAAACAGCAAAAACATAACATAGGGTTGTGCAGGTGAGATTTAGAAAACCCTGTGGGTTTTATACTGTTATCTCACCTGATTTAACAACAGAAATACAAAGACATCCTAAAAAGCGAACATAAATCATTTGGCAACGGAAATAATACAACAATGGATTTCTCCAGCATTGTGTTTGACCTTCTCCGTTGTCTCTGTTGCGGCTCGTAGATTTTCATCTTTGAGAACAACATCTACTACCGATCCACAGTGGAGAGTCGCTCCATCCGCCTGGTGTCCACCGGCAAGGAGGGAGTCATCTTCAACGGCCTCACCGATTGGCTGTACGAAGGTAAGGAGAGAACAGGCCAAGTAGAACAGTCGTTTGGGCATTGAATCCATTTTGTTAGTCAAAAGAATTTAAACCACACAAAGGTACAGTAAAGCGTTTAGGCTAAAAGGGTAACCCAAAACCGATCAAAGGCTTATAACCCGCGACTGCCTCCGTCTGCCTCCCGGCCAACTCTGTTGGCAGATGTTTGGCAGATCCCGCCCGTAGCTGCTGCTGTTTGGTCCGAAACGCGGCCGGTTCGGTTCATCACTAATGCGTCAGCGAATCCAGATAGAGGCTGTGTTGTGAACTTGTGAATCAATACTGCCCCCATCTGGCGGAGTCAAGTTAGGCTCGCTATAGCCTCGGAAACCCAGACGTTTTTATTTCCAGGGAGGAAAAAAAAGTCTGGGGCCGACTCAATTGTATGCCGAATTCAATTCGGCATACAGTAGCGCAAACGTCGCTCATTCTCTGCTGATTTCTGATCGTCTGCACCTTTGTTAAAGTCACGCACACACGTACACACACACACACACACTACTCTCTCTCTCTGTCGCTCTAATGAATTAGTCTCATGTCACGCAGCTGCGTCTAGCATTGCCGGGAGCTGCCTATATGCCATAAAAAAGCATAGGTGAGTTCCAGTCTAGGCTCGCTAAGGCGAGCACACTAATGTTATTAGCAGGTAATGTTGTGTCCCTGCAGTTTGTTTTTCATTAGTATTTGGGGATTGGGCATGTTGTGATTTTCCTGTGGGGAAAGAATAAAAAATGGAACAGCTCTTGTACATTTGCTGCCTTGTTTACACAGCTCAGGAGGAAGGAATGTTCTACATGAGATGATGCGTTAATTCGGTGCAGAGAGCGTCTCTAAACACAACAACACGATTGTGTTCTCCACCACACACCGATCAAAGGCTTCTAACCCGCGACTGCCTCCGTCTGCCTCCCGGGCAGTGTGTTGGAATTTAACCCATTTTGACCTGGGAACGATTCTACAAATGTCTTTTAAATCATGAGTTTTCTGAAAAACCCTATGTTTCTATGTCAGTGGTTCTCAAACTATTTCATGTCAAGGACCCCCAGAATTATATGAAATTGGCCGCCGACCCCCATCTGAAAATATGTAGTTCCAGGGACCCTCCAGACGCAGTTTTGAGTTAAACGTTCGCTCTGAAAGAATATATACTCAAAGATTTGCGCCACATTTTCACCATTTTTCAAAAATAGCCGACCTACAAGTTCATAGCGCGGCACTCGGTGCCGCGCTATGAACTTGTAGGTCGGCTATTTTTCAACAGCTAAAGCATAACATAATGCTTCAAACACCAAAAGGGGTTCCCGTCTAGAATGGATTAACTAATGAATTTATACCTGCTCAAATGGAGCACTGCCTCTGTAACAGTGAGGGAGAGCAAGAAGTAGAACTGACAAAACGGTGACAAAATACGACATAATTTAATATCCCCTGACATTCTTAACTCTTTTTTTGTATGTTTTGGTCACTGTACCATTGCCTACGTGAAATGTGTCCTCTGCATTTACCCATTCTAACTATTAGGAACAGTGGGCGGTAGATCGGTTATTTGTAGTGGGAAAGAGAAGTAATATTTCAAAAATGCACTCCATGGCCAAAAAAGAATGATGAATCGGTGACCTTCTGGTTCCGAGGTGACCTCTCTACTCACTCAGCCAAGTAGTAAAGACTGCCCTTAGGTTTTAACTCCACAGATAAACACAGCCAGATGAAGACTTTGTATTTCTATTTGCAGTGGGTTTTACTTCTGTTGTGTGTCACACTATAGTATGTGTATAGTGAACCACATCATCCTGCCTGGAGGTGGCGCCGCGCCTGCGTGAACAGCGCACTGCGACAGACGATACAAGGCACCATGACACAAAATGACTCTTCTGTTTGCATTGATTCAAGTTCTCAGTCACGACGACTGATTTCAGTCGTGGATTCCATAGAAGTCAGCATGCCTTGTCTATGGAAGCATGTCACGCACCGAGAATAGCCCATCTATGAGCTTTTACAGCGCCTTGCGCTGTGACGTGCTGTAGGATTTTTGGTTATCCGTTATTTTAAGAGTGGTTCAATCATCCAGAAAATCCTAATGATGATTAGGCAAAAGAAAGTCTATACTTTTTTGTCAGGTCTGGTATGGCCGACTTTAAGTGCAAATGAGGGAAATCTGCAAAGCCCACCTTGTCCTTTTTTAGGCCATGCGACAATGCTGAAGCACATGCACAAGAAATGTAACACCAGCTGGTGTGGGTCTGTGGGTCCGTCCATGTGACATTTCAAAGTGTGGCCCTTGTCGCCCTCCTCCCAGTGAAGATCAGAGACGCCAGCCATTGAAACATTAATCACTATGATATTGTGATATTGCGGTGTCTGACCCCATGGCTCACACTTGTGGCGCTGAAGGGCTGGTAAATTACACTCATCATTTATTGACCGGATAAATCCTTCATCCTTGCCAGAGAGAGAGAGAGAGAGAGAGAGAGAGAGTGTAAGTAGGGGTCTGCAGCTCCTCGGTGTGCCCCCTGGGTTTAACCCAGGAACCCATGGACTGATGATTACCAAGAGAGATCCATTATGCTCATTAAGCCATTAAGACCTGAGGCAAATGCCTTCTAAATCAGTTCTCAAACATTTCCGTGCCAAGGACCCCCAACATGGTTTGGCTGTGGACGCCCCCCATCTGAAAATGTTTTGTGCCAGGGACCCCATAGAAGATTTGTCTTAACAGTTTAAGAGCCCCAGACAGAGATCACCGTCAAGTTCAAGTTCATGGTCAGTTGCCCAGGACGGAGATTGATAAATGGGACGGAGATTAATGATGTCAAAACCGGTCGCATCGCTCCACAGCCTAGGAGCGCTTGTTGCCCAATCCTCGGTGTTGCACAACTGTGACACGTCATCGAAAATGTTCCCTGCCTGTTTAGCGGACGGAAACGAAAATCTTAAAACGTTCATAACTCGCGATCTAAATCATCCCGTCTAATTATGAAAAAAGTTCCTGTGTTAGACGGCGCTCCGCGGTCCAGTCGCTAGTCGCGATAGATTTATTCTTACCTCCCGTTGTTGTCGATCGACTCTAGAGAGGTGTGGCTATTGTTAGCTGCTACACAGACATTCACAACAACTTCCGGTCCCCCGGTAAAAGTGGTCCGGGCGCTATAAATGATGGGCACATTTTATTAATGGATTAAATAGGTCCGGGCCCTCAAGGTGTTAAAATTTTGTCATTTTATTCAAACACTTTCAAGAAATGCAGATGCAGATGTACCAGCTCACATGAGCGCGGCCCGAAGTGAGCTTGTATATCTGTTGTTTTTTGAGAACCACTGTTCTAAACCACGGTTCTAAATCCTGAGAGTTTTCTGGAAAAACCCATGAAGAATGCTTTCCCGGATTGAATGGGTTAACAGTAGGATGCTGATCGTGGCCAGTCACTAATGCAATGTGTATTGACAGAAGAAAAGCTCCTCGGTCAATGTTTACATAGATGGCTGCCACGTACTGTCTGCTGCTGGAACTGTTGACATTTCAGAAACCTGTGTTCCAAATGGATCCAGTGTAGCTATTGTTTGTGGATACGTTTCATAGCTTTAATAGTTCAAAGGATAGGCATCAATACGTTTTGAGCTTCAGCCTATGCCTTTTCGATCAACTATAAGAGAATGTGAATATTTTAGGTAATGATTTATGTTACACTGTTGAATTGATCGAAATAAACTAGTTCTAACAAAACCCACCCACAGACACAAAATCGAAACGATTGCAGGTCTACAACGCGGTTGTTGTGAGCTAGAGTAGATTAGGCTATTTTAGTGATTTTTTTCAGATGACAATGTTCAAGAGAAATAAGGGCAGCACCTTCTGGGTGTCCGCAGTCAAATACATCTACATTTTGGGGGGTCCCTGACACGAATAGGTTTGAGAACTACTGAAGTAGGGCATAAAAAAGTACACGGGAAAAGGTTGAGACATGGAGATGAGATACTGTATGAGATTTCTGCCCGACAACAAGACAGGACGAAACGAGGGCCCTTGGCTACCATGCAGGTTGGCATGGCAACCAAACAAGCACAGGTCATCAGTGCAGTACTGGGGCGGCACGCATTGATTGCAAAGTGTCTTTGTGATTAATTGGATTTCCTGCAATATGTAGTATCTACTGTACCCAATGAATAATTTATGTTAAAAGCACCCTAATAAGGAGCAAAATGAGTTCCCGTGAATGTCAGTGTGACAACATCATTTAACCTCCTTTCTTATTACTTTTTAACCTGACTCCGCCAGATGGGGCAGCAGTCTCTCTGCTGCCCCATCTGGCGGAGTCAGGTTAATTACTTTTGCCTGTAATGACCAAATACCCAAATGTTAAACGTTTAAACATGTATGCGAGCAGCTGTCCCTCGTTGAGCATGAATTGATGCCGCCTGTACTCGCAGTCAGATGTACTCTATAGCGTCATGGTGTGTTGCCAGTGTTGATTTTGACAGCAAATTGTGAATTAGTTTTAGTCACGGTCTTTTGAATCCCTTATGGAGGGACTTGTGGTAGAAAGAGATCCAGTAGCGAGTCTAAGGCAAGTCATTTTATGCTTGGTTGTTGCGGTTGTCGTCGCACTCCGAAATGTTTGGTAGCCGCCCGTCTCCAATTCAGGCTTTGCGACGTCAACAAGGCCTACCAAAAAGATTTTACTAGGGAGTGGAATTAATCACTGATGTGGCGGCGGGGAAAGGAGGATTTTAAGGGCCCGCCCGGCCCGCCAGTCTGTCTGTCTGTCGCTACAACACAAGCCACGAGGACACAGCAGCACAGCCCATGGCTGAAGGCACACAGGATCCAAAGGTCGCAAATGACATCTTGAGGCTCACGTGAACTCCCGCCCCACACACGCAGCTGTCTCCCCTTAATCTGCAGCCAATGTGCATGTGTCTGCACTCTGCATACGATGGTGTGTGTGTGTGTGTGTGTGTGTGTGTGTGTGTGTGTGTGCGCGTGTGTCTGTGTCTGTGTGTGTGCGTGTGCACGTGCGTGTGTGTTTCTGCACAGTGTGACGAATGCAACGTGATGTGATGAAGTTGGAGGGAAAATAAGACACAAACAAACACATACAAAGGAGAGATGGGACCCAGAGAGCCCTCAGCTGTCATAGCGCAGGCTCCGGGTCGGCGTGATACAACCTGCGTGAAGAACTCTCTGGTGTGTCGAGATAAAGGCGGAGGCATTCATTTTCATTCGAGTCAGGTCTTCTACCCTGTAGGTGTTTGGCTAGACGACGGCTCTAGTCATCCAAACAAGCTTGTTTGTCTCCTTGTTTGAGTGGTTTGGGTTCATCGGCAGGTTTGTGCCGGAGCCCACGGGGGTGCGAACTGTAGTTCACGTTTATCACTCAGCGTCAGGGAAGCGAGAGTGGGAGAAAGCAATTCCTATCACAACGTGGTGTTTTTCTTTTAAAACGTTGAAAAATGACTTTTCATTGTGGTACAGATAAATATGAACTCAAAGTACATGCCACGTTGGTTCCATTGATCGGAACACAATTGATCGTTAAAACAAGTTGTGTTCTGAAAATACACGTGGACCACTCATCTGACCACTTAACAGTTAAGTGGTTAAATGGGTCAAGTGTGTGTGTGTGTGTGTGTGTGTGTGTGTGTGTGTGTGTGTGTGTGTGTGTGTGTGTGTGTGTGTGTGTGTGTGTGTGTGTGTGTGTGTGTGTGTGTGTGTGTGTGTGTGTGTGTGTGTGTGTGAGTTGTAATATGTTTTTGAGTGAGGATAAATGAATGGCATATGTGTACAAGCTTATTTAAAGGTAGAGTAAGGGATTTTCTTTTTCTTCTTCAAATAGCTCTATATACTGATAGTAGGCCTAATACTAGTGCTCATTGTTATTGCTATAGAGTGTAAGTTAAGTAGCTTTATATTATTATTATTATAGTAATTATCACTATAGAGTATTTATTTCATTCAGTAACCAGAGTCTCCCTGTCTCGCTCTTTATTGCATAGAAAATGCATTTTCAGGTTGTGATACCAATGTTATCCAATCAGGGTAGAGAACTCGTAGGATACAGATAAGAAGTGATGACACAAAGAAATGAGCACACATACACACCTGGAAGTGGAAAAGAGAACGAATGGCTGCTCTCTCCCGATTAGCTGAAACGTTGCAAAACCCACCAGCAAAATGTTCTGGGTTCACTGAAGAGCTGGAGGGAAGGCATGGGTGAGCGCAGGTCGCCACTCTAGCCCTGTAACAACCGGATTAACCCAGTTTGGGTGGGAACCCCGTTTGGTCTTTTAAGCATTATGTTATACTTTAGCTATTGAAAAATAGCAGATCTACAAGCTCATAGCGCGGCACCGAGTGCCGCGCTACGAGCTTGTAGGTCTGCTATTTTTGAAAAATCGTGAAAATGTGGTGCAAATCTTTGAATATGTATTCTTTCAGAGCGAACGTTTTTAACTTCTGGGGGAGTCCCTGGAATAACATATTTTCAGATTACATATATTACATATATTTTTGTAATGCATTTTGTAGAATCGTCCTCAGGTCAAAATGGGTTAATTTCTACTTGCAAAAAAGAGATTTCAACCTTACTACTACTTTTTACTACTAGGACTTATCAGAGGAAATTATGTAAAAAAAAAAAAGAAAGGTTTTTGCAAATTTTATGTACATTTATAATAATTATTAAAATAATAATAATAATAATACATTCATAATTTACATTTGGGGGATATCTTTCACGATAATAAATAAAACATGTTCTAGACATTCTAATGATCACAAAAAAAACATATATTACAGTCCAGAGATTTTGGATTTGTGTGAATTTCAGCCTCTGTGGGGGGTATTTATATGCAAATATCATGACCAATGGCATTGCAATGAACGTTTAGGTGAAAAAAGAACATAAAATGTTTCAATTAAATAATTCATTAATTAAAATATGTTGTATTATTGCAACGCTGGGTGTTACAGGGCTAGGACTGTCTAACACAGTGGCTCCCAAAGGGGGGTCCGAGGACCCCCAGGGGTCCTTGAGGGAGTTCTAAGGGGTCCCCAGCTAAATTATAGTTTGGAACCAAATGGACCCTTATGGGTCTGTAACCCATAAGGGTCCATAACTAAATGGAACCAAATGAACCCTACCGGGTCCATTTGGTTCCATTTGTACACTCTCAGAGTTAAATTAACATTGATTTTACAATATAAATTGGGGTCCCAGAGATAGAAATGGTATTAAATGGGGGTCCGTAGACTAATGCATGTCAAACTGGGGGGGGGTCCTTGAAATTAAACAGGTTGTGAATCACTGCTTCTTAGAGCCGTAAAGATCTTCTCTTATGGGGGTCCCTGGCATATCTTTTCAAATGGGGGTCCGCGGGCTAATTTGTGTGAATTTGGGGGTCCGACCGTCCTTGACATGAAAAAGTTTGGGAACCTGTGGTCTAACACATGGGTTTTCAACTGATTGTGAACCAGGGATCACCACCCTGACCTTAGAATAAACCCAGGGACCACTGCTGTGTTTGGTGGGGACATGGGGAACACTTGCTATGCATCCCATGTGTATACATCCCACTGTTTCTCAACCAATAGTCCATTGACTCCTAATCATTTCCTAATAACAATGAGTCGACCAGACAACCCAGTGCTCTTTAGATTGCAACTCCCCATTTCTGTTGAATGTATTGACCTCCGACTTGGAGTGGAAAGAAATCAACAAATGCACGGTCAGTCAAGGACCACATGCAATACCTCCATGGAGCATCAGTGGTCCACGGACCACCTGTTGAAACCCCCTGGTCTAACAGGACAAAGGCTGGATGCGTAGGAGAGGAGATGACCACACATGACCTCTGGACCGCCTCTGTACAAGCCTTATATTGTACGCTTTTAACGTGTGACACTGCTGCCCCCTGTTGGAAACATCTATGTCTGTTGTGATTGAATATAGTCATATCAGCTGGTGGAAAAAGGACTCAAATGTTTTACTTAAGTAAAATTATCAATACTGTAATGTATAACTGCTAGGTCCGGAATTCCAAATGTACTTGAGTAAAAGTACAAAAGTATTGGCTTAAAAATGTACTTAAAGTACCAAAAGTGAAAGTACTCATTATGAGGAATGTCTCATTTTCACATGTATAAAAATCGACGCATTGTAAGCTTGTAGACTGGCTATTTTCAAATGGCCGAAACGAATATAGGGCTGAAGTGATTAATTTATGTTTTGTAATAATAATAATCTAAATCTACAAAGTAACTAAAGTTTTCTATATAAATGTGGTGGAGTAAAAGTACAATGTTTGCCTCCGAGATGTAGTGGAGTAGAAGTACAAGTATTGGAAATTGGAAATACTCAAGTAAAGTACAAATACCTCAAAAATGTACTTAAGTAGAGTAAATGTACTTAGTTACTTTACACCACTGTCTTTACATTACACCAGCAGTTACTTTTCAGGATTCAAATTTAAAAAAGCAGATCTACAAGCTCAAAAGGTGCCGCGAGCTTGCTGATCTGCTACTTCAGATGTTTGTGTGACACTGTATATAAGTATAGGCCGAGGTGGCGAGCCACGATATAACCAGTAACTTACTCCAGGGTCATAATCGTTAGGTTGTTAGCTCAATAATAGCATCCATATGCTAGTACTGTATAATCCCTTAATTAAGTGCCAACTGGGATGTATACACCCCCACGACACACACCTCCCATTTTGCCTTTTCTCATTATGTCGGCCCACTTGGAGACGTCACACGCGCACGTCTCCCATGGGTTTTCTGTCCCATAGGCCACTTGACTCACAATCACGACGGCTCATGCATCAGTAATGTCCTCGCTCGCGTCCTGTGAATAATTGAGCCCACGCAGTGTGTGAGTCTGTGACAGCCGTACCTGGGTGGGTAATCACAGGAGAGAGAGAGAGAGAGAGAGAGGGGTGAAAGGGACAGGATTGTGTGAGATGGATTGTGTGAGATATGAGACAGAATAAATGACATTGACAGTGTGGGAGAAATGAGTCGCATGCTGTCAATATTTCTCTCCCTGTCTCTTTCTTTCTTTCATGTATACACAATACACATGCGTACTACTGAATGCTGATACTTGCCCTTCACAGAAGTTTTAGTTTGTCCCATATGACTCATTTTGATCTCTATCTCTCTTGTGCCTCTCTTTGTCTGTTCAGCTCACTGTAAGGCTGGTGCATACTAAAATTCACATTCTCTCTCTCTTGCTCTCTCTCTCTCTCTCTCTCTGTGTAGCTGTGTTCAACTCATTGTAGGAGTGTTGCCTAACAACCCGTGCAGGAATCATCGTTCTGTGCTGATCTCCATATACACACTCCTTCAACTCCGTGGGGGAGAGAGAGAAAGTGCAGAAAGTGTGTGCTTGCGTGCGTGCACTGTGCATTAAATGATCTTTTATGTCTCTCACACTGGCTATAGGAACACACTCTGTGTGAACTGTATAGAAACAACGTTCCTCCCTGAAGCTATATCCAGAGGTCATCTCAAGTTGACGGTGGCCGCTTTTCCTCTCTGCATGGGACGGAGATTAGTTATTTTCTGTCATTAGTGGCGTAACGGTGTTGTGAAGCCTCGGTCTAGAGTCGACAGACAGATGAGTGAGTGAGTTTCGTCCTCCAGCGGAATCCAATTATCATCTCTGTGGAGCTTATATACATGTAGATCTACTCCTTTTGAATACTGAAAAGTAACAGTTTTGGACATAATGAGGTCTCCCCCCCCGACAGACGATATTAGATATTATTTTTTTCAGCACCGATCATTACACTACTACTAATGTCACACGACACCCTGAAGGCAGCTTGTGCACCCCTGTGTGGTGCATGCACCCCCCTATGGGGTGCATGCACCACAGTTTGGTAATCACAAGATGTACATAATTGCCTTTGTGTCATTTTAATGAATAAACATGAATCATAACTTCAGTTTGTGTCATGGGCAACGCTGGAGTGGGTAAAGGATACAGATATTAGTTCAACAGGCAGACCCTGTTTCATGCTTGCCTCTCTTACTTCAAGAACGGACGATTAAAGCATTACTCAAGCTGCTTACATTTTATTCACATAACACATAACGTAGCATGTTTACAGTCTGGCTCTCTGTCACTCAGCACGTTCACTCTGCTTCCCTGGTGTTACACTCTAACATGTGCGGGAACACGTAGCCAACTAACAATCATATTGTTACATCATTTTTCTTTTGTTTTGAAGTGTAAACTCTTATTCAAATAGAAAAATGCAATGACATCAACAACATCACTTAACCGAAAATAATGTCATCTGTAAGTTCTCAACAACAGACATTAGTAAAACACTATTTTGTTCATCAACAACTGAAAATAAATCATTCTCTGAGCTGTTCAAGTTACTGTGAAAAATAACAAATAGAAATGTTCCTCACCAAAATACTCAAAGGCAAAAAATTACAAAATATATTGAAATACTTCTCAAAGGCAAATATTACTCCAACCATATTTTCAGGTACCAATCACTTTTTTTCTTCCAAATGCAATATTCATTCAACATGTCAATACATTTTCTTTTCCTTTTTCTTTTTCTTTTTGTAAGTCCACCCAAAGTCATTTGTTGTCACTCCGTACCGTCAAAGTCCTAGTCACCTATAGTGACCACATATCAGCGTGTATAGTCCTGCAAATACTTTGGCCTAACAACAGGTCAGCCAGACCTGGTATAGTCACAGTCTGTTGTGTGTCACCCATTACTCTGTCAGGGGTCGTAACAGTGTCCGGTGCTGTGTGAGTATCAACAGTCACTGTACGGGCTGTCACACTAGGTACTGTGCCCTGTGATTTCCCGAGGTGCCCTGACCTGAGCCACAAACGTTTGAGAACCACTGGGTACTACAGCATCACACAAAAAAATAGAACAAAAGTATTGCAGATAATTCTGCTACTTTTGCAATTTTTTAAAAACGAACCGTTTTGGACATGAGGTTTTCCCACGACAGAGACGATGCATGTAGTACGTAATGTACCTGCAGAAGGGCTCGCAAATAATCCTGCACATCAAGTTATTCCGCCAAGCGTACCAAGTTAATGGGAATGCTAATTGGTAGAGCTGATGTCTGCTAATTCCCCAAAGCCCGCGCGCATCCCAGTCTCGCAGATAAACAACATTAATGAAATTTTAATTGCTACGGTTGATATAAATGTAGCTTGTGGCGTGTAATGACAATAAGTAAAATTACTTGCCATGCACTCTTTGATGTCGCCACAGACCTAATGAATGAATCGCGGTGTTGGGGATGTGCTTGTTGTCAAAACCAATTCCCAGAGTGAATTCCTATTTTCGCATAATGTGAGAATGACTCACTCTGTTTTGACAGAGGTACAGTTTGTTTACTGTGTGTGTGTGTGCGTGTGCCGCACAGTGTGCGTGTGTGTGTGTGCGTGCATGTGGAGCCTGGCATTCTCTCCCAGGAGTGATTGTTTATAAGCCTCCCAACCTACAGAATTACATTCACACGCACAACAACAACACAAAAGAAGAAGGAAAAAAAGGAAACCGAATTAATTTCACAAAAACCCACTGCATAGTTGTACACCAGTTTGAGGAATTGCTTTTTTGGGTCATTTCTAGGCAACAGATCTATTTGGAATGGTCGATATGCACCGCTGAGATTAAAAACCGCCGTGATTTATGGCCTCTTACATTCAGTGTGCCTGTGCATTCCAAGAGAGACGTGTGTGTGCGTGTGCATGCGTGTGTGTGTGTGCGTGCATGCAGAATAAGCATTTGCAAAATAGGCACTATTCCCACAAGGGCATTTTCAGTATATTGTACTGTATCAACATCATTAGCAGGCCTGTTGTTCTGGCTTGTAGCCTGTATGGAATACTGTGACTTGTGACTCTGGTGTTGGGGTGTGAGCCACTGTAATGAACTGAGTCTGGTTTCTATTGAACATCTAGCCACTATCTTTTTGACTCTCTCTCCCTCTCCCTCTCCCTCTCCCTCTCTCTCTCTCTCTCTCAGAGGAGATTTTCCAGTCCCACATAGCCCACTGGTGGTCCCCGGATGGTGCCAGGCTGGCGTACGCCACCATCAATGACACCTTGGTGCCCAGGATGGAGCTGCCCATGTTCACTGGCATCCCTTACCCTACGGGGAAAGACTACCACTACCCTAAGGTGATGGACGCCCCTTTCTTTCTCTCTGCACAACCTTCATTGGAAGCTGTAGTTGAAACGATTGATATTTTTCTTCTGTTTTTCCCCACCAATGGACAACATAGTAGTATTGTGGAATGGCACTCATCTTTGCTGTTCTTCCAGGCCGGTGAGGAGAACCCCGTCATCACACTGTACGTGGTGAACCTCAACGGTCCTCTCCACACCATAGAGATGAGGAGACCTGACGACCCCAGAATAGGGTAGGTGGTGTTTTTCACGTCCCGTCAGTAGTTATCAGTCAGTCAGTCAGGTTGAGTCAGTAGATATCATTTAATCGTTCCGGCGACGGCCCCGGCGGCGTTGCCGCCAACTGCCGATAGTAGCCACGACAGTGTTTCCGCATTAGTCCCAAACCCTAACCCCAAACCCTAACCTCACAGGGAAGCCAAGGGTTTTGCCTTGCTCACTGTAAATCGTTCTGATAAAGAGTGTCTGCTAAATGCCTAAATTGTAACTTTTCTGAATTCTTGGTAAATGATAATAATCACCCGAATAGCATAAAACAGAGTTAAAAAAAAAAAAGCTTTACATGAAGCATTTACAAAACATATAAAATATACCCTGAACACTAAATGTAATTCTGGAATGGCCTTTTGATTTAATCCATTCTGTACGGGAACCCCTGTTGGTGTTTTAACTAAGCATTATGTTATACTTTAGCTATTTAAAAATAGCAGATCTACAAGCTCATAGCGCGCCACCGAGTGGCGCGCTACGAGCTTGTAGATCTGCTATTTTTGAAAAATCTTAAAAATGTGGCACAAATCTTTGTATATATATTCTTTCATATTTCAGAAGCGATTTAAAGATCCTTATTCAGCAATCGCTCAAGCAGGTCGTCGTTCCCGAGCCGATCGGGTCCATGACCACATAGGCACGGTCAACATTCACTTGTCGTCTGGGGTTAATAATTAGGACCAGGCCATGGAGTGACATGAAAGTAATCTTAATTAGCGTAAAAAGTAGCGATCTTATTCTGCATGGTGCTCCTTGTGTTTGACAGTGAGTACTATGTGACGATGGTCAAATGGGCCACGACCACCAAGCTAGCCATCAACTGGCTGAACAGAGCCCAGAACATCTCCATACTGACACTCTGCGGAGCCACCACCGGGGTCTGCACCAAGGTATGGACCTGTCTGTCTGACTGTCTGTCTGTCTGTCTGTCTGTCTGTCTGTCTGTCTGTCTGTCTGTCTGTCTGTCTGTCTGCACCGAGGTATAGACCTGTCTGTCTGACTGTCTGTCTGTCTGCACCGAGGTATGGACCTGTCTGTCTGACTGTCTGTCTGTCTGCACCGAGGTATGGACCTGTCTGTCTGTCTGTCTGTCTGTCTGTCTGTCTGTCTGTCTGTCTGTCTGTCTGCACCGAGGTATGGATCTGTCTGTCTGTCTGTCTGTCTGTCTGTCTGTCTGTCTGTCTGTCTGCACCAAGGTATAGACCTGTCTGTCTGTCTGTGGTTTGAACACATGTGACTAGGGTAGTTGTCAATTGTAAATGTATTTTTCAAAAGTATTCAAATCGTCGCATATTTAGAATGGGAATATTACAGGTGTGTGTGTGTGTGTGTGTGTGTGTGTGTGTGTGTGTGTGTGTGTGTGTGTGTGTGTGTGTGTGTGTGTGTGTGTGTGTGTGTGTGTGTGTGTGTGTGTGTGTGTGTGTGTGTGTGTGTGTGTGTGTGTGTGTGTGTGTGTGTGTGTGTGTGTGTGTGTGTGTGTTCGCTCTTTTCAGAAATACGAGGATGAGAGTGAAGGCTGGCTCCACAGACAGGTAGGAGCCAGTTCATGTTGTACGTGATGTACGTACTGTACTCACACGCAAAGCATGTGACATTCAGACTACAGCTCATTAATAATGCCTTTGATATGTTAATGTGACCATGTAGTGGCAGTGTTATGTAGGCTATAAAAACTGTTTTAATTTAAAATATCGACCTGTTTATTCCCTCGCTGTCAGTGTCAAATCGTCCTTTCCAGTTGTTTGTTGCGCATCGCAAGTAAATTGAAACAAACCGACTGAACTGGGCTGAATGTTGTTGTTTTGTGTTCAGAATGAAGAGCCGCTGTTTTCCAAGGACGGCCTGAGGCTGTTCTTCACCAGGGCCATCCCTCAGGGAGGCCGGGGGAAGTTCTTCCACATCTCCATGTCCATCTCACAGGTAGGCACTATTGTATAGGCAGCTGGACTGGAAGAACAATACTGAACAGTTGGAGAACAATACTGAACAATTGGAGAACAATACTGAACAGTTGGAGAACAATACTGAACAATTGGAGAACAATACTGAACAGTTGGAGAACAATACTGAACAATTGGAGAACAATACTGAACAATTGGAGAACAATACTGAACAATTGGAGAACAATACTGAACAATTGGAGAACAATACTGAACAATTGGAGAACAATACTGAACAATTTGAGAACAATACTGTAGTTCTAGACAGTGGTGGAGTATTGGCATGAAAATGTACTTAAAGTACCAAAAGTAAAACGTACTCATTATGCAGAATCATATCAGCAATCAGCATTGTATGCTTGTAGATCGGCTATTTTCAAATGGTCAAAAGATATGTATACAGGGCTGAAGTGGATAATGCATGTTTTGTAGTAATAATCCAAATCTAGAAAGTAACTAAAGTGTTCAATTAATTGAGTAAAAAGTAAGAAGAAATGTGAAAAGTAAAGTACAAATACCTCAGTTATAGTTTCCACCACTGGTTCTAGAGAGAAGTTACAGGAGTGGTGTGGTATGGTATGTTGTTTTTCATGGTTCTAGAGAGAAGTTACAGGAGTGGTGTGGTCTGGTATGTTGTTTTTCATGGTTCTAGAGAGAAGTTACAGGAGTGGTGTGGTCTGGTATGTTGTTTTTCATGGTTCTAGAGAGAAGTTACAGGAGTGGTGTGGTCTGGTATGTTGTTTTTCATGCGTTGGTGTGTATTATGATGTGTGAATTGAATGAAAGGCTTTTCATAATTTTCAATCCTACCTTGACCGCCTGGACCTGGATATCTTAAATGCCTTTTTGGTCAGAACGGTTACTTTTTTTCTTGAATATAGTATCTAGTTCTATCGATCATATGCAAGTGGAAGAGTCATGCTTCTGGCTCCTGCAGCTGGCGGTAGAGCAGATTTTAAAACAAATCCACTACCTACAGTTTATATTAAATGCGACACGATGGCAGCCTATTATTTCCAACATTATTCTTCATATTAACCAGATAACTCGTGCTCTGTGATGTGATAAAGGGACATTAATGCTGCATTCACATGGAATCAGGCAAGCGCTATAGACTGCAAACAGCAAAACCTGCTGGACGGCACGGAACGGTAAAACATTTAACATTGATGCCGTCTCTCTCTCTCTCTCTCTCTCTCTCTCTCTATCTCTCTCTCTCTCTCTCTCTCTCTCTCTCTCTCTCGCTCTCTCTATCTCTCTCTCTCGCTCGCTCTCTCTCGGTCCTCACACCTACAGCCCAACACCAGCACAGACACACTGCAGTCCATCACGTCAGGAGACTGGGACGTCACCCGAATCCTGGCATACAACGAGGACAGCCAGCTGATGTGAGCCCACACACACACACACACACACACACACACACACACACACACACACACACACACACACACACACACACACACACACACACACACACACACACACACACACGGTCTGTGTTTATCCAAACACAGACCTTATCAATTATTATAAACGCCACAGACTTATACCTATATCTGATTTGTTTATTTTTGGAACACAGTGATGCAATTCCACATTTCTCTATGTGGATTTTAAGTAACGCTGCCACCTGGTCTGCATGAGTTACAGGTCCATGTGTTGTTTACGTAGTGTCACCTGGTCTGCATGAGTTACAGGTCCATGTGTTGTTTACGTAGTGTCACCTGGTCTGCATGAGTTACAGGTCCATGTGTTGTTTACGTAGTGTCACCTGGTCTGCATGAGTTACAGGTCCATGTGTTGTTTACGTAGTGTCACCTGGTCTGCATGAGTTACAGGTCCATGTGTTGTTTACGTAGTGTCACCTGGTCTGCATGAGTTACAGGTCCATGTGTTGTTTACGTAGTGTCACCTGGTCTGCATGAGTTACAGGTTCATGTGTTGTTTACGTAGTGTCACCTGGTCTGCATGAGTTACAGGTTCATGTGTTGTTTACGTAGTGTCACCTGGTCTGCATGAGTTACAGGTCCATGTGTTGTTTACGTAGTGTCACCTGGTCTGCATGAGTTACAGGTTCATGTGTTGTTTACGTAGTGTTGTCGTCTGTTTTAACTCAGATACTTCCTGAGCACAGAGGACGATCCCAAGAGGAGGCATCTCTACAGGTAGAGATTGATGGAGGGCTCCTTGCTCTTTCTCTTTCTTTCTTTCTTTCTTTCTTTCTTTCTTTCTTTCTTTCTTTCTTATTCAGTAATTTCTTTCTTTTTCCTTCCTTCCTTCCTTCCTTCCTTCCTTCCTTCCTTCCTTCCTTCCTTCCTTCCTTCCTTCCTTCCTTCCTTCCTTCCAATGTTTGTGTTTGAAGTAAGTGTAATGGAAGTACATTTAGTTCACGGTGGTGGAAGAATTAATTAGTAACTTCACACACCTCTCTCTCTCTCTCTCTCTCTCTCTTTCTCTCTCTCTCTCTCTCTCTTTCTCTCTCTGTTCCAGTGCTGACACGGTCGGGCCGTTCAACCGCCGCTGTCTGTCATGTGACTTCTCCGACCTGTGTGGATACGTCAGCGGCTCCTTCAGCCACAACATGAGCTACTTCTTGCTCGACTGCCACGGTAGACCACAACGCCAACACGGCTGGCCTGTTGCTGTCTTTTGTCCAAGTCATGCCAGCTTGTAGATCGGCTATTTTTCGACTAATGTTCCTCTCAGAATAGGGATTCAAGTGAAAAACAAAGTAAAAAAACAAAGTAAAAAAACAAACAAAAAACGTTCCCATCACACAAAGACTTGGCAGCCCCCCTGTGGTAACCCTGAGGACCCCCTATTAGTCCCGCACCCTTTTGAAGATCTTGTAAAATGTCATAATCCTAGTAACTAGACCAGGGATGGGCAACTTTGACGATGGAGAGGGCCACTATATTTCCACACTCACTCCCTAGGGCCATATATTATACTGTCGTAGCAAAAATAGTCGATCTACGCACTGCGACGCGTTTTGTGCTTGTAGATTGGCTATTTTTGCTATATTTCGAATTGAAATCTTGAATTATTTTTAATTGGAATCCTGAAAATTAACATTTTTAATTTAAAATGCCTTTAATTATACTTGTGTTGAGCATTGAGCTACTAAATTAGACTGAAGTAATTAAAGCGGGTCATGTTTGCATGTTGTGGTATTGTAACAGCTGAAACCAATATCTATATATATCAGTATTCTGACATTAACCTGAGGGCCAGATTAAGTGAAGGTGGGGGCCGCATGTGGCCCCCCGGGCCGCCAGTTGCCCACCCCTGAACTAGACCATTTCTTGTAAGTTGTGACTGCTGAAAAGACACACGAAACATAACCTGATCCAAACAGATCTTCTGGGCCACAGAGCAAAAAAACATGCAGCCATGGAAACAACTGTATCAATGCTCTTGACAAACGACAAAACTGTGCTGTAATCTACTACAAAGGTGGCAGCGCCTTTTTACACTTGGAGATTAATTACTGTTTATATGACGTGTGTAGCCAGTGAAAGTCATGCCCTATAAACTCCCCATCTGTTCTGCCCTGGAAAGCCAAAGAGCATCAATGGCTCTGCAGTAAAACTAAGACAAATTACTTTAAAGTTTATCGCCGAAAATATAGCTTGTATAGAAGTGGGTGGTACATCATTTGGTACCATGTTTAGTTTGTTTACCCTGCTGTTAGGTCCAAGTCCATGATATAACCTCTGCCGTGCCGCTTATTATAAAAGTGACTATTGGATTGTTTTTCTGCAAATATTGGTAGTTTCCTGGTGTTGTTTAAACAGTGGTTCTCAAATGTTTCCATGTCAAGGACAACCCAAATTAATGTATTTTTCCGCGGACACCCCATTGAATATATATCTTGACCCCCATACAAGATGTATTTAAAATGATTCAAAATTGTCACATTTTCTTAAAGATTTGTTTGAAAAAAACTGTGTAATTTTGATAGCATTTTATATAGACATAACATTCTATAGTGTATACTATATAGGTTCATAAGATATTCTACTGTTAGACGGCTGTTAGCTTACTTATGATCATTGATAACTATTTCTATTTCTAAATTAGAAGTTTTCACTGTTGAAAAAAGTAGTGCCAGTTCGATAATCGAAAGTAAAACCTGCGGTAAAAAGTAAACACTAATTTGAATCAATCCACTGTCAGATTCAACCAGCTCAGTGGCCTTGTGGTAGAGTGTCCGCCCTGAGACTGGGAGGTCGGGGTTCAACCCCCAGCCGGGTCATACCAAAGACTAAAAATGGGACCCAGTGCCTCCCTGCTTGACACTCAGCATCAAGGGTTGGATTGGGGGTAAATCCCACATACTAGCGTCATGTCCAGGGGGTGTACTTGTACATCAAGCTGCCTTACGCTACAGAAACAGGAGATCAGGCTCCTGCCCCTATGGGCCTCATGGCTCGGCAAGGCTACTTACTGTCAGATTCAGTAGTACAAAAAACCGACGGCTGTGTGGTTTAGTTTAGTGAATGATAAGGGGACGTTGTCTGTCACGTTGCAGAGCAACAGAGTTTAGTGAATGATAAGGGGACGTTGTCTGTCACGTTGCAGAGCAACAGCAGTAGCTGCGCAGCGCACATTGATACGACGTGTGTCGGCACAGGCACGGCACAGGCCAATCAAAAGCCACGGGTCGATTTCTACCTTTTACATGTCCCGCCTACCTTGGAGATAGGACCCTTTCCAGACTGAGTAGCGAGTGACAAAACAGATCCACGGAACGCAGCGAATGATCAGGCTGGAACCCAGGCTATATTGTTGTTCTTGCTTACTGTAAATCACTCTGGATTAAGAGCGTCTGCTAAATGCCTAAATTGTAAATTGTAGTCGTTTATTTTGGGCTTGTTTTCATAGACCTGTTTGCTTTGTTTCCCTCTCTCTCACTAACATTGACTGCTGTTTACCCCTGCATGTCCATATTAATCTTTCTCCTGTGTTTATCGCTCCCCCAGGTCCATATGTCCCGTTTGCCGCCGTGTACAACACGCAGGACAGAGAGAGTGAGTATTTGTGTTCCACTGTTTCGACGACATGCTTTTACAAGTGCGCCGTGTCATGTCAAATTAAGGCATATTAAAAAAGAAATACGACCTTGTCATGAGGGGACAATGTAATGTGTTTGCCAGTGACGGGGCCACCTGTGCTGCGTGACTCATGGTTTGTGCGGCAGGCCAAGTCCAGTAATTATATTACTCTGTTGGAAAGGATGTTCCTCATGAAATTATGACTCGTGCTCTGGCGATACGAGCGTTCCATAGCGGTAATTAGATTGTGTGTCCCTGCCACATGTCCCCACAAATATAGTAGGATATGAGAAACAGACATTGTGAGGACCATTTTCCTGGTCCCTCAGAAGAGTAATGGTTGTTTTATTGGTTGGAAAAAAGCTTTTTAGAAATGGGTCTAAGATTGGAAAAATATTCAGTTAGGATTGTGCATTTAGGCGTGTGTGCGTGCGTGCGTGCGTGCGTGCGTGAGTGCATAATCTTATAAGGCTGAGCTGAAGGGAGCGTTTCTTTTCTACACTGAAGGCAAATAAGGAATCAGCATCAAAATAAAACGGTGACACTGCCCCGGCTGTAATAAAAATGTACAGAGACAGGGCCAATATATTGTATATATACTACATGTGCAATGTTGCTTCACTGCAGAACAGATACAGCTCAACTCAACATCGCTTGATTGATACAGGGGGAATGACACCTACGTCCAAGAAGAGAGTCAATTATAAAGTAATTTTTTTATTTATGTGGCACTTCTCACATAGAGTAGGTTGCTTTTGCATACAGTGGGACAAAAAGCAAACATAGGCATTAACAGTTGGAACAGAGCAGGCCTGTGTGTAAAATTCATCTCAGGCAAGACAGCAAGCAACAACAACACAAGCATGGAACTAAAATCAAGTGACTTTACACAAACGTTTGTTCAAATAATAGCGTCTTAAGGTTGTTATTCTGTGTACACAGTATAGTACACACACACACACACACACACACACACACACACACACACACACACACACACACACACACACACACACACACACACACACATACACACACATACATTGTGATCTTCTAGATTGGCTATTTTCAAATGGCCAAAATGTATATAGGGCTGAAATGGGTAATGCATGTTTTGTAATACTAATTATAATCCAAATCTATAAAGTAACTACTAGTAACTAAAGCTGTCAAATAAATGTAGTGGAGTAAAAGTAATATATTTGGATCTGAGATGTAGTGGAGCAGAAGTAAAAGTATTGGATATTGGAAATACTCAAGTAAACTGGTGCGGTCGCCCCTAAACCAATCTTGCCCATCGATTATTTTCCGCCGACCTCACACTGATTCTTTATTTTGTTTTACTGAGAATAAGGTTAGAAATATGTTTAGGGTTAGGCATAGTTTTACTGCGGTTAAGTTTAGGTATAGGGTTAGGTTTAGGCATCGTTTTACTGACATTAAGGTTAGGAATAAGGTTAGGTTTAACCGTTTAAGCATCATTTACTTACCACCGGGCTGTACTCCCGGGGCGAGTTGGTAAAGGGCCGACTCGTTTGGTATTCAATGTACTTCCCGGTAGTTACTTACTTTCCACCACTGCCCAACACTACAGTATATGCAAATTGTGCATACACCGATAGACCCACTCTCGCACATGCAGAGAGACACGTTCACAGCACCACAGGCTCCCAACACTCATTTGTTTCCTGTCTGCATTGCTGTGTGGTCCCCCAGGTACGACACAACACTAGAACTGAAGCGTTTAACGAGCACACAGGATATTACTCTTTACTCTCCTTCCCACATCCTTTCAGAGACTTGAATTGATATTTTAATCCATGAAGTGTTCAAATCTGTATCTAGGGGCTTGTCAGCGTGTGGTGCTCTGCCGTCCCCTTTGGAACATTCCTGCCAAAACAATCAAACATTATAAAACGGTCGACGACGTTGTCGTTCACTCTAACAGCGACTCCGCCATCATGATAAACACATGGTTGTGCTACTGTTTCATTGTGTCTTGTACAGCACGATGTACAGTACAAGACATTAAAGCTAAAAGGATAGCAATGGAACACAAGTTAAATTCGTCAACATAGAGAAATGAACACAATAATGCATGTCATCTACAAATACAAACACTGTTATGTACAAAAGTAAAGAGATGGGAAAATTACATTTGCCTCTCCTTGTGGTCTCCTGATGATTTTTCTGGATGGTTCCAGGGCATTCCACCCAGTGTTGTTTTTGGCAGCAAATTTCTATTTTAGTTTTAGTCATAGTCTTTGGAATGAAACTTAATTTCGTTTTTAGTCACATTTGAGTCACCTGGAATGACGGAGTGACAGTAGAGCAAGGATAGAGAGAGGTAGGGGAAGTACAGGGAGAGGGAGCCCCACTGTGATTGGCCAGTGTTGTAAGAGCTGTGATTGGCCAGTAGTGTAAGAGATACTACAGGGCCAGAAAGCACAGGCTATATTATAGGATAAGAAGACGCAGTGCTTGATGGTGTCTGTCTGCTGTGATTGCAGAGGTGTTCGACCTGGAGACCAACGAGGACTTGAGGCTGACTCTGGACAACGTGCAGATGCCCTGGGTGGAGTACAAGGAGATCCACATCGATGACTACGGTATGCCAGAGTCCACAACGCATCACTCTGATCACCATGTGAGACTCCTGATAATGAGGAAACACTCTATAGCAATGAGTACTTTCAGAATATACCGTAGAGCTATTTAACTTTTTGTTTATTATTTTACACATTTTTTAAACGTAAATATATTTATTGTGGCAGGTAGCGTCTCATCACAGTGGATGTCAGCTGGTTTTAAACTCCAAACCGAAATTGTGTTGAATTCTCAACCGTGAAAACATGAAATCAAACTATTATAAAAGAAATGCTGTCTTATGGTGTATATATTGTGGGAAGTGTGTAACTTCTATCCTGTGGTTGCGTTACAGTGCTGACGATGCAGATAGTCAAACCTGCGGGCTTTACAGAGACGTCGCACTATCCACTGCTCCTCCTGGTGTACGTATGACCACATTGCATCTCATTTGGTTCGTCGTCGTGCGCACCCGCACAAAAACACACGTGAATGAACAAAATCGCACAATGGAATGCTTTTGGTTGAATCCAGCAACAATTAACTATATTGCAGCGTGGGATGAGCTTCTACACCAGTAGTTGGCAAAATTCTTCATCTCAAGGACCTCAAATGGATACGTATTTGGCAGTGGAGTGGACCCCTGAGAACTTGTAGTTCTGCTATTGTTGAATAACCAACGTGTGATGCATTAACACATTTAGCTGGGGCCCCAATGGCTTGGCGAAACCAGCATATTCACGCATGCACGCACGCACACGCGCGCGTGGGCCGACAGATGCACTCCGAGGCCATCAGGTTTTAATCAGTATCCCATACGTGGCTGTGTTGTCCTCCACTGCGGACGCGGTGTGATAATTACACTGCCGTTTCCTCCACCACCTCCCCGCACCACCCCTCCCTTTGTCCATTAGCCGTCTCACTGCTCTCTCAGAATGAGAAGCGTTTTGTTTGTCATGGCTTAACCCATTCTGGGCGGGAACCCCTTTTGGTGTTTTAAACATTATGTTATACTTTAGCTATTGAAAAAATTGCAGATCTACAAGCTCATAGCGCGGCACTCGTGCCGCGCTATGAGCTTGTAGGTCTGCTATTTTTGAAAAATCGTGAAAATGTGCCTCAAATCTTTGAATATATATTCTTTCAGAGTTTCAGATTTTTAACTCAAATCTTTGCTTCTGGGGAGGTCCCTGGAACAACATATTTTCAGATGGGAGGGTCGGCGGCATATTACATATCATTCTTGGGGTCCTTGACATGAAATATTGAGCACCAACTGATTTTTTTAAAATTTCGACGTCAGGCCTAAATGGCTTAATTAAATGGACCACCATTAGGACTGGCGGTGGCATCGCCTGCTGAAGCATGCAGTACTGTGACATTACATACTATAGCTCACTAGTTCCCAAACACTTCTACACCAGTGGTCACGTTTGCAATCTCTAGTCATGGCGCTGTGGGCGAGAGGAGAGAGAGCTTAAGGCCTATTCATAGTCCAGTTCTCAGTGAAGAAGAGGTGACCACAGAAACGGTGGTTAGTAAAAACAGAGAGATGTGTTGTGTGAGCGTGGTGACCACCATGCTGTGACGTCAATGTTGTAGTTTTCGGTGGTCACCTCTTCACCGAAAACTGGAGTATGAATGGGCCTTTTGTGTCCCATTGGCCGTGGGGCTTAGTGTCCCATTGTCCATGGGGCTTAGTGTCCCATTGTCCATGGGGCTTAGTGTCCCATTGTCCATGGGGCTTAGTGTCCCATTGTCCATGGGGCTTAGTGTCCCATTGTCCATGGGGCTTAGTGTCCCATTGGCCGTGGGGCTTAGTGTCCCATTGTCCATGGGGCTTAGTGTCCCATTGTCCTTGGGGCTTAGTGTCCCATTGTCCATGGGGCTTAGTGTCCCATTGTCCATGGGGCTTAGTGTCCCATTGTCCATGGGGCTTAGTGTCCCATTGTCCATGGGGCTTAGTGTCCCATTGTCCATGGGGCTTAGTGTCCCATTGTCCATGGGGCTTAGTGTCCCATTGGCCGTGGGGCTTAGTGTCCCATTGTCCATGGGGCTTAGTGTCCCATTGTCCTTGGGGCTTAGTGTCCCATTGTCCATGGGGCTTAGTGTCCCATTGGCCGTGGGGCTTAGTGTCCCATTGGCCGTGGGGCTTAGTGTCCCATTGTCCATGGGGCTTAGTGTCCCATTGTCCATGGGGCTTATGTCCCATTGGCCTTGGGGCTTAGTGTCCCATTGTCCATGGGGCTTAGTGTCCCATTGGCCGTGGGGCTTAGTGTCCCATTGGCCATGGGGCTTAGTGTCCCATTGGCCGTGGTGCTTAGTGTCCCATTGTCCGTGGTGCTTAGTGTCCCATTGTCCGTGGGGCTTAGTGTCCCATTGTCCATGGGGCTTAGTGTCCCATTGTCCATGGTGCTTAGTGTCCCATTGTCCGTGGGGCTTAGTGTCCCATTGTCCATGGTGCTTAGTGTCCCATTGTCCGTGGGGCTTAGTGTCCCATTGTCCGTGGGGCTTAGTGTCCCATTGTCCATGGTGCTTAGTGTCCCATTGTCCGTGGGGCTTAGTGTCCCATTGTCCATGGGGCTTAGTGTCCCATTGGCCGTGGTGCTTAGTGTCCCATTGTCCGTGGTGCTTAGTGTCCCATTGTCCGTGGTGCTTAGTGTCCCATTGTCCGTGGGGCTTAGTGTCCCATTGGCCGTGGGGCTTAGAGGCCAGCCAATCATGAAAGTCTCGCCACTACATGGCTACTAGATCACCTGACTAGACTATAATAAAGGCTGATCGTTGATCAGCCCTGCAAGCCGATAAAAAAAGGTTTTAGAATCACTGTTGTATGTGGTCCGTGTGTGTGTCTGGTGTAGCGATGGCGCCCCCGGTGGTCAGATGGTGTCGGAGCGCTTCCGCCTGGACTGGACGTCGGTGCTGGTGAGCAGCTTCGGGGCCGTGGCGGTGCGTTTCGACGGGCGCGGCAGCGGCTTCAAGGGCACCAACCTGCTGCACCACATCCAGAGGAGGCTGGGCCTGTTTGAGGAGAGGGACCAGCTGGAGGCTCTCAGGTACGCACACGCACAGATATTTAAAAGAAAAATCACACCTGTGTGAACTGAGCGGTGCAACTATGGAACATCCAGACCCTCAGGAATGCACCCAGGGGGCCGGCCCAGTTCCCGGCGAGCCTTCACGCCTCCGAAACAGTCGAGAAAATGACAGAGTTACCGCGTTGCAGCTTTCCGTGCTCGGACGGACAAACACAGGGACACGTATAGAGACACACATAGCTGCGTAATGGAGTGGAGGCACCGATCAACACCCCCCCCAACCAAAATACAATAAACCTATATATACATATTTTATTGATTGATTTTACATCAGCGGAGCGGAAAGCAGCAATGCAGCTAAGCTGTTTCATGCAGCTAACCTGCATGCAACTGTACTTACTTCTATCAGCCCATTATAACTATACTGTGGAAAATGACCCATGTCCCACATGGGTATAATGCTTAAACACATATAGCCACTGCCCCCTTGTGGCACTTATGCATTACTACAAGCTACAGTTGGCTTAGAGCAGAAATACACATTCATTTGGTCATTATTAGAGGCCGGCTTTTAATTGACCCCCAGCTTTTGACTGAGAAAATATGTAATTCACTCTAATTTTTCTTTATTCTGACCTCCACGCCAGGTTTTAACACAATAGAGAGTACTGCATGTCTTCCCCCCATCTCTCTCCCCATTTCCTGTCAGCCTACTGTCTGTCCCTCCATAAAAAATAAAGGCGAAAGCCAAAAAGAATAAAAAATAGAGAGTTACATCAGATATTTCATGATAAATTAACTGTGTCAAGGTACAGTATGTACACAGAAATCGCAACGTTGTCGCTGACTCTAACCTCTTTAATTTGATTTTCTTTCCAGTATTATCTCAAAAGAACCCTACATTGACAAAACCAGAATTGGTGTTTTTGGAAAGGTAAGAGCAACACTGAAGAAAGCCCCAACACTGTACTGTATATTTGCAAATCTGACGTTGAATTAGGTAAGCTTTTTTTCACCCAGTGTCAAATGTCTAGTGTAATCCTGGGCGCTACACTCCAGGGGCCAACCTGGGGAGAGCAACGGACTGACCTCATGCTTTCTTCCATGCATGAGGAGTGAGCAGGCCACTTATTTTCACCTGACAGGCGGGAGTTTCCCAACTAGAACACATTATTCCAACTAGTTCCTTTCCCTCCACCAGGCACCCCGGCTGGCCAGGGGGAGGCAGTTTAGAAACCAGGATTACTGCATGTTCTTTTTTGTTGTTGTGAGGGTACCTACCCTAGGGGACACGGGGAGAGAACATGCAAACTCCACACAGATTTTACTTTCTTAAGAGCACTCACTTTAGATTAGATTAGTCTTTTCAAAATGTTCGCTGTCATTTAGGACAGAAATTCCTGTTCCCAGAGGCATGCTGTCATGTTGTGTTTCAGGTCTGTGAAGGATGTCGTCTCTGTCGGACGGAAACCTCAAAACTGTTACTTGTCAGGATTCAAATTGAAAAAATGGCAAAACTGCTACTTTCGCTGCCTTTGTGGCGCTGTAGTCAGTGTAGTGTGACCAAGTAGGGTGTTAATTTACAGAAAGAACATAAAGTTTGAATATGAAGATAAGCCTGTCACAAGCCTGTCACGTTGTGTGTCTCAGGTGTACGGGGGTTATGTGACGAGCCTGCTGCTTACTGCCGAGGAATCTCCAGTGAAATGTGGAGCCGTCCTCTCGCCCATTACAGACTTCCAATTATATGGTAAGAGTTGTACATGCTGTACACGTTGAATATCAAGTAGTGTGCACGCGTGTGCGTGCGTGCGTGCGTGGCATCTTGGAACACATTCTAGACATCAAAACAGTTCTTTGGATTAGATTGGCTAAGGTACGGGTAAGAGAATATGGACTTCATGTTTGTCCATATTCCCCTACCAAACAGGGCTCTTAACAGGGACAAGTTTGATGCGTGAGGGCACAGTCAGTACAGGTGTATAACTCTCGTTCCACACACACACACACACACACACACACACACACACACACACACACACACACACACACACACACACACACACACACACACACACACACACACACACACACAGTATATACACTCATATGTGGGAGTGTAAATGAAGGGAGTCACAGCATGATGTTTGTGTTGACCCTCTCTTCTTTGCCAGAGGAGGTGACAGATGTGCTGTGATAACACTGGGCTTTGGAATTGCACGTGAAAATTGCTTCTACAGAAAATAATATCTAAGATTTGATCATGAAAATGGTACCGGTGGCTCTCGGCATACTGCTTTTCTACATGCTTGCCAATTAAATCCGACCCGAGGTTCCCATGTGAATGCTGTTTGAGTGAGACAGTGAGCTATCGCAGTATACTGTATCTGGAAAGGGCAAAATAACAGTTTGACTGGTAAATAATGCCATTAATGTTAGAATATCCACAGTCAATGTATACGTTTTGATTTCCTTCCAGCTTCTGCCTTTTCTGAGAGATATCTTGGACTCCCTAAACCTGACACGAGGGCATACACGGTGCGCATTGATTATTTCAACCGTCACTGTGTGTGCGTTGTTTCTGTTGTCTGTGACTCCAATCCGTCACTGTGTGTGTGTTGTGTTTCTGTTGTCTGTGACTCCACTGTGTGTGCGTTGTGTTTCTGTTGTCTGTGACTCCACTGTGTGTGCGTTGTGTTTCTGTTGTCTGTGACTCCACTGTGTGTGCGTTGTGTTTCTGTTGTCTGTGACTCCAATGTGTGTGCGTTGTGTTTCTGACTCCAATCGGAAATTCAGTGAAGACTGAACTGACACTATCGTTTGAAATTCCAGTGGAGGGTCAAGTAGAACCAAACTCGGCTGATCAGATGTTCTGTTGTAATTACTCTCCAGATGGCAAATTTAGCACACAGAGCGCCACAGTTCATGGACAAGAAGTTTCTCATTATTCATCCAACGGCCGATGGTAAGGCATTTGTATTTTGCACAATGACGCACATCACACCTTATTTCTCTACAAAACCTCCTGCAGTATCTCAGTGTGTGTCTGTGTGACGTGTTTTGAACATGTTTCCACAGAAAAGGTCCATTTCCAGCATACAGCTAAATTCATATCTCAGCTTATCAGTGTCAAGGCGAACTACACTTTACAGGTAAGTGGTTTTGCCCACGCCACGCAGATACCCTGTTTTTAACATTAATTTAGTTGTTCTTCAAAGTTTTTTCGAACACTGCCATCCTATTGGGATTCCATTGTTAGTCGGAAGAATTACTGGATTAATAATGCCTTCATTCCGCCCAGGCGGTGGCGTAACCGTCTGGGCACCCGACTGGTAATCCAGTCGCAGTGTGCCGCGGGTTCGACTCCCGAGCCCGACACGGCCTTTACTGCATGTCTTCCCCCATCTCTCTCCCGTTTCCTGTCAGCCTACTGTCTGTCCCTTCAAAAAAAACAATAAAAGGCGTAAGCCGCAAAAAAAATTATCTTAAAATAATGCCTTCATTCCACATAATGTGATTATTAAACCCTTTTCTGTGGCATGCATTTACACAATAGATAATCGATTCTATTCTTTATTATGGACTGATAATCACACACGTTTGTACACAGAAGCAATTTTAACTGCGAAAAACACAGCCACCCACATACATTATATAAAGTGTAGTGTTTTACACGAAACCTCCGGTACTACACATGCATTAGAAATGCACTCCTGCCCTCACCGTGTGTGTCTCTCAGATCTACCCGGACGAAGGTCACTTCATCCACAGCGAGGTCACGCGACAGCACCTCAGCCAGTCGCTGGTCAACTTCTTCGAGGAGTGCTTCAGGCTACCAGACAAGGTCTTCGAGGAGATACCGGAAGTGGACGATAACGAGGACGAGGGCTAGCTTCGCCTCCGGTTCCGCCTCCGGCCCGGTGACCCTTCAGCCCCCCCAAAATCCCTGTACCTCCCTTTGTGTCCAAGCACAACCTGTCCCTGCCCCCCCCCCCCTCCCCCCATCCTACGCTTCCCTTTGATCTGGACTCCCCTTTGTGTGTCCCCCATGTAAGCATGCTGAACCTGAGACTGCCTTCCAAGCAGACACTGGATTCACTCCCGCATTCCTTCTTGGATTTGTCTCTCTTCTCCTTTCTTACTCTCTCCTGCTCTCGGGTCACGCCACAGCGATGCGCGGCCGCCAGGAGAGGCAGGTGGGGGAGCAGTGATGATCCCACCCACGTGTGCGTTGGTTTTGTTTTTAGAATGCACTGGGGGGAGGGGGGCGGTCGATGATCGTTTGAACAAAGCGGACAAAGCTCCACACAGCCACTGGGAGAAAGAAAAAGAGAGACGCGGGGAGTCTTTTGGTCCACAAGGAGATGAACAACTTTAATAGCACAAACCTGACTGTGTTGTGTCTGACTATGCACAACACAGTTTGGGAGGGGACAAGGAAATGTTGCTCTTTTTAAAGTCGCGACAAACTCTACCTGTCGGACCGTGCTTGTGTCTATTGTTCTTACGGTATGTAAAATAGCACATGAAAAGGTTCACTTGGGTTATTATGGATGTATGGATCATCTTGTAGCCTCAACTATGTACAGTATTCAATTCAAAATCAGATGACGGAGAGAGAGAGAGAAAAGATGTCACAGGTTGGTTGTTTTTACTGTTCTCCACTCTCTTTCTGAGACTCTTGACCGGGTCATTTCTGCTTCAGTTTTATTATAACCCTTCCGTTTCAAGAAAAGGAAGTTATCAACTTGTTTTTGTCACTGTGCCTTACTTTAAATTGGGAGCGAGATGTCCTAGCTTTGAGAGCTCCCTGTGTGTGTAATACATGTCTGTCTGATGATGAAACCAGTTAACACACTATGGGCTATATCTTGCGCCACCCCTTAACCCTTATCACCCCGACTGTGGCTCAAGAGGTAGAGCAGGTCGTCCAATGATCCATGGGTCGGCGGTTCGAATCCTGGCTCCTCCTGTCTACATGTCGAAGTGTCCTTGGGCAAGACACTGAACCCCAAATTGCTCCCGATGTGCTGGTTGGTACCTTGCATGGCTTCCGCTGCAATCGGTGTATGAATGTGTGTATGAATGGGTGAATGTAATGCACAATCTATGTCAAGCGCCTTGGATAAAGGCACTATATAAATGCACCATTTACCATTTACCATTTATCCCTACATTTATTTGCCATTTTTTACTATTTTAAAAAACCTTTTAAAGTAGTTCAAATAGCTGATCTAAAAGCCCACAACGTGTAGATGTAGATCGGCAAGTTGAACTATTTTCAAATGATTTTCAAAATAGTAAAAAATGGCAAAATAAGTTTAGGGATAAGGGATAAGGTTGGCGCAAGATGGAGCCCAAGG
Source organism: Electrona antarctica (assembly GCF_951216825.1). Taxonomy (NCBI): domain Eukaryota; kingdom Metazoa; phylum Chordata; class Actinopteri; order Myctophiformes; family Myctophidae; genus Electrona; species Electrona antarctica. Next base: position 24,385,885 of record NC_136801.1, on the reverse strand, counting down.
TTTTAACTTCTAGAGCCAGAATTTGGGAAAATGTCCTAAACGAGTGAATGACCATTCCCTTCGACGGTCTGCCCCCTCAAAGGAACTACACCATGCATTTTAAAACTGTATTTAATATTCATATTGTTTGTCTCTCAAATGTATTTCTAATGGTTTGAGCCTAGATCACCACTCTGATATAACCAGTTCAATTCATTTTCAGCTGCAGTACCATTGTCCTGATGTGGCTGCCTGGCTGGTGTTGCCACCAATACTTTTTGGTTATACTTTTATTTCAGTCCATATCTATATGATATTACCGCGTCCCGTGAGCAACAAAGAGGAAATGCTAATTTAGGACTGAAGAGGCCAGAGGGAGAGGGATTATACCAAGTATACCAAGGCGATACATAATGACATCACTGGTACCACCAAATCAGTTGGCCTGTTCTGAGACCAATTTCCATAAAAACCCATAGGCCTATATGATGAGAGAGCCTGATTGTTCAAAATTGGGTATTTGTGGGGATAGAAGACAGACCATTTGCAGACCGCGGCCATGTTTCCATCAGTGTTTGGAAGCACTCGTTTTCAGTAAAGCAATGTCCTGCTGCCTCTTGCATTATGTGCTAATTCAAAACAGGTGGGACACAGAGCAGTTGAGTGATATCTAACGAGCACTTCCAAACTCCAGCACTTAGAAAAATCACCTGCAAGGACACAAAATAGCTCATAACATGTATACAGTGGATTTTTATGAAACAAACACTTTGAGCATAGAAAGATAATAATTCAAGCTTTCCGTACAGCTGCAATGTTGGTGAGTTTTACGTCGTTTAATACAATCAGATAGGACTTTTCTGTTTGGATGAATGGGCTGCCATTGGAAGTTGCACCTAGGTAGCACCTTGCCATTAACTTATATGGTAAGATGGCCGCAGTCTGCATATGGAGAATAGAGGAGCCCCAAAAACACCAACAATGGGAAAAGTTTTAATTCATGGTGTAGGACCTTCAACTCCAGCGCGTGCTGCTGTTCTACCCGATGACATAATAATGGACCATCATGCCAAACTGTACAGTATGCATGCATCATTGTCTATAATAAGCTACTCATGAATGGTAAGTAGGTAAAGGTAATTTATATTCACACACTACAGGAACCTGCTGTTTTTTTTATGTTGTAAATCCATGCGTCATAACATTCTGTGCAGTACTCGACGGGGAGGTGCAAGAAGATAAGCCACTAGCAATCCAGTGTTACATAACCCCAGACATACTGCTATACGTTATACATTGCATTTATATATAATAATAATATATAAATATATTTTGTATATACAATCTAATTTATACTTAAGTGTATGACTGTGCCACTCGCCGGAAATGAGCTGTTTTCGAAGAGCATCGCGGTTGTATAATTAGGCTCTGGGGGGAGGGGGGGGGGATGTTGTTTACTTTGCACTCTTTACATAAAAGTCAGTACCAAGTACAGTACAAAGTCTTGGGAGGTTGCATTTATCATTTAATTTATTGTTTTCATTTGGGTGCTCATTTGTATGTTTTTCAGTGCATGTTAAAAACGAATGATTTGCCTCTCAATCAGCACTGTCTTTAGTAGCTATTTTTTCCCCCCACCACCACATTGTAATTTTGACATCCTGAATGTTCCTTACTGGACTGCATTAATTACGTTCCCAGTAGTATTGTGATTGAGATACCAGTCTCGTCAGCTTGATGTGTAAATGTTAACTCCAATATCATTTTATTATAAAGACAGTATTCTTGAGTGTTATTTGTGCATAAAAAAGCATTTTGGAACTTACATTTGACTATTCATTTCTGGTTGTCCCGTTTGCAGTCCTGTTGATCTTTAAATGGCAGTGGTGGCAACCATGGACTTTGTTGCCAGTGAATGAAGGACTGTGCTCTTGATATTGTTATGAAGCATAGAAGAGCAACAGGCATGGCAGAATGCAGTATGAAGGTAAATTAAAATAAAAAACAAGATCATCCTTTTTTTCTGGATGATTTTTCTTTTAACCCATTTTGAACTAAGTTCGATTCTACAAATGTCTTCTAAATCATGACAGTTTTCAGAAAAAAACTTTGTTTCTATGTCTGTGGTTCTCAAACTATTTCATGTCAAGGACCCCAGAATTATATGTAATTGGCCCCGGACCCCAATCTCAAAATATGTAGTTCTAGGCCAGGGACCCCCCCCCCCCCCCCCCCAGAAGCAAAGAAAGAATATATATTCAAACATTTGGACCACATTTTTACGATTTTTCAAAAATAGCAGATCTACAAGCTCATAGCGCTATGAGCTTGTAGATCTGCTATTTTTCAATAGCTAAAGTACAACATAATGCTTAAACACCCGCCCAAAATGGGTTAAAATTATAGGGGGGGAGTTATAGGGGGCAGTTGTGTGTAATTTTAGGTGGAACACAAAAGTCAAGTTGAACAAAACATTCCATTGTTTAATGTTTATTAATACATTTCTATATTGTGGCAAGCTCAGACCGAAACGACTTTTACAACTTTTAAGCCCCGTTTCTGCCTCTATCTACTAAAATCTACAAGCTCACGACACATTGTCGGGTTAAACATGGCACTGCAATCATGTGCAAATGTTTTTGGGCTTAAGACAGCTGTTGTAATGCCAAACAACATCCACAAAGCATGCCTTCTTCCTTGTCACTCCCTTTGTTTAACCTTGATTTATGCTGAATAGCAAAATGTCATGTTTTTTTTTACACATAATGGTAGGTGACCTTACATCTGGCTCAAGCTGAGACAGTCAGATAACTCACACGGATAGATTGAGACCACTTTATTTATAAAATGTAGATACAAGGGTGAATATATTTGATCTCGGTGTTCAGTCTTTGCTATACATAACGTATATATACGTCCAACCGGGGAAACTCCCCGTCAGGTGAAAAGAAGCGGCTTGGACTCCTCATGCATAGAAGGAAGCATGAGGTCAGTGCGTTGCTCTCCCCAGGTTGGCAGAGGTAGTGTGTAGCGCCCAGGATTACATTAGACAATTGACACTGGATGAAAAAGAATGAGGTTACAAAAATCATTGGAATGGATAAACAAAAGAAGACAACCATTCAAGAGCAGGGAGTATTTATACATCTATTCTACTGTATAACAACCACGCCCCCAGGGGAAAGCAAAGCCTGGTTGTAGTTGTGGTGCTGGGAGAAAACAAAGTGCATATAACATTCAGAGGCAGCACTGACAGCAAGAGGTGAGCTTTGGTGATCAGGAGTGGCTGGCCAGCAATGCAACTCAGTTGAAGCTTTCAACCTGTAGAGGGCAGCGCAGCATTAATTTACTGAACTGAATTTCAGGGTGTGGGTGCGGGACTAGCCCGTCTCCGGACCCCCCGGGTTGAGCTCCTTTGGACCCCTACCGCGTAGGGTCCGGTATCACCAAAGCAAAGCTACATGATAATTCTCAAACGCACAATGACACCGTTGCGTTTGATTTTGCTGCGCTGTTCGTGTGTGATGCTGACCTATTCCAAAAGAAGCATATATCTGCTATAGGAGACAACGGAGACAACCGAACCCCCCGCGAACGGCGCAGAAGCCGTTAAGTATTTTTAAACTGTGCTTGACCATTTTGGCAGCTCTGAAATTCTCTCTTCGGTCCCTCCTTGTTGACATCTCGGTTGGCTAGCTGCGCCTACGAGGCGCGTAGGGAGGCGCAGGTAGCCAACCCCGATGCTGGAGGCGGTACAATGGGATGTCAACAAGAGAGAATTTCAGAGCTGCCAAAACGGTCTGACAAAGATTAAAAATACTTAACGGCTTCTGCGCCGTTCGCAGGGGGTTCGGTTGTCTCCGTTGTCTCCTATAGCAGATATATGCTTCTTTTGGAATATGTCAGCATCACACACGAACAGCGCAGCAAAATCAAACGCAATGGTGTCATTGTGCGTTTGAGAATTATCATGTAGCTTTGCTTTGGTGATACCGGACCCTACGCGGTAGGGGTCCAAAGGAGCTCAACCCGGGGGGTCCGGAGACGGGCTAGTGCGGGACCTGAGGCTGATACTACAAGTGTCTTCTAAGTTTTCTGGAGAAAAGAAAATGTTGTGCTCAAAGCTTTTTCATTTATTTGGCCGCACACCCCCATTTCAACTATATTTTGTTCCAGGGACCCACAGAAGCAAATTGAGTAAAAATGTTTGCAATTAATATATATATATATTCAAAGATCTGCACAAATGTTCACGATGTGTGCAGTGACGTGCTATGACTATATCTGCTGGTTTTTTTTAAATCGTGACACACACATAGCTAAAATCTAAAATGACACTGATGCTTTCCCGGTTTGAATGGCTGCAGAGCGACAGACCTTCATCTACAAACATTTGTAGATGCATTTTGTTCTAAACTCTTTAACGCAATAGCTTTATCTTTGTTCAAAGACGCTGTGTAATCATTTGCAATAAAATAAGGCAGCATATAAAAATAGTCTCATCAGAAAGAGTCATAATGAAGTGAGATACAAATCTCATCAGAAGTAATATTTTTGCTCAAAGGCAGAATTATCGATTCCACTGTAGTCGGGGTTGAAGTTGTAAATCAGCGCTCTCCTCTCCTCCTCCTGACTGGCAAAACGGTGAAAACTTTTCCGGGCTGTGGAGCGAGGAAACAATGCCAAGTTTAGAGAACCTAACGATTACATGAGCTTTATATTCACTGATTCATGAGTATGTACAGTTCGTAACAGTTGGAGGCCATCGATATTGTCCTTTTCTTTTTGCTGAGGTTTGCGTGATCTGCGCAAAAGGACAGTTAACCCATTTTGGGCGGGAACCCCTTTTGGTGTTTTAAACATTGTTATAATTTAGCTATTGAAAAATAGCAGATCTACAAGCTCGTAGCGCGCCACCAAGTGGCGCACTACGAGCTTGTAGGTCTGCTATTTTTGAAAAATCGTGAGAATATTTATTTCAGAAAACTGGAGGATTTAGAAGGATTTTTTTAAATTTTGAGGTCAGGCCTAAATGGGTCAAATGATAAGGGACAATATCGGTGGCACCCAACTGTATGACAAGACTTATATGTTCAAACCTTCGTTGACAAAGAAGTCGGCCATGTAGAAGGTGGTTTTGATGGCGGACGGAGAGTGCGGGATGTAGGGACGTGTCCATTCAAACGCATTCTTTTCTGGGTGCCACTGGGTGGCGTAGATTGGGAAGTCGTATGCTGCCAAGAGGTGAGAGAGATGCAGAGCACAACATCCATTATCCACAGGTAGTGTTCTCTGACATGTCTCGGGAGTCGTTGGTTACAGATAGGGATGGTTTTATGCTTTTTATTTGGTAGGATCCCCATTAGCTGTGCCCTAAAGCACCGCTAGTCTTCCTGGGGTCCACATATAAAACGTACATTTAAAAAACAAAAGAAAGAAAATAAAAAATATACATTACACTTGATATTTACAAATTCATATAGGCTACAAAATCCTTTTATGAACACTAATTAAAATGCGTTAAAAAGGGAAAAAAAATAAAAGAACAATCTAATACATGCATCCTACAACAAATATTTTCCCAGGTGTCTCTTTACTTGATTTTTGAATTGTGTGTAAGTTTGGTTATTAGCAGTGGCAAATAATTCCATTTTTCCATTTCTCTAGATGCTATAGGATGTCCGATATTGACTTCCGATATCGGAATCAGAATTGGCATTAAGTCCATTCAGATGGGCAGCGATTAACATGCCTAGTAATTCATTTTCAATGAGGCCTGCAGAGGGCAGAAAAGTTGAGGTGCAACAACGCGTGTCAACCAAGCTGTGTAATAATAATAATACAACGTAATGTATTCAATTTTGTCTCCCTGTGCTCTTCTAGTGAGTCATCAAGATCGTCAAAGGTCATGTCTCACCTAGACACAGGATCTAACACAAATATTGACCTGAATTGAGTGTATCCAGAGTGAGGCAGGCTGAGGCTCTATTAGCTCAATAGTAAAAATTTCAGCACTTCTGTCAGAGGCGTATCTACAATAAGGTGAGGGCAGGCGTCCGCCTGTCCAAATCCATTTCTGGCCTGGCCAAAATCCATACAATGAGAAAAAAAGAAGACAAAAACAAGACCTGAGAACTATTAATGGACAGCTAATTGGCCGTTGCGGTAGAGCGTCACCCTCAATCACCCATTGGAATGTAAATGCATGCCTTTCAGCCTTTGTATCCTACTCGTCTGGCAGGTATATCTCTTTGAAAACCTTTAGTGCTACGATTGTGCACGGGGAGACGACAATTAACACATGATCTTGCCTGCCCAAAACGTAATTCCTGGATACGCCACTGACTTCTGTACAGCACTTTGTAAACTGTACAGAAGTGACTGTACAGAAGTGACTAGACCTGATCTTTTTTTTTTACGATTGCGTTGTCACGCCCCCTCAGCAACGTCTGTCACACGCCCATCTGAAAAGACCTATGCAAGTAAAAAAAGTGGGTGAAATTCGTTTTTGTGCATAGTTTCTATCGTGTTATTTTTAGAAAAGAAAACAAAGAAAGGGAAGAAGGAAGAATAATCATATTTGAACTGGGGACCCCCCCCTGTATACACTTATACTGTACTGTATGTTGGTTTGTTGGCTGTTGAGTGAGAAAACAATGTTGCACAGTAAGCTAATCATTTGGGGACCTTCATTTTGGACACCCCTGTTCTAGGTGGTGAATGACAGGCCAAGACAGAGCCAGGCCAATGACATCATGCATCCAGGTGAGTGTCTCTCTCTGTATGCTGTATATTGTGAAGTAAGAACAAACTTTTTTTACCTTCCATTGTTGACACAAACTCGAGTTCCCCGTCCATATTCGTGGTCAGAATTCTGTAAAACTTCTTCAGTTCTTCGTTGCTGTTGTGGCTCTGGAACGGAATAATTTAGATGCAATTGTTGTGTAAAAGATCTGTCTTACTTCTTCGCCTAGACAGACACTTCTCCCATTGCCCTCATTTTACCCTTGATAACAGACCACTCTGCTCTATAACAGACCACTGCCTAATCAAAGCCTCAGAGCACCTGCTACGATGCTTGATTTACTGCTGTATCCAACATGACGGCCATGTAAACACACACACAATGACATTTACAGCTAGACATAGCTCTCAAAAATGTTTTTTGGAGCGAGAAATAGACGATTTGTTTCTATTTGATCAACTGCTCACTTCCTTGTTTTCCGACAGTACTGCAGCTGGGCAGGCGGCCAGCGCGACACTTATGGAATACTTTCATTACTGTAAGCAAGGAAATACCTCGTTTTGTTATTATTTGTTTTGGGTCAATTCATTAATAAAGTAGCCGTGTAATAACTAAGCGGGATAATTGATGGGTCCGCGGTCATTTTCAAGAAATATAAATCCCGATATAGGGTGTTTATCCACAGAGGCGCATCAATAATCCCTTGTTTAACACACTACCATACAGATTGGACAAAATTACATTTTATTCATTAAAAAGGTCACATAGTTCCACTTTTAACAGACCACCAATGAGTAGTACAAGTGTTGTTTATCAATCAACACCTCAGTTATTACAGCTGTAGCCTGTACGCAATTCATTCCCGAACTTAACTCTACTGTCTGTGCAACTAGAGCATATTATATTTCTCCCCCTTGGCTTGGGTACAGTGTAGTGGCTCAAACAATGGTAAAGGTAAACTTCCTTAACCCATTTTGACCTAAGTTCGATTCTACAAATGTCTTCTAAATCATGACAGTTTTCAGAAAAAAAACGTAGTTTCTATGTCTGTGGTTCTCAAACTATTTCATGTCAAGGACCCCAGAATTATATGTAATTGGCCCCGGACCCCAATCTCAAAATATGTAGTTCTAGGGACCCCCCCCCCCCCAGAAGCAAAAAAAGAATATATATTCAAACATTTGGACCACATTTTCACAATTTTTCAAAAATAGCTAAAGTACAACATAATGCTTAAACACCAAACGGGGTTCCCGCCCAAATTTGGTTAAATGTTATTTATGAGACAAACTACATGGATAACTAGTGTAACTAGTGATTGTTGTACCTCCACTGAAATGCTCCACTTGTGTGAGTTCTCTGTTAACGGCTCAGAAGCTAAAGCTTTCAAAAGGTCTGCTGGGAAGCCTTGAAACATCTTGCCTTGCGTGGAATCTGGAAATATAAGATAATAGACACGCAACATAAGATCATTACAACAACATCACATCTCTTTTTCTTCTGTCTGTGAGTGTGGGTCCGACTGTTGCCCAAATAGGCATAGATACTGTACGTCATTGTGACCTGTCTTGTTATCATATCACCCAGCAGGCTTAATGAACAAGTTGACCATTTCACAATGCATACATTTTGTAGTAAATGGAGGATCATATATAATGTAATCAAAAGCATCTAAATAAAGCCTCTCCTAGTCAGACCTTACCTGGAGTGAAAGTGAGTGGTAAAGCTACCCCACTTGTGTTGGTGTGTGTGAGAGAAGTAGTTTCCCACTAGTTATGTAGGTCAGTTAAATTAGAGTGTCCGCCCTGAGACTGGGAGGTTGGGGTTCGATCCCCGGCCGGGTCATACTAAAGACTCTAAAAATGGGACCCAGTGCCTCCCTGCTTGACACTCAGCATCAATGGATGGATTGGGGGTAAGTCCCTGCGACATACTAGCGTCATGTCCAGGGGGTGTACATCAAGCTGCCTCACGCTACAGAAAACAGTGTGAGGCAGCTCTATGGGCCTCATGGCTCGGCAAGGCTACTTACTTACCTGGAGTGAAATTGAGTGGTAAAGCTATCCCACTTGTGTTGGTGCGTGACAGAAGTAGTTTCCCACTGGTTAGGTAGGTCAGCTCTTCGAATCCGAGACATGTGCCCCACACAGGGAAGTAGTCGCCTTTGGAGTTGGCCTGAAAGTAATTTAGTATTGTCACATGATGAATGAGGCTAGCCACAGCAGTGATTCTCCAGGGACCCCCAGGGGTCCTTGGGGAGCAGCAAAGAATTATATCATCACAATTATTTTAATCACCATATCCATATGTTCTATGTTGGCTATTCAAATATAGCTCACTGCTTGTATATCTGGAAAAACAACATTGATTATTATTATTTTTTTTATTCTGTTCTTGGGGTCCCGGGCACAACATATTTTCAGATGGGGGTCTGTGGCCAAATACATCTCAATTTGGGGGTCCATCACATGAAAACGTTTGAAAACCACTGAGCTACAGCTTAATGCAGAGTTTATAAAAAAAGAAAACACCAAGTCACATCAACATCAAATGGAGACATTAATTAAAGCAAGGGTTTTTTCAAATAACAAAAAGTGATGAGAATTCATACCTCTAAGGCTAGATCATAAAATACTTTTGCAGCCCTCTGATAACCAGAAGAGGTCAGATTGGCACCTCCGCCTGGGTACAGGATTCTGGGAAGACAAACAAATTGCATCAAAATGCGAATGTTTTCAAGATAACATGACAGAAGTAGTCTAAATGGAACGGGGGTCCACGCGCATAGGGTGGATTCTTTTTTACGCCACCTATTTTTTAAGGGGCGCTAGCCTCTCCTATCACGCCCAACTTTGTGTGTTTGTGTAAACAAACATTTAAGACAAAAGTGAGGACGCAAATTGTGATTGGCCAGAATGAGATGATGTATGATGATAAGAGCGCCCCTCACTTCACACGCGTGTGTTTTTTCTTAAACCTTGAATATGTATTTTAAGATTCTGCCAGGTAACAGGCAAAAAACACCATGGGGTTCATTTTGAACCCTTTCTTACACATATCCTAACCTCAACTCAATTTATATAGCACATTTATCATGACCAGGTCAACCAAAGTGCTGTACAGGTTCAAAGAAAACAAGAGAGCAAACAATGCAATATAAACAAACATCAAAACATTAAAAAAGTTCAGTGTCCCATAGGGTCATGGTTTGTTTGTCCATTTCAAAGTCCAGCAAAAAAGTAATGGAAATCGTCACGTAGTGGTCACTGGGTCACTGGGTCACTGGGACTTGCACTTTAGTTGCCTTCTTCAGCAACTGTTGAGGAAGGTAACCTTTCAAAGTCCTTCCATAACTGGGCAAGGTTGGACTCTGTCTAGTCTTCTTTCGCTGGTAACGGCGTAACTAGTTCTCTGAGACCATATGCAGTTGATAGTCGATCAAGAGAGCTTCCTTGTGCAACAAAGACATGAGTATATCACTTGGAAGGTTTGCACGCTGTGCTTTGCGATTCAGGCGTTTATGCCAACCGTTTATGCCCACCTCAAAGGATTTGAGGTGGGATATATTCCTCAGCCTAGTAGGAAAGTCTGTGAAATATTTAATGTAACAATGTATAACAATGTCGTTCATATAACTATCCTAAAATGTCGATGTCCTCACAAGTTTTGTGTGTGTGTGTGTGTGTGTGTGTGTGTGTGTGTGTGTGTGTGTGTGTGTGTGTGTGTGTGTGTGTGTGTGTGTGTGTGTGTGTGTGTGTGTGTGTGTGTGTGTGTGTGTGTGTGTGTGTGTGTGTGTGTGTGTGTGTGTTTACCCATTGAGGGAGTTGAAGAGAGTCGTGTACTGCTCCAGTGTCTGGTTCACCCTGTTAATGAAAGAGGAGTCTTATCAAAGGTTAAGGAAGATAACAGTGGTTGTGTAACATTTTGCCATAGGACAGTGAAGGTGTCCAGTCCACTAATTCTCCTCCTCTGGCCGCGACCATGCGACAGACTGTATCAAATATGAATGACTGACTATCGTAAACGATACAGACACCCCTCCCCAACAATATCGCAGAGACAGTTGACCCCATGTTATCCTCCATAGAGAAAAACTTCTGTGAACCAGGGGACGAGTGATTGCGTCAGGACTTCGGCGCTCTATAATAAATACTAATAGTATAACGCTTTACAAACACATCAACCAGCACTGGATCTATATCTAAATTATATTATTATTATTATCTATATTATTTAGCGCTTGTTGTGCCGCTTCAGCGTTGCCTGTCATGCTGCGGATTCATTTTCGTCTCTCTCCGCTCGCAGCTTGCGCTGTCATCCTGTCGACAATTTACAATTTACAATTTAGGCATTTAGCAGACGCTCTTAATCCAGAGCGATTTACAATAAGCAAGAACAAAAAGCATGGGAATACATCACATATGTAAAAAAGCATTTATCGCGAAACATGCGTAAGCTAAGAACGTGACTAGAACATATCTATATAATGACACTATACATATAAACTATAACTAGAACATATCTATATAATGACACTATACATATAAACTACACATGTATACTATGAAGTGCTATGACTACTATACACTATATACTATGAAGTGCTATGACTACATACAATGCACTTATTGTGCTGTCTACATGACATGCTATAAGTCTGTTTCAAATGCTATATAAGTCTAAGAAGTGCTGTCTAAGGGGGGTAGGGTAAGTGCTATGGGCCATGATGGAGTCTGAAAAGGTGGGTTTTCAGACTACGGCGGAAGATCGGGAGTGATGCTGCAGTTCTGATTGCAACGGGAAGTGCATTCCACAGTTTTGGGGCCAGAAGGGAGAAGAGTTTGGGACGTGTGGAGCGTTGTCCCGGCGTTTTTAGTGAGGGTACTTCCAGCTTCCCTGCGTTGGCTGATCTGAGTGCGCGGGAGGGTTTGTAGGGTTCAATCATGCTGGCAAGATATGGGGGAGCCATACCTTTGGTTGCTTTAAATGCCAACATCAGAGTTTTGTATTCTGTGCGGGCAGCGACCGGGAGCCAGTGCAGGGAGCGGAGCAGGGGGGAGACATGTGAGAATTTTGGCTGGTTGAAGACCAAGCGAGCTGCGGCATTTTGGATCAGTTGGAGAGGCTTCAGTGCACATGCCGGTAGGCCAGTAAGGAGAGAGTTACAATAGTCAAGTTTTGACAGGACTGTTGTCTGGATTAGGAGCTGGGATGATTCCTGGGTCGAGAACGGGGAGGAGGGTGGGCGCGCACGGCAACTGGTACGAGAATTAGTGAGTCGTGTCCAGTCAACCAGTCCTATTAGATATTTATGTCAAATGCCTTTAACAAACAGTCCTGTCACAATCGTGGCATGTCTATTCTTCACGTTCATTAGTATCGAAGTAGTTATACAACGTGTTAAGTGAATAGAGGGAGGAGAGCATTATCTACAACTGAACAGCCTGCTCCCTTGCCCCTATCTTGCCTCTAGACGTGTGTGTGTGTGTGTGTGTGTGTGTGTGTGTGTGTGTGTGTGTGTGTGTGTGTGTGTGTGTGTGTGTGTGTGTGTGTGTGTGTGTGTGTGTGTGTGTGTGTGTGTGTGTGTGTGTGTGTGTGTGTGTGTGTGTGTGTGTGTGTGTGTGTGTGTGTGTGTGTCAACACACACATACATAGATTGCGCCAACCAAAATCATACGGTATCGTAGTGCATTTTAGTTTTACTTCACCTTCATTTAAATTGAGAGATAGAGAGGATAGTTGTTTAGAGTTTACACTATATGAAGTAGGAATGCTAAAGTTTAAACGCCAAAGTACCGAAATAATGTAATTAATTAATATCCATATCATTGGTATTCACATACTCAACTTTGTATCATCATCTAGCTGACCATTTAATTGCACAAAATAATTTGATCACTTTGTAAATGAACTATAACATCTGTGGGGTAATGGGGTTGACCTACTTCACTGATGAAGACAGCATCTTAGCATAACGATGAAGACATGGATGAAGAATTTTCGCTGCGGCGCGTTGGTAAACTGGCGAGTTCTCCGGTATCCAATCAATCATACACCGGGAGCGTACCTATGTTCCCCAGGTTCTATGTTCCCCGCCATGCTAAAAAGGTTCTTTGTTCCCCACTTAGAATAAACCTAAACCAGAAACCTAGCCTAGTAATTTTAGTAATTCTAGTAAGACTAAAAGTATTTTAGCAACTTAGTCTTAGTGTTACTTTTAGTAGCAAATTCTGATTTAAGCTCAGTCTTTGAACAATCCATTGAACTTTAGGCCTACCTAGGCTACTTAAAGTCTTAAACTATCTAGTCTTAGCCAACTAAAAATTAACACTGGCATAAAATAAAATATAATTGCTCAATTCAACAAAGATGGCAAAAACAAACATTCTTTGTTCTGTAATTATACATACAATTGTATAGTACAAAACACTGAAGTCCTTAAACCAGAAACCTAACCCTAAGGTAAGGTAAGGTAAGTGGGGAACATAGAACCTGGGGAACATAGAACCTGGGGAACATAGGGATGACCCCCATACGCCCACTGCATGGGGATATTTAGGCCTAAACTCATCCAATTGTTTTTCCATGTCTGACTAACATGAACCAAATTCCAACCGAAACACAAAGAGTCGATATAAATGCTTACGTTATGGGGACAACTCTTGCTCCGGCTGATTCCAAGAACTTGACATAGGAGGCAGCTATATATGATGTCTTGTGGGGCGGTGGGCGACGGAGCTCCTGAGCCAGTATGCCTACAGAAACAACACAAAATATACCTGTTTAACATGCATATAGTTGGCAGATTGATTGTAGGGGAGAGTAGGCTGTGACCATTTTTGTTTTATATTTTACTCCATTACTAAACACGTACATGCTTAATTGTGACAAAAATGTAATAACTTGGTCTGTCAACTATTGGTGGTGTTTATTTGATTAAATTTCAAAAGCCACAGTTTGTCAGTTTCATTTCAAACATGAGTTTTGTCATCTATATGGGTCAGTTATTCTGCTTATTCTAAATAAACATGAAACTTTCCCTGAAACATGACTGTCATACAAGCATCATGGCCATGGCTAATTCTAAATTAACGTGCAGTTTGATCACTTTAACTACCATGCATTATAATTTCAAACTCATATAGCCTACCGGTAGCAATGATAGCATGGGCCATGGCTTCAGAGTAAAGCTGTTTATATATCGTTACCGAGGTATGAATATGCGCAAAAATAAACCACCACCAGTGTTGTTTTCGTCGACTAAAACCAAGACGAAAAATGTTTGTCGACTACCTTTTTCCACTGATGAAAACTAAATGGAAACTAAGCTATTGTGACTAAAACTAAGACTAAATGTAATGACAATTTCGTCAACAGATAAAAACTAGACTAAAATGTTAGGAAGGGACTAGTGGACAAGAGATCCAGCATAAGTCATTTTACACTTTGGTTGCAAGTGTAAAATCAGTCATTACAACGGCATCAAGGCCCGCCAAAACACATTTTAGTCGACTAAATCAACTGTAGATTTAAGTCGACTAAAATCTCATGACATTTAGTCGACTAAAACTAGACTAACACTAAAACATTCCGGGTGACTAAAATGTGACCAAGACTAAAATTAAAACTAATGAAGAGACTACAATAAAAACTAAAATCGAAATTTGCTGCCAAAAACAACACTGGCCACCACTCCGTTCCCCCCTCTTTCATGCTCCTGTTGGTGTGTGTGTGCAACGTACTTTTACTTAAGTACAATTTTGAGGTATTTGTACTTTACTTGAGTATTTCCAATTTCCAGTACTTTTACTTCTACTCCAGTCTCCACTACATCTCAGAGGCAAAATTTGTACTTTTACTTCACTACAATTAATTGAAAACTTTAGTTACTAGTTACTTTGGCGATTTTAATTTTGATTAGAAAACATACATTAACCACTTCAACCCTATACATTTCGACCATTTGAAAATAGCCGATCTACAAGCTCACAATACGTCGCAACGCGACGCATTGAGAGCTTGTAGATAGCTATTTTCAAGATTTTTTACACTTTTTATTTGTGAAATGGGACATTCTGTACTTTTACTTGTAACGAAGTAGTTCTAAATTGCAGTATTGGTACTTTTACTTAAGTATAACAATTGAGTACTTTTTCCACCACTGCTTTACTCTTTGGACAACACATTCTCATCATTTTACCTCAACACGTGACTTTTGGCAGGAATGCTGTTGATTCTAGACTGAAAAAATCTCCATCTCTGCTAATCTTTAAAGCAAACTACAAACACTCTTATCCAAAACATAGTAGTTTAATTCACAGTTGTATTTAAGCATATATATTTGAATGTATTACTGCATTGTTTTGTTTATATTTAATGTCTGATTCTTCAAATTAGGGGAAGTTCTCGATAAGCCTTTTGTCTTTTAACTTCTCCTGCACAATATTAATAGGCCTATGTATGAATTTATTTTTCCTGTTTTTAACCTTTTTTTTGTGTGCGAATAAATAAAACCTAAAAACCTAAAAACACTTAAAATATAGAATATGACATTTTATGTAAATCTAATTAATTAAAATCACCATGAAATCAGGTGTGCCAAATCTTGTCACTTCCTTGTTTTTTGCCTGGAGACATTTCCTCTTAATAATGAATTATTAATTCAAATCTAAAAAAAGACAAAGTTAGTATTGCAACCGGCTCAACAATTAATGCTATTAGTTACTTTACCAGTCCTTCCTTACCAACTATCGGCAAGTCATTTCTCTCTGTCCTTACCGACGAAAGAATGGATGTAGATGCGAGGATTACGGAAGAGATTAAAATAAACATTGTAAAATAGACGAAAACGTGCATAGACGGAAAACGAAAACACCGCGGCAGTGAACCCATTGCCATATGTCACCCAGATATCACCCGTTCCGTGCAGGATGGGACACAACTATAACACGCACACAAACAAAGCACAAAACCCCACGATGTGTCGTGGGACGTCACGTCTTAACTATGAATACTCTGCCACAGTAATTTATGCAAGTGAACTTTGGTGAACTGAAACTTTAACTATTAACTAACAGTACACTTCTACGTAGTACGAGCCCATGAGTACGAGGCATGTCAGCAGTGTTGCCAGGCATTGCGAGAGAAACGAGCAACATGAAAACCATATACCAGTGGTTCCCAAAGTGGGGTCCGGCGAGGACCCCCAGCCAGGGGTACCTGAGGGTGTTCCAGGGGGTCTCCAGCTAAATGATAGTTTGGAACAAAATGGACCATTATGGGTCTGTAACTCTGAGAGTGTACAAATGGACATTTGGTTCCATTTGTACACTCTCAGAGTTAAAAATGTACAATATAAATTGGGGGTCCCAGAGATAAAAATGCCATTAAATGGAGGGTCCGTAGACTAATGCATGTCAAACTGGGGGTCCTTGAAATTAAACGTATTGAGAATCACTGCTGGAGAAAAAAAGCAAACCAACTACAAATAATTAAAAAACAAGCCCAAAGTCGCTTATAATAACAAATAAACAAACGGACATGGCAACACTGTACGTGAGCCTAAATAATAAATAAACAAACCATGGCCGTTTCCATTCAGAGGGAGAGGGGTTCCCTCCACTTTCTCTCACATCTATTCTAAACAATAAACCTTTAAAATGCGTTTCATTGCAATTAGAATGATTTGTGTTTAGATTAGACTAATTGATGTTACGTCAACACATTCGTATCTCATCGCGTATATTACGTTATATTGAGTTATAGAACTCTTCCCCCCTTCATAATAATGGATCCTTCCCACAATTTGATTCGTCATGGTAACGGAATTCGATGGGTCACCAGATTGGTCGTAACAGGCAACAGCGGTTGCAGTGACTTGATGGATTGATAATGAAGGACCCCAAAAAGTATTTCTTGGGTTTTAGTTATAGCACACCTTGTATTGAGCTGTACTTTTTTTCTGCAAACTGTTAATAATGAAGTGAAGTGAAAACGAAATGAAAATTCAAACAAACAAACGAACAATTTCTGCTTTGTGTCCGCGAGCTTTGACGTACACGCGTTCATTAACAACAAGAAAGAACAATTAACTGAACAGAGGTATGACGCAAAAATAAAAAATATTATGAAAGAAAACTACTTTATTTCGAGTAGAGGAAGGCAAGCAAGTTTGTGGTCAATGTCTAGAAGAAGTCAAACATTTACTTCGCTTTTTAAAAGAACAAATACAAGTTCGAGTTCCAACGCTGTTCTTTAGAAGCATTTCTCATTGCGGACTTCTAGGCTATATTTACTACACTGCCTATGGAATGCCATGCCCCTGGCGTTAAAAAATGCCGAATCAGTAGACGGATTTAAGAGAATGTTAAAGACCCATTTATTTCATGAACATTTTTCCCATGTAATTCTTTACCTGACTCACTTTTACAGGCCTATATGTTTTGTGATTTGTTTTGTTTATTGGTTTCGTTTAATGCTTGCTGTATTTTTACACTATTGTGCTGTTTTTTAACTTGTTGATTGCTTATTATTGTGTCTTGTTCAGCACCTTCTAACTAAAGGCTAGGAGATGAATGAATGAATCTGAATGAAAATAATGCATGAAAATGTTTGAATTCATTTCGATTTGATAGGTGGTGAGTGTTCGGCCACTAGAGGGGGCCAGGGTGCCGTGCTGTATTTGACAAGGTAGGTATCTTAAATGAATGCTTTAATATATAGATGTAATTATTAAGCTTAAAGCTGTAATGTGAGTACGTGACAGCCCAGAGGACAATACATAATAATAGCGGGTATGTGTGTGTCATCATCATACCCGGAAGTTATGCGGGAACGCCTACTTTCTGGCTTTGACAGCCCATACATCCAAAGAGAAAAGTCCTATCTGATTGCATAAAACGGATTTAAACAATGCTAAACTCACGTCGCCACTCGATTTCCCACTCACTTTATGCATGTCTATTGGACATGGGCTCATATATTCTAAACATCAAGAAACACTAATAGTAAAATACCCAAATATATTAGAAACCAATTTATTTTTGAATCATATCATTGTCCTGTAATGTCATTCTTGTCGAATGTCATGTTTTTATGTTCTGTGTGGACCCCAGGACGATTGGCTGTTGCTATGCACCAGCTAATGAGGATCCTAATAAAACTCTATGAACTCTTCTGAAAGAGAACGTTCAGGAAACACTTCTTCTGAGGGAGGGGTCACTTTCAATAATGGCGGCGGCGGGGTCATTATTGGGTGTGTAGTGTCGTGTGGCCAGACTGCCACACCAGCCTCTCGCAATTTTCAAATGCTTCCGTCATACAGTCTCGAGCACGGAAGCTCTGAGTAAAATATAAAGTGGAAGTGAAGCCTCCTCCCCACTTCCGTTTAGTCTTTACAGTCGCGCAAATTCATCCTAATATATAAATAAAAATCATCTAAGCATAGCTTGCTGCTTAGCCCGAAATGGATATTAAAAAATAAGCCCTGAAGATATGTGAACGGAAATGACAAACGGATTACTCTGACGTTTAGTTCCAGACTATATAGCATTTGGAGATTGTGGAATAGTTGTCTGGCTACGCGAGACTATTGGAGTTGTGCGACTTGGTGTCTGCTGTAAGCGCCAGGGCAGCGTTGGTGGCGGGGCATCCGTCGCGGCCGTAGCTTGGGGTCCAGTAGTAATGTCTCCTCAGGCCGTGAAAGACCTCGGCCAGATGCAGCCGGCCGTCCACCTCGTAGACGCTGACGTCTGTCTGCTCTGCGGCCAGCCGACCGCCCGTCATCAGCTCTCTGAAGGCCTATGGAGTATATAGTCGTTCCCAAACGTTTTAGCTCAAGACCCAAAAGAAAAAAAATCAAATGTTTACCAGGGACTCACCCAAACTAGTGAGAATATAGCAGATCTACAAGCCCACTACGCGTCGCCGTGTGGTGAGCTTATAGGTCTGCTATTTTCACGACTTCTTGAAGATTTCTTTTCTAATGTATGGCATTTCTTTGATTTATACATTGTGTCCATCCATGACCCACAAATGGGTCCCAACCCACTGTTTGGGAACCTGTGCTATGGAGGATAGATTCACAGAATGTACATGTTATGCACCTTTTCCACATACTGCCGTAGCTGGACATTCAGTACGTCTGTAACTATAAGGTTTGTGTGTGCGCGTGCGTGCGTGCGCGCGCGTGCGTGCGCATTACGTACCTGACAGACCGGCTCTTCTAGGCAGTTTCCCCAGATATAGATGTGAGTGAGAGTTCTGCTAATCTTCATGGCCTGAGCCAAGGTCACCAGACCTACACTCCCTATGTTGTTACTGGTGATGGACAGCCTGAAAGACAAGAGAGAGAGTGTGTGCCTAGTGCTTACAGCAGGGGTATTCAACTAGAGTAGGCCGGGGGCCACAATTGTAGAATGATTGATGTGTGTGTGGGGGGTCCGCACAGCGAGTGCGCACACAGAACATTTGTGGTTTCTCAAAATGCATTTTGTGCTCAAACACGAAGATTTATGTAATACATTTCTGCGCAGTAATGAGTAGGATAGCCTCGATACCCAGGCTTTCATTTCGTCAAAAAAGGAAAGCCTGGATTTACGCATGGGCTGCACTGGCCTAAAAGTGGGAGTCAATCCTTCCGCGTAGGCGTCGCTCCAAATGATGTGACGTCAGGGCTCTGAGCGGTGTGCACCCCTCAAAATAACACTGTGAGGAAATCATTACCAGTGGAACTTCAAACGAGGCTATGCGAGGAAAATGAGGAGAATGGCTGAAGAACCCACCACACCGTCTAAGAAAAAAACCAACGTGTCCCGACTCTGTGGAAATAACTTTGACAGTCCGTTAGAATGGTATACTCCAGCAACCGGTGGTTTCTGCTTCTGGTCGACACAATAACAGTGCTGCACTGGGGGGGGGGGAGACCGGGGCTGACGGACAGATCGGTGAACCAATCAGGGTGTGCGTAAATCTGAGCCGCGGCCCTCCCATCTAGGCCAGAAAGGTCTAGCGTTAGCTCAGGCTATGAGCAGGATAATATGTCATTGTCTATACCTATATGCTACCTAGATGTAGACCTATTTGACAGTGGATAAACACAATTGACACACACACACACACATTTTTGTTTTTTATTTGAATCCACAAATTACAATTAATTTGACAAGGAAACAAATATAACGGGGTTGACAGTTCATGTTCACTTAAGGATACACATGGCACCTCCTCCTCCACACAGACAAACTGACTATAACAGCTGAAACAGAACAGTATTTGGCAAGTTGTTTGGCTTTGCTCTTTGTCATGCCAGCTATTCTTAGGCCACTCATGGTCAGTTTATGCACATGGCCCAGGCTTCCGAATATCAGTATGGCAAATCTACAGCGATACCCCAGGTTTGTTATACTTCCAAGTAATGCTTGGTACTTAGAATGTTTATCTCACACACACACACACACACACACACACACACACACACACACACACACACACACACACACACACACACACACACACACACACACACACACACACACACCTGCCCTATGCAGTGCTCTAGTCTAAAGTAACTAATTTCTCTCCAAAAGCCCTTGAATATGATGGAATATGATGATCACTGTCATTATGGTAATCTCACACTTCATATCACACACACAGTGACACCATACCTGTATAAGTTTTGTACTTTTACTCAAGTAAATTCTGAATTCCAGACTATTTCTGCATTGGCAGTATATTTATACCTTGACTTACTTAAGTAAAACAATTGAGTACTTTTTACATCACTGACAAAAGTCAAGGTATCCACCAACAACAGCCATGGCATGTCATTATAATTTGCGTTGGTTAAGATGATTTGCTGAAAAGCCTTAATGAAATTGTTGTGTGACTCACGCTTTCAGGCCACACGTCGGCCAAGAGACCGCCTCGCTCAGCCACACGGCTCCGTCGTCCTCGATACGATTGGACGACAGGTCGACGATTTCCAGGACTGCGTTTTGCTTCAGCACCTCCGCAAGGCATCGTGCACCATTGCGTGTCACACGGTTACTGCAAGTAGCGATGAGAACAAGATAAAGACAAGGTGTGTTGTAGCATAGTGTTCTAGTTGTCATGTTGTTTAGAGACGAGGGTATTTATATGTACTGTATATTTGTGAGGGCTGAAGATGGGGTTAATGGCCCCTCGAAGATACCAATTAAGTATCTTCCTTATTTTAAGGTCTTCCATTAGGCATTTACAATTCGGAAGTGTTCTCTAATATAACCACAAACAGTGACACTCCTGATGCTGTTGTTGTCAATGTCTTTGAGAAGTGTTGGTTCTGGAGGTCCGTTGCACATTTTACTACAGTCTAGAGGTGAAGCCTTTCCAATGAAGCTATATATATATATCATATCAACAGCTGGAGCAGACCATTTCACAGCTAGGCTTCACGTGTAAACTTTCAGGGTTTCTTTTTCCGTAGCCTGGGTCATGTGCACAAGCAGGTTATGAAGGGTCTTCAGGTGGCTGGTCTCCCTAAAACATTCGTTGCCACTCAATATGGAGACAGCATTTATCCATGAAGAGATATGTTATGGTGACTGTTATGTTACTGTTATCATATTGTGTGGATTCAGCAATGTGGTTGTTGATGTTAGACACACATGTACTGTACTGTTGCAATATCTGATTGCATTATTACTGTTCCCTTAATAGCTTGTATTTATTATGTGGACAAACTATTCACATTTGTACGGTAAAATGGAAATGTATTAACCTTACACCATATGAACATCACATCACGTTGTGAGTTTGTAGATGTAGGCTATTTTCACTACTTGGCATCCAGCTTAGTATATAGGGTTATAGGGTATTGAATGTTTTCAAAGTGTGGTCTGACCAGCGCAAGTCTAGGTAGCGCAGGCTGTGGTTGACTCTCAGCCCTTCGCTCAGCCTCTCCACGCCGATGTCGGTCATACCCATCTTCCCCAGGTGGAGCTCCGTTAGAGTCTGGTTCATCACCAACATGCGAGACATGTGCACCGTGCACTCCTCCTGACGCATGCACGCACGCACATAGACACACACAGAGTAAAGTTTAATTCATACCACGTTGAGTGAAGAAAAAAAAGACTAAAGGTATTTGCACATAGGTCGTGTTTTTCGCAAAACATCGCAAAACATCCTTGGTAATATAAATGGTGCATTTATATAGCGCCTTTATCCAAGGCGCTTTACATAGATTGTGCATTACATTCACCCATTCACACACACATTCATACACCGATGGCGGCGGAAACCATGCAAGGCACCAACCAGCACATCAGGAGCAATTAGGGGTTCAGAGTCTTGCTCAAGGACACTTCGACACTAATTCTGGGAACTGGCAACCTTGTGGTTACCATCCAGCCACTCTACCCCTGAGCCACCGCCGCCCCGCTCCTTGCACACTGAGTGCGATGCGTATTATTTACATTCGTAGCAATGTTTTGCAGAACGAAATGTAGTGGAACAGCAGCAGTGAGGATGTTTGCATGATCGATCCCCTGATCCGATCAATATTTTAAAAAGTTGAATGTACACTGTGGGTCCCTGCTTCACTATAAGTTGACGTGCGTGCGTGCGTGCGTGCGTGCGTGCGTGCGTGTGCACGCACACATGTACCTGTTGGCTGAAGAGAAGGGGTCTACTGGTATTGACTGAGCGAAGACTCTTGTTATTGTTCAACACGATGGCAAACGCTATCACACTCTGAGTGTCCTACACACATACACACACACACACACACACACACACACACACACACACACACACACACACACACACACACACACACACACACACACCTAATAGATAGATATCCTATACATATTTCCATTGAAGTACTCCTAGCTCTGTGATCGCCTGCACACAGTCCATGTTGATTGGAGTCATACAATGTTAAACACTGACGTATTTATTGTTGATTGGAGATTTGGAGTAATAGAATTTTAAACACTGGTGCATTTATTATTTTACCAGGTCACAGTCGGACAGGTCCAGCTCCTGTAGAGTGCTGTTCGTCTGTAACATGCTGGCAAAATGCATGGCCGCCCTGCCTATCTTATTTCCCGTCATCCTCAGGGAGACGAGGGCGTGGTTATGCTGAACAGAGAGAGAAAGAGACAGTGTGTGTCACAGTGGGAGATAGAGGGGGGAGGGGCAGTGACAGAATGGTTAAAGGTATATTCAGTGATTTCACTTATTTTTTCTTATTTTTTGGATAATCCTCCCTACTATAAAGTGTGCTGACCATATAAGGAGTTCCTCCCTGTCCCCAATGAGCCCCTGGGGTCAAAAAACCCTAGTTTCGGTTTGGGCTTTGGGTGGCAAAGCCTTCATCCAATCAGGATGAGAGGGGCCTTCCTCCAATCATGATCAAGTGGGGCGGGCCTTGGTGCACGTGCTGTTGGTCTGTTGTACTTCCCCCACTGTAGAGCGTGTGCATGTGCACATCTTGTTACCGGGGCGGACCGGGGGGTTTTCCAAATCACCCAAATCACTGAATGCTCCTTTAAAGTAAATATGTTGTACATCGTGTGTGTGTGTGTGTGTGTGTGTGTGTGTGTGTGTGTGTGTGTGTGTGTGTGTGTGTGTGTGTGTGTGTGTGTGTGTGTGTGTGTGTGTGTGTGCGCGTGCGCGTGTGCGCGCGTACCTTCAGACTCTTGGCAAGGACTTCAGCTCCATGGGTTTGTATGTCGTTGCACATCAGGTCCAGAGAACACAGAGCTGTATCCTCCTTCTGTATAGAGTACATGAAATAGTTTCACCAGACCAGTCACCACGCAGCTAGTTGCCTGGTCAACAGTTTCACCAGACCAGTCACCACGCAGCTAGTTGCCTGGTAAACAGTTTCACCAGACCAGTCACCACGCAGCTAGTTGCCTGGTAAACAGTTTCACCAGACCAGTCACCACGCAGCTAGTTGCCTGGTAAACAGTTTCACCAGACCAGTCACCACGCAGCTATAGTTGCCTGGTAATCGGAACGCTCGCCCCAAAACATACCCGCTTGGTGAGGACAAACTACAGCCCCTAATATTAATATTAATACTTCCTAATATTTACTTAGGAAGTAGTTAGGGGGGGAAAAAACTACTTATAATAACAACAGAGGCGTGCCATCTGATGCGGACTTGAGCCACGAGAGGCTTGATTCCGCTTCAGCAGACTCAGCGCCGTTTGCGTATCGTAACTTATTTGGTTGAGTGGACTTTGGTGGCCAGAAATGGGTGTTTCCGACTGTTCCGAGGTCGCCGGACTTGACCCGGGTCATGTCCGGCAAGTAGGTTTTGAGCCGAGCGTTCTTGTATTGAGGTGGTCGTTTGGACTAACACATTTTGTGCCCAAGACGTCTGTGGACGTCTTTGGTATTACCGCACGGGCATAGCCCAAGACGTCTGTGGACGTCTTTGAAAAAATAAATAATAATAATAATATTTGTATTTATTTTTATTTTTATTTTATTTAAAAAAATCATAAAAATCAAAACAATTTTTATTTTTTTAATACGTGGTGCCAAAGTTTGTGTTTTCGCCATTGAGAATGCATTTGGCGTTTAAATTAAATAACTCAGAAACTATAAAACATTTAAAAGTAAAAAGTTCCAGCATGTGTCTCCACAGTCAGCTGAATTATAAAAAATGTGAATGGATTTTCTAGGTGAAAGTGATTTTTGGGCAGTTTTGCGTGGGCTCTCTTAAATGTTGCATTTAATATACAGTCTTTACTCTTTACCAATACATGTCCTTATACACCTTGCCCTATTTAAAGTGAGATAAATGAATTAAGATACTGAGGTAGGCCATGTTTAACATGTCGGTGTTAGGGTCAAATGGAAATAACTAGAGTTGTATTTATTATAAGCCACAGGCCCCTTATTCAAATAATATATTATTGTTTTGTAGCAACTTTCATAGGCCTTTTGTACCGGTATTTTAAAAATATATATTAATGTTTTGGTAATGTGTATCCCATCCTATAATTTTTGTTATTAGATGCCCATACATAAGACAGTATGTACTCCGTCAACACAGATCGATCAAATCCACGTTAAATATCATGTTCTTGTTGTTTATCAACTTTACCTGCAATAGATCAGCCAGATGTGTGGCTCCGTCATCTGTGATGTTGTTGTATCTGACATCAAGCCCTGTGTGAGAGACAACAGTTGGTGCTTGGCAGAGTGCACCTCAATGTAAAATTTACTATATATATATACAGGTCTTTTTAGCCATTTGTAGCAATTGTAGAAATATTAGACCTTAATTGTCGAATGTTTAAGCATGTAATGATCATGTTTACTTTCTTTTAGTTTTTACTAGACCATTTTGACCCGTTATACGTGTACATACGTGTGAAAATAGCAGACCTACGAGCGTCACTTCGCACTGTGTGCTTGTAGATCGGCTATTATCACTACTTCTTAATTATTCAAATTCTTTTGTGTGGCTTTCGCCTTTATTTTATATTTTTTATGGAGGGACAGACAGTAGGCTGACAGCAAATGGGGAGAGACATGCAGTGAGGTGGTGCCTGGACCGCTGAGCCACGGCCCAGGCCTACTTCTTAATTATTATTATTAATTATGTGTTTGCTTGTTTTAAAATGTATACAATATAAAAATACATGATGCGGAAATACTTTTTGCTTGTAGGAAGAAAATGGGATTTGTACTCGAGTCATCATGACCCATTAAAGATTGTTACTTGACCCACAAATGGGTCACAAGTCGCGACCCACTGTTTGGGAAACGGTGATCTAGACACTATGACTGTAGGAGGATAAGTCATATGAATGTCCTACTCCTAACTCTAACGTTACCTGTCACACACGTGTCATTTTCAAGACATCTGGACAACGTACGAATGTCGCTGTCGTTCAGTGTTTGAACTCGTCTCAGCCGATCGTTTCCTGTCAGCTTTAAGTTGACACCACACCTACAAAAAGCACACAGGAGGTATTTCTACCTCACTTGAGTATTTCCAATATCCAATTATTTTACTTCTACTCCACTATACATCTCAGTACTTTTACTCCACTACATTTATTTGAAAACATTAGTTACTAGTTACTTTATAGATTTTTATTATTATTACATAACATACATTACCCACTTCACATTTCGGTCATTTGAAAATAGCCGATCTACAATGTCGCAATGCGGCGCGATGCGGGACATTCTGCTAGTACTTTTACTTTTCGTAAATAGGCCTACATTTTGATGTCAATACTTTTGTACCAATTTAATCACGTAAATTTTGAATTCCGGACTTTTACTTGTAACAAGAGTACTTCTACATTGCAGTATTGATACTTTTACTTAACATGTGAGTACTTTTTCCACTACTGGAAAAATGTCATTTGAATATAACTTACCCATTATTGTCCCTCGTCTCTTGCAAAACCTCTAGAATATATGGATTTATCGGTGTCCTGAGTTGTGAACACGCAGCAGAGTAGTGCACTGAAATAGATTCACTACACATGGCATCAAAATGAAGTGAGACACGGTTTACTCACTAGCATAGTAGTGTCGACAGAAGATCGTGTACTGTCTGTCGTTATGGCAACAAGAGACAAACGTCCCAGTGACAAGTCTCTTTCCGGCCAAAAGGTGTCACTGTTGTTAATGCGACATCTCAAGGGCATGTTTGTGGAGCTGTACCACAGAGTTCTGGTGGTGGTGAAATGAAATAGACCACTTTATTAGCTGCTGCAGCATCGGCACAGCTTGATTCTACAGGACACGTTGAGCATACCAGAGATACATTAACCTGCATGGGATCGACCTACATTCACACTAAAATGGTCATTAGGCCTACATCATGGAATAGAATAGTTTTTACTTTTAGTGTTGTCCTATAGGCCACAGCTGCCACACACACGCACGTTGCACACACACACACACACACACACACACACACACACACACACACACACGTTGCACGCACGCACGCACGCACGTACACACACACACACACACACACACACACACACACACACACACACACACACACACACAGTCTATTGATATTGTTAGTCAGTCTCACTGGACATCATATAGATAGAGTCACATGGTGATGTGCCCCCAGGGCCAGAATTCTGTCCATACCACTGCCAATCTTTTCTCAATAATGCATGCATTGCTCTTGTAGCCAAACAATTCAAACTTCTAAGCCAACCCAGACCTCAAGGCCATGCAGCCAGAGGGCTGCATTCTTCAGACACAGATGCCGATGACATGATGCCTGTGAATGCAAACATTGTAGCTACATTCATAACTGGAACTAAGCTCATCACATGAACCTTCCTGTTCATCCTGTCTCTAGTCTCTAGAGAGTGTGAGAGCACAAGATCCGAGATCAGTCCTTCATGCATGGAAAGGTGTGTATGTTTATTATATTTAATAATCACAAGGTAAAGAATGTCATTATTTCAGCTCTTTTTGGGCCAAGCCAGACAGGCTGACCACCAGGGGGAGCCATCGTCGAGCGGTTGGGAGTTTAAGATGGTGCTGAAATCCTACAACAGCCAAATCATGTCTCATACAGCAGTGGTTTTCATTTTACAGACGGCTTGTTCCTTTAACTCCCACCAGGGAGGACTTAAAATGGGGTCTACGGCAGATACTTTACTTACTTACTTATGTGCCTATAGCCTTACTTTGGGCATAGGCCACGAACAAGAGCTCTCCAGACATCCCGGTCCTGGGCCATTTTCTCCAGCTGTC
This sequence comes from Electrona antarctica, assembly GCF_951216825.1. Lineage (NCBI taxonomy): Eukaryota > Metazoa > Chordata > Actinopteri > Myctophiformes > Myctophidae > Electrona > Electrona antarctica. Next base: position 24,358,407 of record NC_136801.1, on the reverse strand, counting down.
CCCATGTGTCTCTTCACATCTGCATCCAGGTCACAGCACCAGGTGTTCCGTGGTCTGCCCCTCTTCCTTCTCCCTTGTGGGTTCCAGAACAGGGCGTATCTTGTGATACTAGATGCAGGCTTGCGAAGAGTGTGGCCGATCCATCGCCAGCGCCTTTGGATGATTTCTTCCTCCGGCGGATACTGGCAATGTCACAAGTATTCAGCTCTGCATATGAAATGATGCGGATGCATAGGACAGTAAAGTATACATGCCACTACACTACTACACATGTGATGTGTGTACAAACGTCAGGTCCAGCGACGCCGGCCTCCTTGAGGTCCCTAAAAAGATCAAACGCAAAACCTGGGGCGACAGGGCCTTCTCTGTGGCCGCCCCTACCCTCTGGAACGCTCTCCCCAAACATATGCGAGATGCCCCCTCACTTCCTACCTTCAAATCTGCACTGAAAACCCACCTGTTCAGAATCGCATTTCCAAGCTGATGTGTTTTAAACTTGGTATATGCACTGTTTTATTGGTTTTACTCTTTTAATTGATTTTTTCTAATAAAGTTGTCCTTTGTCTTGTTCCCCCCTCCTGGCCCCAACACATGTAAAGCGTCTTTGAGTGTCATGAAAAGCGTTATATAAGTCCCAGATATTATTATTAAACGCTCAGTCACACATATTTATTTACACCTGAAATCTGTTTCTGCTGTTAAACACTTAACGCCAATGTTATGCTTTGTCATTATAGACCTGTGCCCGACGGCCACCGGACTATTTGGGAACTATGCGATAGGCTACCCGTTGTCATAGCACCCGTTTTAAGTGTCTGTCTGTGTCCCTTTTGTACTTTTGTACCTATTGTATCTATTTTGTACCTATTTGACAAGGTAAGAAGGGGACCGGACAAAACAAGCCTTTGCTTCTCTCTGGACCTTCTTGAACAAAATCTATTGTGATTGTGTTGATGGTGTATCAAGACAGTATGCTCTGTGTTCCATCAATGTGCCAATACCACCCTCAACATCACACTCGACGGAACCAATGTCAGGCCCAATCCCAAAAGTACCTTGGTGTCACACTTGACTGAAACCTCCTGAAGAGACTTGCTGGCACTGGGTGAGGTGCAAACTTCACCACCCTGCGCACCTCTATACCCTTGCCCTTGCATACTACACGGGGTCGACTGAGTATGGACTTCTTGTCTGATGTCCAAATTGCCTGTGTAGCCCTACACGAACGAATGGACAATGTTTTATTTGTTCAAGATAAATAAAGATCAAATCAAATGACACATTGTAGAGCTTGTAGATCTGCTCTTTTGGAAAGTTTTGTTTTAACATTCACAAAAATGCTCGCCTGGTCTCCTAATATGTCTCTATTAAAATCCGTTCCTGTTGATTATCAGTCATAGCAGGTTTTGTGAGAATTTCACAGAAAATTCCATGCAAAGATTAATTCCAAGCCTCCAGGTTGTTTATCATCACAGGACATTTTCAGGTTCTGCCGTGCACCTGGTTCCCACTCACCTTTCTCAGCTGTGTGCTGTGTGGAGTTTATTGACATGTTAACCCAGCACTGCAGTGGTAAATATTAGTGTTGTGTGTATGTAGGAAGGTTCCTTTTTCCATTTTTTCCCTTTATTTACCCAGGGTGTAGCTGAGCACAAGTGCTCATTTTCAGGAACGCCCTGCACATAGAAAGACACAGACACACACATTACAACCTGGTAGCTGACCAGTACAACCACAGTCTTATACTGTTGGCCACTAAGCAGCTCCACTGGAGCAGTTGGGGGTTCAGTGCCTTGCTCAAGGGCACTTCCGCTGTGTTGGGTGAGTGATGACCAATCACTTCCCGACCCAGATTTGTCCTTCCTGCCCGTCCGGGGAATTGAACCGGCAACCTTTCGGCAACAAGGGCGCTCATCTAACCCTTAGGCCACCGCTGCCCCATGCTCTGAATGCCAGCTGCACTGTAGGATACTGCAGGCAGACCAGACGTTGTTTGTTGCCCATTTCTAACATGCTCCTTCTGGCTCCAAGTGTCTCCATGAATGCACAGCACTCACTTTAGCCTAATCCCAGGTGTCACTGTGGAAGCCTGTGGACTTCTATTTGAATTTAGCACACCTGTACATATGAGATGAGGGTGTGTGTGTGTGTGTCTGAAAAATGATGTGATTGGGTAGAAATCTCTGCATGTGGTCACATTCCTTCCCCCTGTCCCCGCACAGCAGAAGGGAGGCGTTTGTATTTTTCATCGGAGGACAGGTTGTTTCAGTCAAAGTGGTGCTGAGTGCGGAAGGGAACAGGCTAAATTGGTTGCACATTGCCTCGTGCCATAATAGACCAATTAATCACGGCTCAGGTTGTTTTGTCATATCTCAAGAATTCCTGAGTCTGTGATGATGCGTGGCGAAAAGGCCCTCGCGGAGCCAGTAAGCGCTTCTAAGCTATAATAAATTGTCTGAGTGTATTTGTATATGTCTACGCGGCATGCTGCTAAGCCGGTTGGTTATGCTTGATGTTTTTTAACTGTTCTTTTTTGCCCCACACGCTCCTCTCTCGATCCAGAACCTTGGTCCGGTGCCTATAGCTGCATTCTCTCCTGTTGCAGCTCCTCTGCCCAGTGGTGGAAAGTAACTAAGTACATTTACTTACCGTAAGTACAGGTTAAGTACAGGACTACAGGTGTTTGTAGGCCTACTTTGAGTATTTCCAATTATCGTTATCATTACATCTACTCCACACACAGGCAAAGATTGTACTTTTACTCCACTACAATCATTTTAAAACCTTAGTTACTAGTTACTTTGTAGATTTTGATTATTATTACTAAACATACAGTAAACACTTCAGGTCTTCAGTCCTAACTTTATACATTTTGGCCATTTGAAAATAGCCAATCCACTATATTTAGATGCCAATACTTTACTTTTGCTCACGTCAATTTTGATTACCGGACTTTTGTAACGGAGTAGTTCTACATTGTATTGATACTTGTAACAAATGTGAGTACTACTATTTCCACCATTGCAGAGCCATCTAATTACTAGTTAAGATATTGAGGGGGAAGAAACCGAGCGCTCGGGCGCTATTCATGCAGCCTGGAGAGGGACAAGCTGGAGTTTGAAATACATTGTTTTCAACGAGGGCGGTGCAAATAAGAGCAATTTTAGGCATGTGTGCAACATGCCAACTGTTTTAAAGTATTGTACAGTAACAACTAAAGCCTCTGTAATGTTTATGTTGTACGATTACTACAAAACAATCTAAAATAAAGGGATTTAAGATCATTAAAGCTGGGCTGTTACCTGGGCCCAATGCATTTCTGCCTACTTCCGGTCCAGGACTTGTCCCTATTTGTTGTCCCCATTCTCAATAGAAGTTTATGTAGGAGAGCCGCCATTGGACTGGCCCCATGATGAAGTGAACAGAGTTTTCGTAACTCTGTCTTACTCTATGGCTCTGCACCATTGAAGGAGAACATTCAGGTGTAGAGCCAGGACATTGGCCCAGTGCCTGCATTCTCTCCTGTTGCTCTCCTATACCCATTGACACTTACAAAGAGCCCCATACACCCGGCCAGGGGAACAGGCAGTCATTTGAAACGCACTGCGGCAGTGGTGGAAAAAAACTACTCACATTTGTTACTTAAGTAAAAAGTATCAATACTGCAATGTTGAACTACTCTGTTGCAAGGAAATTGCCAAACATTGGCAGAAAAGTCAAACATTAAGAAAGAGGCAAAGAGGCAATTTGATGAATCACCCACATTGAATGTTATCAAGCGATAATAACCAGTAGGCTACTTAATTATCAAGAGGATCTTATCGACCTACTGCATATATACTGGGAGCCTACTGGCTGCGATTAGGAAACACAGAATGAAACGGATGAATGTACTCAGTTACTTTCCACCACTGCCAGCCAAGGGAACAGGCAGTCATTTGAAACGTGCAGGGGAAAGTGTGCGGCCACGACACTCAAGTGACTTTTCGGGCTGGCTGTTGCACACAGGCACTCATTTATTGGGAGAACATAATGAAAAGTCTGTGTTCCAATCCCGCTGAAGTGGGCTGAGGATGAGTCCTTTGATTGTTGCCATGGTTACTGTTTTGATGGAGTGAGTGTGTACATGCAACGGAGGAGTCTTGCAGTCTCTTTATGTCGTGAATCGTGATGGTGTTGAAAGCTGAGAGGTGTTACTTGATGAGATGTTACTTATTGAATTAGCTTTTACTTCCCCATATATAAATGTGAATGGATATTGTGGAGGGAAGTGATTCTGTTGATGGCACTTATATAGGTCACATTCACACCAGGATGTTTTACTGCGATTAAAATGAATCTTGCTGCTTATCATCAGAAAGTGCACTTCGCAGGTGTGTAGTTTCATTCGAATTCTGGTGCGGATCAAACAAACACATTCTCAAGCCTTCCCTTCACAGCTAGAAGGTCCTGGGTTCGATTCCCGCTCGGGAAGCATGAGTTCAAGTCCGTTGCTCTCCCCAGGTTGGTGGAGGGTGTGTAGAGCCCAAGATTACAATAGATAATTGACACAGGGGTGAAAAATGGGTTACAAAATTGTGGGATAAAAATGATTAAAAAAAAACACATTCTATATACCCAAATAACGGGGGTCTCGCTTCACTTCCTCACTGCGCTTTCCTTTCATGTTCCCTGCTGCGGTTGACAAAGCAGTGTGAACGCAAATGTAGCAAATTCAAAATGCAAGAATGATGCACCTTCACCCCACGGCCCAATCGCACCAAACCGAACTACAGTAGTGAATGCGACCATAATGCGGTCTACATATGCCAACATGTTGTATTTTTGTGGCAGATGATACGGAAAATAATTTCAACAAATAAATACACAAAAAAGCTTTTAGAAGTAGTGAAAATAGCAGATCTACACGCTCAGAACATGGCACAAAGCAACACAATGTGAGTTGTGTGGGTTTGGTCTCCCTCTACACTAAATATCTTCACCTACAGTATAACAATTGGTTATGCCTTGTGAGCTTTTAGATCTGCTATTTACACCAAATTCCTGCCCCAGAATAGAGTTCAAGTGGTACATATCTTTTAAAATAATCTTGCGTTGAATGCAAGAATGGGTGTCACATTTGTCGTCTCTTATGTGTACAGAACTCTTTACTATTACTGAATTGCATTTCATGTTTCAATGTGTTCTTCACACACATCAAACCATTTTGTTTCTCTCCTCCTTTTCCGTCAGGCTACAGTTGACAGGGAAAAGACCATGAAGGCATTTCTGAAGAGTGTGACGACCTTTCAACCCAAGTGGGGTCAAGGTCACAGGGTGAGTCATCCATTTTCGAGCCCCTCTCTCGTCTCTCCCGCTCTGTCCTGTCGGAGGAAATGCCAAGCATCTGACGAATAGACATGGGGAAATATCACTATCCTTCAGTCCCATCTGCTATTTTCAAAAGATTTTTCATACATTCGAAAACTTGGAATGGGACATTCTGCACAATTACTAGTACTTTCTACTTTTGGAACTTTAAGTACATTTTGATGCCAATACGTTTGTACTTTTTGCTCAATTATACATTTTGAGTATTTCTATATAGTATTGATACTTTTACTAAAGTAAATCATTTGAGTACTTTTTCCACCACTGCTGTATCTCAGTGGTTCCCAAACTTTTTCATGTCAAGGACCCCCAAATCAACATTTATTATAATTTATAATTTATAATTTATTTTATTTATTATAATAAACATATGCCAGTGACGGCTCTAGCAGTGATTCCGAAACATATTAATTTCATGGACCCCCAGTTTCACACGCATTATGCTACGGACCCCCGATTTAATGGCATTTCTATCTCTGGTACCCCGATTTATATTGTAAAACCACTGTTAATTTAACTCTGAGAGTGTGCAAATGGAACCAAATGGACCCGTTAGGGTCCAGTTGGTTCCATTTGTACACTCTCAGAGTTACAGACCCATAAGGGACCATTTGGTTCCTAACTGTTCCTAACACATTCAAACATCGCCTGTTGGGGGCGACTGTGGCTCAGGAGGTAGAGCAGGTCGTCCAATGATCCATGGGTCGGCGGTTCGAATCTCGGCTCCTTCTGTCTACATGTCGAAGTGTCCTTGGGCAAGACACTGAACCCCAAATTGCTCCCGATGTGCTGGTTGGTACCTTGCATGGCTTCCGCCGCAATCGGTGTATGAATGGGTGAATGTAATGCACAATCTATGTAAAGCGCCTTGGATAAAGGCGCTATATAAATGCACCATTTACCATTTACCATTTAACTATCTCTAATTGAGCTAGTACCCCCTGGAACTCCCTCAAGTACCCCTAAGGGTCCCCGGACCCCACTTTGGGAACCACTGCTGTATGTAAAACTGTTCATTCAGTTTATACCAAGCTGCTGCACACATCTACCTCGAGGAGTTTGCAACATTCCAGACCATTCCAGATGTGTCTCCATTCCTGGGCTATTTCTTAGCACTATAGAGCGTCGCAGTCCCGCCTCCTACCCGGGACCAGGAAATGAAATCCAATGCATTATTCTCATAGACATTTCGTAAAGTATTTATTTAAAGACGGTTACGCCGCGGACAAAGCCAACTCGAGTCGTGACAACTCATGACAACACAAACAATATTTTGGACCAAACAAATAATTAGAAAGAAGAAAAACAACAAAAAAAGTGTTGTAACCTGCCATTTTTTTCTTCTTTCTAATTATTTGTTTGGTCCAAAATATTGTTTGTGTTGTCATGAGTTGTCACGACTCGAGTTGGCTTTGTCCGCGGCGTAACCGTCTTTAAATAAATACTTTACGAAATGTCTATGAGAATAATGCATTGGATTTCATTTCCTGGTCCCGGGTAGGAGGCGGGACTGCGACGCTCTATAGAGCGTCGCAGTCCCGCCCCCTTTCATGACGACGCCAGGCCCAGGAAATAATTCCCAATGCATTTTTCCCATAGACATTTCAAAAAGTATTTATTTAAAGACCTTTTAAGCGTCGTACGAAGCCAACTCGAGTTGTGACAAATCATGACAACAAACACAATATTTTGGACCAAACAAATAATTACAAAGAAGAAAAACAACAAAAAAAGTGTTGTAACCTGCCGTTTTCTTCTTCTTTCTAATTATTTGTTCGGCCCAAAAAATTGTGTTTGTTGTCATGATTTGTCACGACAAGAGTTGGCTTTGTTCGAGGCTTAAAATGTATTTAAATAAATACTTTTTGAAATGTCTATGAGGAAAATGAACAGAGAATCATTTCCTGGGCCCTGGTAGGGGTGGGACTGCGACGCTCTATACAGCAGTGGTTCTCAAACCTTTCAGGACGTGACCCCCTCATCATAATCATATTTGAACTGCACAGGGACCCACATCCTGACAAGCACGTGGAACTCTAACCTCAGTGGTGGAAACTAAAGTAACCAAGTACATTTACTTAAGTACTGTACTTAAGTACACTTTTGAGGTATTTGTACTTTACTTGAGTATTTCCAATTTCCAATACTTTTACTTCTACTCCACTACATTTCAGAGCCGAAAATTTAACTTTTACTCCACTACAATAATTTTAAAACTTTAGTTACTAGTTACTTTGGAGATTTTAATTAGAAAACATTACATTAAACCACTTCAACCATATACATTTCAGCCATTTGAAAATAGCAGATCTACAAGCTCACATAATGTACGTTTAGTGAGAAAACAATGTTACACATTAAGCAAATCATCTGGGGACCCCCCAAAATCATTTGGTGGTGGTCCCGACCCACAGTTTGAGAACCACTGCCATACTACCATACCATGCAGGGAATTGCAGCAGCATCAACTAGTTTAAGCTGAACACATATTTACTTCCTATAGTGTATCACCATTCCAGTCTGCATGCTGTATGAGCTGAGCAGAGGTTGTTACACAACCGCCTGAGTTAGTACTTTCTCATATTGTGCTCATGTCAGGCCGTTATCAGAGCCTATCTGCATGATATATTATATGACATCGTCGCTGTGGGGTGGAAACTTCGTATCTACATATTTCAGCTTTTTTTGGGCCCCCCATCTGAAACAATCTGAAAAGTTGAAGAGTTGTTCCAGGGACCTCCAGAAGCAAAGATTTGAGTTAAAAAAAAATCTAACATTTCAAGATTTTAATAACAATAGCATATCGTAGCTCGAGCTTGTATATGTGCTATTTTTTAATAGCCAAAATATAATAGGTTAAAATGCTTGTGACTCTGTATCAACTACTCTCGCTGGGGACCCCCTGTAACCTCTCCGACGAGTATTTATTTACCAAAAGAAATACATTAAAAAGTTGATATATGTAGATGTGATGGATACGTGGGTGTGATGGATGGATGAATGATGGATGTGAACTCTTATCTTAAGTGACAGTGAGTGAGCAGCTTGGGGGGGTCAGTGTCTTGCTCACTTTAGATGTGGTTATTGATCGACACATTAGCCTTTGTGGGGATGGAATTCGAAGCGTAACCTTGGCTTTCGATTATGGGATGCTTTCTCTTAACACAAAAGCCACCCTGTCGTAGGATTATGTTAATCTAGGTAAAAAGAAATCTCCCTGAACGCGTGTCTCTGTTTTGCCTTGACAAATGGTATGGGTTTGATATCCGTAAGCACTTTGTTGTTGACCAAAGCCCTGGACTCGAATGGGTTTTTTCCATGACACGAATGTAAGTGCCAAGTCTAACTCTATGACCTTTTAAAAGGCTACATGAAAAGGTTTCAAAAGGCCAGAGTGGAGTGTAAACACAGTAAATCAACGAGACGCACTTCTCTCCCTCAAATCAAAACATGTTTCCTCCCGGCAGAGATTTTACATGTAGGCAAAAATCTACGCAAATCGTGTGTGTGTGTGTGTGTGTGTGTGTGCGTGCGTGCGCGCGCGTGCGTTTGATTGTTGCATATGTTTTGTGTGGAGGAGACGGTCTGGGTGTCTTCATCTGTCTCTCCGTATATCCGTTCTGGCATCGTTTGCCAGGCCCTCACAACCCTGAACCTCATGCCTGGAGGCTCCTATACACCGCTTCAGGTTGATTTAGAAAAATGCACACTCATGCGAACTTTGCTACCCTTGTTTTCACTAGGCTTCAGGTATCTCTCTCTGAATCATGCGAAACAATGTGTCAGCCAGGCCCGGGCGATAGCTCTGCATGTGTATGCCGTACCGTATACGTGCACGTGTTGCAGGCAGGCATGTGTGTGTAATAATGTGAGTGTGTGTCTGTGCTGTTCACTACATTAAAGTTGGAAAGGAGGGTGACCGGTGGAATGTGAGGATTAGCATCTGCTTATCAGACTGAGCCAGAGCATCTCCCCACTCTTATCTGTGAAATCTTCATCCCGTATGGATGAAATATGAAGTGACCCCCTGCTGCACTCCACTTTATATTAATAAAAGCAGCGTGTCTCAGTGGATTCATGTCAAAATGTGTGGTGTTTTGTTTTTCCCCTCAACTTTCCATATGTGGTCTAGAGACTAGCAAATGATATGGGCCTATTATTATTAGCCATTTCAGAAGATATACCCTTTTTGTATTTCTTTACTACTCTGTCTAATCTCTCTTTTGGGTCTCGACCTGAACCACTGCTCTAGGGGTCCCAGACCCCCTGCGTTGTATGTATTTGTATGTATTTGTGTGACATAGTATTCCAGTTAAAGTTGAAGTTCGGATGCATTTGCATTTCTTGCCAAAATGTTTGTCATTTCAATGGTTAAATGAAGCATCGGTTTAGCTAAAAAAAAGAAGAAGAAGAAGAAAGCACAACCTTGTTACTTTTGAATATGTTATTTTTTTCCACTATCAAATTGGTTTTTAAATGTTTACATGGTCTCTGGACTGGTTGATAGACTTCTGAGAAACTACACGAGCCTCACCAAATGGTATTGTTCCCAAATGTAAGAACTCACTCGGACAGCCTTCTCAGTAAAGGGGGCAAATCTTTGGAACTCTTTGGTAATATGGTAATATGTTCTACAAAGGACTCAAACATTGGTTGAAAACAAATCAACTGTGCTCACATGTTGGACCAAAACATGTAGTTTCTGACTGGTTAACTGAATGATTATATATGTCTACTACTTTCACAAGTTAATGTAATGGATTTGATTTTGATGTTAAATATTACTAGTATTATTTTTGTGTACTTTCAGACTATAGTGTTAACGTATTTGAGTCTCCTGTGGACAGTCAGGTGTTGAAAACTAGCACTCGTGGTAATACACTGTAAGCAATGCATCTACAAATTGGTTTTTTTTAACGTTTTTTTTTGTGGCATTCACCTTTATTTTATATTTTTTTATAGAGGGACAGACAGTAGGCTGACAGGAAATGGGGGAGAGAGATGGGGGAGTGACATGCAGTAAAGGCCGTCGGGATCGGGAGTCGAACACACGGCACACTGCCAGGCTCGGGCTGCCGGCCAAGGTGCCTGGACCGCTGAGCCACGGCCCAGGCCATGCATCTACAAATTGTACAATGTGATTGTGATCATAGATATATATATAAGAAAGCTAGATGACTCGCCCGCGCTGCTGGCCAATGGAGAGCAACGTCGTTAAGTGGCGGCCATCTTAATTCGGGGCAGCATAACATTGTGTCTATGGGGCATGTCGTTTTTTAAATAACCATAACTTACTCACTTTTCAACCGATTTTCAAACGGTTTGGTTTGTTATAAACGTCAGAGACGTCCGCATACTTATATGCTTTTATATGACGTTCATATAAAAAAATAATATTAAGCAGATAAGCATCCTGAATCATAGCTACGTTGATAACGTTTGTAATAAACCAACCCGTGAACACAACGCCAACACAACACAACACAACACAACACAACACATTCTTCCAAGTGATGCATATTTTTAATTGAACATGGTTTAGAATTAAATGATTTAGCCACAGAAAAATGTCTACTTAAAGTAATATAACAATTTAATTCAAGTATATATATATGTTTGTGTAGCCATTTGCACGCAGTTATTTCTTTACGATTATCTATTACAGCCCTGGAATAAGGCCATTGTGAAGTGTGACACTTTCTGTTTTTGATTCTATTAATGAAGGGTTGCGTCAGGATGCCTTGTTCGTCCCCAGAATAACAGACTGGAACAAAGAAGTTAACAAATGAAAGAAATGAATGGTCCCACACTGAACAAAAAAGGGAATTGGTGACAGATGGTGAGTCTTATGGTGTTGGCATCCTTGTGCCCGCCTGACGCCTCTCTCTCTCTCTCTCTCTCTCTCTCTCTCTCCCTATCACTCTTCTACCCACACCCCATCTCTCTCTCTCTTTTTCTCCCTCTCTCTCCCTATCACTCTTCTATCTCCCCCCCCTCTCTCTCTCTCTCTCTCTCTCTCTCTCTCTCTCTCTCTGACTCATGGAAAACACCATACGCCATACACTTTGCCGCATGGCGACATCACTCAAGTCTGTTATTTTAGGTGGGTGAAATCATAAATTAGACTTAAGATTCCTACACATGCATTTGCCTGTTCTACACTCTTCTAACCTGACCAAAGTTATTTTGCACATGATCTATCTATACTATACTTTTATATATTCCGCGTTTCGATCTGCTACTTTTGATGCTTTTGCGTGATGCTGTAGTTGTATGATCAAGCATAGGGCGTTAATTTACACACACACACACACACACACACACACACACACACACACACACACACACACACACACACACACACACACACATTTCGTGATTTCTGCCTGACATCGACACATTTTTTTCCTCCTTTATTTACCCAGGGTAGTAGCAACGCCCTGCACATAGAAACACACAGACACACACACACATTAAAACCTGGGAATTGACCAGTACAACCACAGTCTTATACTGTTGGCCACTAAGCAGTTGGGGGTTCAGTGCCTTGCTCAAGGGCACTTCAGCAGTGTTGGGTGAGTGATGACCAATCACTTCCCGGCCCAGATTTTTCCTGCCCGTCCGGGGAATCGAACCGGCAAACTTTCGGCAACAAGGGCGCTCCTTAGGCCACCGCTGCCCGACAATATATATCTGCATGTGGAACATCATTAATGTCTTTCAATAACAGATTGAGACGCACGCACGCACGCACGCACGCACGCACGCACGCACGCACGCACGCGCGCGCACACACACACACACACACACACACACACACACACACACACACACACACACACACACACACACACACACACACACACACACACTTGTTTTTGTGTGCTGCATGGTGACTAATCGAGAGTCAATCGTGCATATCACCAGACTGCATCATGCCTCACTTCACCCAGCATGCATTTGGTGAGTGTCATCATGCAGCTATGCGCTCTTACTTCTTAATCACCTCAAAATGTAAACAGCCGTCACGTCGCATAACGCATGCTGTCGCACACACGCACGCAGTACGCACGCACACACACACAGGGGATATGGTAAATGCACTCATCTCATGTACTTTGTCTCACATAGTTGTGTTATTCATAAATCACAAATTCATACATTGAGAAACTCAATGGGAACTTAACAAAGACGAAAAAAACAAATGCAAATTCTCATACAAATTAAATAATAGCGATATAACGTTACAAAAGTAACTTACTTTAATAAAACAACTTACACAAGTAAGTGCTGGATCGAGTGGGGAAGAGATGCAGACCCTGGTTTGGTGTTGGTGGATTATATCCCACCATGGGGTGCTGATGACAATTAAATAATTATATAGGTGAAATAATTGTTGCCCCTGGTTGTTGGTTTGAAGTCACTTAACATCGCACCTTTTATTATGCTTTTATTTTTACCCCTGGCAGCGGTGTGTGTAACAGACCATCCGTGTGTGTGTGTGTGTGTGTGTGTGCGTGTGCGTGTGTGTGTGCGTGTGCGCGTGTGCGTGTGCGACAGACTAGCGGCATATCACTCCATACAAGGTCATAAAGTATTCAAATATGAAAATGCCATTGTGTGTGTTTGATCTGCCCTGTGCCTGTACTTGCTGTGTGATTGCTTTGAATAGAATCACTTTCATCTGCTTTTAAAAGTCTAATTCCTAGGGATAATGCATTGAATGGGTTGAACTCCAGTTCTCTGCATTCATTTCCCAGAAACAAATGACAAGATGAATTATAGCCTCTGTTTGTATATAAGCCAAGACACAGAAAATAGAGAACAAGAGTTTTCAGCCTGTTTCTATTTGGGGCATGACAAATATTCTTTTTTAATTGCAAAAATGTTAAAAGAAAATTGAGATAAAAAAATAATAAGATCTACAAGCTTCTCAATGCCTCACATCATGATGATTAGATTTTTTTTTGCTAATACAACAAAGTATATAGTGCACAAGTGGTTAAATAACACTTTGTTAAACAACACTCTGTGTTGTGGGTGTAAAAATGTGCTGAAGTTTTACTTCTTGCATTCATGGCAACACATTCCTCGGTAACCCACTTTGCTGGCTCTGCACGGGTCCGAAGTACTCATGAAGTAATGAAAAATGATCGTGAGACATCGTGTCTCATCACGTATAGCCACAATGCTACATGGAGGAGTGAGATAAAACAAGCAGAGTCTAGTAGCACCCCCGAACAAACTACAAAACTTAATCCAGCTGCTTCTTCTTTGCATGAGGTATATGGGCCACAAAGACCCTCATTGTATCTCTGCCCACAATCCCATGTCTCCCTATCACCGTGCATCAGCACTTTAGCACCAGTGGTTAACATATCCCTATTGCATACCCCCCCCCCCCCCCCCCCCACGACGCCCTGGGAGCCTAGGGAATCTGAATGCCATTATGCTTCACCTTGACGTGGGATACTTACTTGGTGAAAGCGAGATGGGGACAAAAAGGCCGTCCGGAGTTCTCATGTTGGGGCTTTGTAGTGCTTTCCATCAAGAGAACAGAGGATGGGGCTCAACCACAGAAAGTAGGCTACAGGTAGACCGCATTCAGCAACAAAGGGAACAAAACGGGAATTGTGCCCTCACTGAATGGCCACACATACATGCGTTTGACATATGATGCCAGTGTTCCAACAGAGCCATAGGATTTGATTTCACATCACCCGGACAACAGATAAAACATGTTTACTTGCCGAGCCCTACTATTTAATTGTTCTGCCTTTGACACATGGGGCCACCTCTATGTCATCGCTATATGGCTGAATTGAATGTCACGTGAACTGGTGCTCTGGTTCTTTATACCTTTTCCCATCGCATCATGAATCTCAGCATTTGCGTCGAACAATGAATCCACTGGTGCTGCAATGTTCATTTCATGTCCGTTTAGTCACAGTAGTGGCTCTCTAGAAACGTTAGAAATGTGCCAATCATTGTGATTAAAAGCATAATATTTAGAAACGGTACTTTCCCTTGGTTACAGCTACAAAGTTAATTCCCTTTTAAAACCACAGCATGGGGCGCCCGCTGGTCAAATGGTCCAGGCGCATGCCATATAGGCTTTGGCCTGACAGTGCATCGAGTCCCGTTCGAGTCCCGTTTATGACGACCTTTGCTGCATGTCTCTCCCCTTCTCTCTCTCCCTCTTTCCTGTCAGTCTTCACTTGATACTATCAATAAAGGCAGAAAAGCCAAAAACAAATCTTTAAAAAAAAAACCCACAGCATGTGAGTTTAAGAATACCTCCCACAGAATGCATTTGAAAGGTTTAGTTCACCTGAACTGAGTCACAATAAAGATTACTATCTTGTTGCCCCAGTTGGAGAAAGTCCTCAAACAGTGCTCTGCTGATGCATCCTGGTCCATGAATAGATGGGGATCTGCTCTACTGTACATTGTGTTCCAATTAGGGACCGGCTAGCCAGAGGGCTTGATGGATCGACACACTGCTGCCTGCTGGGTCTCTTCCAATCACCAGACTGCAGTGCCAATTCCACTTACACAACGGACTGCTGCGATCTGCTGTCTAATGCTCTAACTAACTATTCAGCATGAGGGCTTTAACAAGATGACACGTTTTACAGCATGTATATTACTGTGGATACATTTTGGATCACTTCACGTTTTGGATGATGACAGGGCCTCATGGAGGGCAAGTTGAAAACCTTTATTTTACGCTTTGTGTAGAGGTTTTAGTGCATACCGCAGAGTCATTTTCCACCTCACCCGTTCGCCTACCTGGCTTTGAACCTCATGTGATGTCCTAATCCAGCCAAACATTTGCTATCATGAGAGACTTTGTAAACTATTCTTGCCTTTTAGGTCTGCAACTGGAAGGCTGTAGATGTGGTGCATGCAATAGAACAAAACTGGTGATTTACTAGAACTAGCACATATTTTACAAGAAACCTTCAGCAAAACAGTTATAAATAAGATCTGCAGGACGGAATAGAAAAAGGCAAGTCAACCTCTTTGCTGCTCCAGTTTTGTTTGTTATGATACAAGACAAAGAGACCTATTAGCTGTAAATTACACATTCATCAATATAGCCATATACTGCAGCAGAGCACCACTCACATAACAGTGTAAATATACTACGTGGCGCACTTTTTCATTGACCTGTAACCTCCTTTCTTAGCTCATTCATTCACAGAACAGTGCTGCACGGCTCTCATCTACCTCGGCCGGTGACTGTAACTGTATCCTGCATACAGGAAGGCATGCTGTCATACTAACTGAACCAGGCTGGAGGTTCTTTGGATGCGTGCCCTAGAAAGAAACAGGAGAGCAGGTTGTAGTTCAGTGCCCTTATTGCAAAGTATCACACATTACAGATAATGGTCGATATTTGTTAAACTGTAAAATGTACAAACCTTGTTTTTGTCTTGGACGGGGGCCCCTGTCTGCCCTAGGCCCTTGGAATCCTTTTCACCATGGCATGCTGCTGCACCAGTGCCCAGAAATGATCACTGTTGGCTTTTGTTGCTCAACCAGTAAATTTTTAAGGCCAAGCAGCTCTTTTTATAACTAGCTCGTGATGCTTTAATCAGACAAAGATCATCCAGATAGAGTTAAGAGTGTTGGTTGTGGAAGAACACGATGTGTGTTTCCTTCTGTTGCCATGACACTTGTTTAGCTGGGAAAACTAAACTTATAAATATGAGTTTCATAGCTGACAGACACATAAATGTGCTTTATACAAACAACATGATCTGCCAAATTTGGGCATAATAACATTATGGGGGTTTGTTCCAAAACGAGATCTCTGCAGTTTGGAAAAAGTGACATAAATCTTACCGGATGATACCGCTATTCTGAATCTGAATGCAGAGCACATTAAGAAATAGATGTGATAAGACCCACATGCAACCATATCGTGGCTGTCAGGCAGAAACCTCTTTCTTTCTTTTTGTGTTACGCACACCATATGGAATTGTATATAACACACACACACACACACACACACACACACACACACACACACACACACACACAGTCATGAAAAGTCATGAAAAGTCTCACTGCATTTCAGAGTGAAACTCTTTCAAAACCCTTCCATGTCCTAGCTGCTCCTCATCGAAAAGCCTCCAAACTGAAGGCAGAACTTGTTTACCATCACATTATACGAGAATAAGGCACCTTAAATAAAAACTATGCAAATTCTTTATTGTCTAGCGTTGAGGCTATTAGACAATAGCTTCTTCTCTGAAGCCAGGGTGCACTCACCACAGAATGGGTCAATGAGCCTCTATTGTCCCGGGCCCCATTGTGCTGTTGGAGTGGCCTGCAAACTGAACAGTGTCAGTCTTTGTCTTTGTCCCGATCAGCTGTGGAAAGCCTTCTTTTCATGGCACTGTCTGCAGAGTCCCATGTGGCTGCCATGCCCTACATGTCACAATAATAAAGTTAAGGACATTGCTAGTCTTAACGGCTGATAATGGGCTGGTAAATAGGTTGTGTACTGGTTGAGCACTTGTCTTATGGCTGCCTTGAAGAGCTCGGTGTAATTACAGTAGGCCTAGTAGTAGGCTATGTGTGCATCCCTGGCAGTGTTGCCAACAAGCCTGAAAGAAGCAACTATGCTAAATTTGACCAGTTTACATCACATATTTGAAAATAGATTAAATTAAATAAATCTACAATCTCACGCCACATCACAATGTGACACATTGTGAGCTTGTAGATCTTCTATTTTCAAAACAATATTGAAATAAAAAAATAAAAACTAATCCCGTAGGCCTATGGGGTCCTTGGCACAAAATATTTTCAGACGGGGTTCCGCAGTCAAATGCGGAAATCTGGGTTCCTTGACATGAAAAAGCAGGAAACAAGCCCAAATAAGTAGCAGTAGCTACACTTAGAAACAAGACCCAAAAAACCTACCACAATCACAGACATCATCATCAAACCCGGAAGTTATGCAGGAACGCCTACTGAGTGGCAAAAAAATACTTTCTGGCCTTGAGAGCCCATACATCCGAACAGAAAACGACGATAAACGACATTAAAGTTGCTTATAATGAGCACATTAAGCAGACATATATCAATACTGAGGGTCTGCTGGTCCCCTGCCTTTCTCCACAAGTCCCAAGATGTCATGTTTTCAGTTTGTATAGGTATGGATAATGGATAATGGGTTGGATTAAACATGTGTCTCAATGTCTCCCTTTTTAGTAAGGGCATTTTATCAGGTATTTGACCAATCTGGGAACTAAATCGTTACCAAGAAATGTCTTCACCAATGTGTTTCTAAAGGTGTCTAATAACATAGTACTAAAAGTTTGAAATTCAACTCCCGTGGAAAATTTGAGTTATTAGCATAATATGTGACCATACCCTTAACATATATATAAGGCAACATTTCAAAATGTCATCATTCTTTAAGTAGCATGTGATGAAACTAGGGGGTTTTCATGATTCTGAATCCATTCCAAGCATTAGTTTTGCACAAAAAAACACTCATTGGGCTAAATTCGGTCATATCCACTTGACCTCACATTTGTGATGACGGCTGTGTTTTTTTGTGTGCAGAACTAATGCTTGGAATGGATTCAGAATCATGAAAACCCCCTAGTTTCATATGTCACATAGGCCTACTACTATTTTTTTTGCCTTATATAGGATGTTAATGGTATGGTCACATATTATGCTAACTAAAATTTCCCACTGGAGTTGAATTTCAAACTTTTAGTACATGATTATTATTAGACACCTTTAGAAACACATTGGTGAAGACATTTCTTGGTAACGAGTTAGTTTTTAGATGGATGGTCTGATGCAGCATGTTGTAATTTCAATAGAGCAGAATAGAATAGAAGCAGATATCATGGATGGCACTGCCATCATGGCAGGATGGAGCAGAATCAGCACCATCATCACGCAGATTTCATCATCCACAATCACACGCACTTTAGAAACCGTGTAGTGCGCGTGCACGCCTGATTGACCGCGCTTAGTTCTTTTGCGTGCTGTATAGTTTTCGGCGGGCGGTCGTTTATTTTTTCGTCCGTCATGATGATGTGATGGTCAATATTAATCGATTAGAGTGTGTTATATAATAAGAAAAAGAGCCTAGTAGTGTGGTTGGCTGGGTTTAAAAATACAAATTTAAGCGGCAAATCTGATTGGACTAAGCTGGTCCCCAGGGCCAGCCAGAGGGGGCGGGCTTTCACCAGGGGTGGGAGAGCCGCGTCAACCCAACCAACCACACACAGCAGAGAGAGCAGATTGTCGCTGCCAGCCTGTATGCATTGCATGGTGACCAACTGGACCCCATTCAGAGGAATACAAGCTCATGTTTTTCCTTTTGATTCAGTCTCCTAATATTGTGGATTAAAAACACCAGGATGTGAGCGGAGATGAACGGACGGACGGACAGCAGATTGGGACGTGTTATTTTTCTCCGACACGGTTCATCATCAAGGCAGAGATGTATTTATTTATTTTTTATCAATGGGCGTTTACCATGTTTACCCACTCACTGCTCCTATAACAGGTAGCAAGAGGACTCATCATTTGCCCGCTTTCTTGTAAGAATCGTACAACAACACGGCTTGTTGTGTGTTTATTCTGGACTCACCCTCCTAAATGATGCTTTTAATGGACACCCTGCAGCTCTGCCCGGAGGGATACACCATGGACAATATCGTATCTTTGCCATTTGTTTGGTGTTTTCCGCGAATTTAGAACAGGTAGGTTTGGACTCTATTCAGCCAGCCCGCCCCACAGCCAGCAACAACCTGTCGTCCGTTACAAATATAGTATACTAGGCTGTAGCAGCAGCCAGCTACACCCGTTGTCTGTCTGTCTTAAACGGATTCTCAGCAGCTGTAGACAGTAGCGAATTAATGTTTAATAACAGGACATCGATCGCTGTGTTTTGTGTCTGTGTGCAAAAGGCGACCTTTACCATGGCAGCAGTAAGGTCGTGTCGTGTGTTGTGGTGTTGGTGGTGGTGATGGCTGGCTGGTTTTGTCGCGCTTTGATCCCAATCCTCTCCTTCCTATCGTCACCAGGCTTTCGAGTTTCCACCTCTACTCCTTGCCTGGCACTTTTCTCCAGCGTGTCATAAATGGACACACACATGCACTGCGTTGCTTTGACACTGCATGCATGCATGTGTGTGTGTGTCAGTGTCAGACTGACTGACATGATGGCGATATCATGTTAGACTACTGTCTCAGTCTGTAATCACTAGAACTGCTGCAACATTTCCTTTCGAATATTAACGTTCTGTGCCATATGGCAGATACCGTGTATAATATTAACTTGACTAATCTCACTTTGAGTTCAGGGAACAGCACGGGGCATCTAGCTCTGGTCCATAGCTCAAATACCGTTGCAATGCCGTTAGAGCTATGGATCAGAGCTATAGGGCAGGCTACTGGGAATTTAATCTCAGTTATCATCATACATGCATGACCAATTCAATAACAGTTATAGATACTATTTTGCATTTTTACCTACTAACAGTAACAAGGCTTATCTCGAAAACATTACTCTGTAGTCTGTATTGTACATCTATCTCCTCTTGGGATCGCCTTACTGTATTTGGGTGGGACGTCTGTACGGACGTCCCAAATACAGAAAAGGTATTTGGGACGTCCGTACAGACGTCCCACCCAAATACAGTAAGGTAACCAAGGGTCCCAAAAGCGGCATATCTTGCATTGAATGGAATTGGATGCCATGCCGTTGTCACAGTGGTTTTGTGTCCTCCGACTGCATGTTGGGACGAGGACGGCTGGGAGGAGGAATTGCTTTGATTTGATTGATAGATTTTTATTTTATTGCACAGTATGCAGAACATTTCAAACGAAAGTCAATACACGCGTTTCTTTCTTCCAATAACGTAATACTTTCGTTTTCGTTGTAGATTCCTGCTGTTGACGCCGGACATGAGGAAGAAGGACGGGGTGGACTAGGATCTTATTTTTTATTTTTTTGTGGGGGACGGACGCGCCTTGGCTGGACCGTTTAGCTCCCTCATCCCGATGTGGGGCTGGTGGAAAGGACTTCTCCCTCTGTGGGTTTGAGATGAAATAATGGCGACACGATCGACCGATTCACCGCAGGACAATGAAGAAGAGGGCAAACCCAGAGGCACTTCATCCCCACCTTGTCGTGAGGTAAGTGGAGATTTGGATCTGATCCCGGTCGGTCACTCACTGTTACGTTACTGTTGTTCAGTGCTTGTAAGTGGGTGCGGAAGATGAAAGCTGGTGCCACTCAAATCAAATGGTTAACATTCTATATTCTATTCTAATCTGTTCTGCTGTAACAGGCAGCCAATGAAGTAGATTTGATTTGTGTGATTGTTTGGAAAGGGCACACAGGAGCTGTTAATTAAGAAAATTATTCTAGGCTGATTTTAAATCAGAGTGTGTGTGTGTGTGTGTGTGTGTGTGTGTGTGTGTGTGTGTGTGTGTAGTGTGTGTAGTGTGTGTGTGTGTGTGTGTGTGTGTGAGACTGAGTGTGTGTGACTGTGTGTGAGCTTGTATGTCTGCTATTTTTGAATAGCCAAGCAAACAAATCTAAGGTGATACAGATGCTTTCCCGGTGTTTAATCTCAATGACATTTTGTTTGCTTGTCTGAAATTCACATGTCTAATATTCCATGCTGGTAGTGGTAGGACTAGTAGGGCATGATCATGGGATGTTGTGAATAATGAGTGCGGCAGGCAGTTGAGAATAAACACAGTCTCGACTCACACTTTAAGTTGTGGTTAAGCACCAGGGTCATTCGGGACATCACAGGGAGGGGTCTGTCAAACATTTCTTTTTGAAGGAACGTGCATTGCATTCCCTCCGAAATTCATGACATCTTGCACAAGACCCCCCCCCCTCTCTTCTGTAATGTATGTAATATGTGTCGCTGAGAGAGAACATGAGACAGTGAGCTAAGTGTTGCAGAGCATAGCACATTACATCTGTCAGTGTTGGGTGGGGGGTGACGGAGTTCATCACCACCCCCTCTATTTGAGCGTGAAACGGCACACACGCATGCGGGGCAGCGGTGGCCGAACGGTTTGCGGAGCGGTCTTGTTATCGGAAGGTCGCCAGTTCGAATCCCCGGACCGGCACGTTAAAATTACCACCGCTGAAGTGCCCTTGAGCAAGGCATTGAACCCCTACCATGAAATGTTCTATGAGCAGGGTCTGGCTGTAAACAAGCATCTCGAGCTTAGTCCATTCCCCCTGGGTAAAGAACTTTGCTTTGCATGCACAACAATTGCATTTTTTTTTGGCTTATTCTTTAAAGATTCGTTTTTTTGGCTTTTGTGCCTTTTTATTGATAGTTACAGACAGTGAAGATGAACAGGAAAGAGGGAGGAACAGACGGGGAGAGACATGCAGCAAAGGTCGTCATGAACGGGACTCGAACACGCAACGTGCTGTCAGGCCAGAGACTATACTGTATGTGGTATGCGCCTGGACCGCTAGGCCAGTGCCGCGGGTGCCCCAGCTTCTTATGTGCTAATCGTACATTCTACGTCCCCTTTTATTTCCTGAATCCGCAAGCTCAGACATATGTAGGGTGACCAGATCCAAACTGTTCATTTGAGTAACAGAAGTATCGCTTGTGTGGAACAAGTGGGACGGGGTCCCACTTGTCCCACACAAGCGATACTGGAGTACCGGGTTTGCAACTTACTACTTGAGTTGCTATTAAATGCCTTGATGTCATATTCGACCATAGGCTTATTGGCTATCATTTATAAACTCCTCTGGTGTCTCACATTTTGTTTTAAAAATCATGCTTTATTTTTATGCTATTATAACAGGCTTAAAAACACATCAAGAGACAATGAGAGAGCTTTACAACAGAATGCCAACTATTAGGGGACTAACTATTAAGGCATTTGAACACTGATGCAATTGCCTGCCAGTCACAATGTGGGACAGGGTCACAATTTGTGGGATGCCTGAAAAGTCTTGGAAATGAGGGACTGTCCCACGCAAAGAGGGACATCTGGTCACCCTAGACATATGTCACATTCCACAACTTGTCCCTAACCCCTCATGTATGGTGGTGTTACATCACCATTCACCACCACCACTGTCATCATCATCATCATCATCATCGTAAACCAAGCCTGGGGTTCTTGATGCATGTCATAACGGTCCTGCAACGGGTGGCATGTTTTGGGATTAAACCCACCATCAGAAAATGGAAATGGCGGTATTTGTGTGTGTGCGTGTGTGTGTGTACGCGTGTGTGGTAATCCTCTTACCAAGGCAGAGCCAGCTGAGCGTGGATGACATAAATCTTTTGGAAATGGGTGAAGGGTGGGTCGTGGGGAGATATGGGCCAGTTGGGAGCAACTTGGGAAAGACTGATGGAATGAGGAAGAGTGGAGCATGTGTGTGTGTGTGTGAGAGTGAGAGGCTTGAATCATACTTAGTGTTGCACACCGTCCGAAAATAGCAGATCTTCAAGCTCGCAAGCAACGCTTCTCGGCACGCATACGTATACATCAGACTTCTCGTTTACATAGAACGGGCACAATGTGTTGCCAAGTTGATTTGCTTACGTGTCAAACCTGGTTCAGAAGTTGTCTGTTTTGAATCTTGCTGCATTTGCTATTTCGCTCTGCTGCCTTCACTCGAGAACCCCATAAACAAACTGGTTTCATCGTTATACAGTATACTCTATTGGTTTGCTCTTTGCGTTAATCTAACTTCCGTTGTGTTTTATCTGCATAGTTGAGACTTCCTTTTGAGCTCAAAACGAGGAGTTACAGTTAGTAATTCACCACTCATTTAGCATGTTGTTGATGCTTGTATATGGAGCAACATACCGTACACTACAGAGAGCAGTAGTTCTCAAACTTCTTTGTCCCTGGGGGTCGGCCGGGACCCCACATTGAGGACCACTGCACTACAGTGGGGGCTCCTTTTCCACCAAAATAACTTTGGTCTAGAACTGGTTCCGTTCTAGATTCTTGGAACCGTGGTGCTTTCACGGAACCAGCGGCCATTTTTTGGTTCCAGTTCTGAACCAACCTTTAGGGTTCTGAACCAATTAATTTTCAGTGGAAACACTTGAACTGGTTCAATATTAGGCAGGAACAAAATAACTGAACCTGTTCAAGCTCGGTGGAAAAGGGGCCTGGATGTGCAGAGTAAGCGGTTCTGGGTTTTTGCTAAGGTTCACTCTGGCCACGCTGGGCAATGGGCATGGTGGTAGGCATCGAAACGAAAACAGACATTTTGGTTACATAGATGGCCTTTCTAAACTGTAGTCCACCTGACACTTGAGTCTCCCTGGATTAGTTATTTTGTAACCACCATATGGGAGCAGGTGACGTCGACATCCGCCTTGTACAGCACTGCAGTGCACACCACAAATACGCAGACGTTTATGATGGCCGTCCTTCATGCTCGGCTCACTTTCAAAATCCACCAAAAACACCTTCTGTTTAATATGTTCGATATGTCAAAGCTGCTATCTGAACAAATCTTGACAAATTGTTGTTGTTATACCATATAATGGCCTCAACGGAATTATTCTCACGTATTCCGAAACTAGTCGGCACCAGTCTTTTTTCTTTTTTTAAGATTGTGTCACGTTGGGGGGTGTGTTTTAGTTGTTTGGCTTATATAGGCCTAGGCCTACTACGACTGAGAAAAAGTGATACCTAGCAGCAGCAATGACGAAGTAGTTGCTGCTGTGAACTATTTCCATGCTCTTGTGGTTTCTGTTTCATTTCTGTGCGATTATTTGGCCCCATGTGCCAGCACTGGCATTTTCGATGCTCTGGGAGACCCTGTCTGCAAACAACACATGGGGCCCTGCCCCTGACATGTGGGAAACGGGCAGGTGGTTTTGTCTACCCGATGCCCCCCCCCCCCCACACACACACACACACAGGAGCATCTTTTCTTATCCAAAAGCTTCGGTGCTGATGAACTGCTGTCCCCTAGAGTCCAAGCAGCAGAGAGTTGATAGACACTGCCGAGGGGGGGGGGGGGGGGGGGGGGGTCTCCCACTTCTCCCACCGTCCCTCCCTCCCTTCTCCTCACACTCCCTAATGAGCGGGATTTCAAGCCCCTCACCCCCACCTACCCACCTAACCACCAGAAGTGATGGTAGCCACGCTGGGATAATTTAGTCAGTCATTAGAGGAGTAAAAAATACATACAAAATTAAGCCCACTTTCTCTCCTCACCTTGCGCTCTGTTCCTGTGTCTCTCTCTCTCCTCACCTTGCGCTCTGTTCCTGTGTCTCTCTCTCTCCTCACCTTGCGCTCTGTGGCCGCTCACTCGGCCCCATCTAAAGCAAAGTGAAAAGTCCACTTCAAACCTTTCTCTGCTGTTGTGGAAAGGATACGTTCCTTGTCTGTTTTCTCACCTCTAAGTGAACTGTAATCTGTGCACTCTCTTTCTCTCAGTTGCATTCAGTCTTTTAGTTTCGCAATGTCCGGTCCAATCAACCACCAGGTCCAGATGGACCCTCACAATGTACGCTACTCATGGTTTGTATAGAGCATGGGTTCTCAACCCATGCTCTCAAATTATTTTCAATTTGTTTTTGTTTGTTTTTTTTGCAACTGAATGGCTGGAAAATGGAAATGAAGAGTTTACATAGTACACAGTACATGCATAAACTTTCCTTAATGATTATATCTGGTTTCAGTATTCATTTATGATATATTTTCTCTATTTTAAGGTTATTTTTGTCAGTCGCGAGACACGGCCAAAGCATTTCCCGGGGGTCCCCAGCCAAAAACGTTGAGAATCCCTGGTATAGAGGGTATGCGCATGACATCATCATCATACCCGGACGTTATGCGGGAATGCCTAGTATTGAGTGGCAAAAAAGACTTACTGGCCATGACAGCACCTACATCCAAACAGAAAAGTCCTATCTGATTGCATTAAACAACGTTAAAAGATGTTAAACTCACTTTGCCACTTTGCCACTCAATTTGCTATTCACTTCATGCATGCACATACCCTCTATTCTATACTCGGGAGAGTTAAACACTAAGGATTTGTAAAACATTAATGTATCAAATGGGGGTCCATGGCCTAATCACAATGCATTATAATAAACCTGGCCGTCTTCTTTGGAATTCAAAAGTTTGAGAATCACTGCTTTAGAACAGTAGTCACCGGCACACACACACACAGCATCATGTATTGATCACATCCGCTCGTTCAGGCCCCGAGGGAGAGGTCGGCAAACAGTGCTTTGGAGTCTTTTTACTGTACGTTTCACTAAATATAGAATACAGCCCTAGACTGCTCCGCTGCGTATATTAAAGCCCCCTTACCTAACCGCCTCTCCCCACTTCCACATGCTTGTCTTTCACCCGTCCTCTATTCCAATGCATTTTCAGCCACGCTATATTTAACCAATGGAAAGATGAACATCGCAAGGGTGTGTGTGTGTGTGTGTGTGTGTGTGTGTGTGTGTGTGTGTGTGTGGGGGGGGGGGGGGTGGTGTGTGTCATATGGTAGAACTCTGCAGGAATCGCTGCACGTTTCCTCCTAAAAGCCTCTCTGCCAGATGACAGTATTGGACCCACTGGTCGGTACAGTCGGTGTAATTTCCGGGTCAGCTGTAAATGGTACATGATGGAACAGGCGTTAAGTGTGGACATGTGCGGAGTGTCCACGAGGGCTGACATCTTGGTGGAAAACTGTGTGAAAGAAGTGAATTTGGGCCGATCTGGTCTGAAGGTTATTTTCCACACACCAACTCTCGGCGGTTATACACGTCTCCGACGTCTATAAGTGGACACGTATTTCCACATTTGGGTCCCAACGCCCCGATTTAAAGTTCATTATGATGAGATCACTTAGACCTTTTTTTAAATTTGCAGGTTGATCTTTTATGCCAGAGTCTCTCCAAACATTCCAGTTAATTTACTTGTTATTAAAAAGGTTTTCCCAGCGAAAGATCTATCGTCGTTGTCATAGTTTCCTCTAAAGCAGTGGTTCTCAAAGTGGGGTCCTTGAGGGGACCCCCAGGTTTCCTTGAGGGGACCCCCAGGGTTCCTTGAGAGGACCCTGGGTTCCTTGAGGGGACCCCCAGGGTTCCTTGAGGGGACCCCCAGGGTTCCTTGAGGGGACCCTGGGTTCCTTGAGGGGACCCTGGGTTCCTTGAGGGGACCCCCCAGGGTTCCTTGAGGGGACCCCCAGGGTTCCTTGAGGGGACCCCCAGGGTTCCTTGAGGGGACCCCCAGTAGTTATGTGTTAATACAGCATGGCTATTCAAATAAATGTAATTTCTTTGAAAAGGTTTGAAAAATATATAATGTTTTATAATTTAGATTTATTTTACACAAATTTCTTCTGGGGGTCCCTGGCACAAAACATTTTCAGATAGGGGTCAGATGGCCAAATACAACACGTATTGTTATTTGTTTGTTTTTTGTTTGGGTGCATGCGGTCGGTGACGTGTCATCAATCAACCTGGGTGACAGAATGCTTCTGATTTGAATCCATTTGAAAAGCAAATGTGCATCGGTGGGTTGCTGCTTCGGAGTGGCTAGGAGGATCACGCTCCCTTCGTTTGTTTTCAGCAAAACAAGACGCTGACCTGAACATGACCCGGGTAGGCAGAGGAGTGAAAACACAACAACAACAACACAGCGCGCACACACACACAGACACAGACACAGACACAGACACGCACTCAGAGGTTCTTCTGAGAGTTACCAGGAATGCCCTCCCATGAGTGTTTCCTCGGAGCTGCTCGCTCGGTGATTACGTCACCGCCCAGGCTGTGTGTTCAGGTTGGCAACCAACCCTCTTAAGCCTGATTTCTGCTTCGTCATACGAAGAGTGTGGCACACCGAAAATAGCCCGTCTACAGCTCGTAGATTAGGCCTATTTTCGGTGCGGCGCAGCATGACACCGTCATACGATGGACGTATAAATCGGGGGCATTATTATCAGGTTCAAGCCTCACAGCTATTGTCACTACATTTCCGGGACAATACAAAAGGGGAAGTCTGTACGCGTGGCGTGCTGCATGTAATGGGGCCCCGGCTACTCCAGGTCATTCTGCGGGTGTGAGAGGACGATGTGTGCCAGTTTGGGTGTATTAACTGCCTAGGCCCCTTATCTAGCACGGTGGTTCTCAACCTCCTTTTCATTGTATATGCAGAGAAAAACATAGAGGCCAAATTGGGTGCTCAATGCTCACAGGAGATTAAAATGTCTTCAACGTGACTGTACAGTGCTTCAAGTATGTAGTTGCATGATGAAACCATTATCCCGAAAGGCAGTTGCATGGAGTTGCATAGGTGTGACATGTCCTTAAAACGGTTTGGGCCTTAGATGCAGTAATAGTCTTATTTGTTCTTTTCAGCTTGCCTTGCCTATTATCTGTCTAAAAGACATTACTAAAGATGTCAACTGCCCCATTCCCATTCAATAATATATATATATATATATATATATATATATATATATATATATATATATGAACAGACGCAATGGCAGTATGTATTAGAGGGGGAAGAGAGATACAAAAATTCCCTCCCTTCTGACAACTTGGATCAATGTCACAACCTCACTTGGGCCTGGATGCCCCCCATCCCCCCCCCCCAAAGGCGTGCCGAATGGAAGGATGGAAGTGGGGTGGGATTGAGGGCGCAGACAGACGGGCAGAGGGAGGCGGAGAGGCTGGTATATCCATTACATTTGCCCAAGGCACGTCTGTCTATCTGTCTGTCTATCTGTTTCCCCTCGCGGCTCCCGAGACATTACATCACTGCCGGGGCGTGAAGCGCGATGATGTCACTGTATTGCTCTCTCTCTCCTCTCTCTCTCTCTCTCTCTCTCTCTCTCTCTGTTCATCCCAGTGGTGTCTTTATCTCTCTCTCTCTCTCTGTTCATCCCAGTGGTGTCTTTATCTCTCTCTCTCTCTCTCTCTCTCTCTCTCTGTTCATCCCAGTGGTGTCTTTATCTCTCTCTCTCTCTCTCTCTCTCTCTCTCTGTTCATCCCAGTGGTGTCTTTATCGCTCTCTCTCTCTCTCTCTCTCTCTCTCTCTCTGTTCATCCCAGTGGTGTCTTTATCGCTCTCTCTCTCTCTCTCTCTCTCTCTCTCTGTCTCTCTCTCTCTGTTCATCCCAGTGCCTTCTTTTTTTTAAGATTTGTTTTTGGCTTTTGTGCCTTTTTATTGATAGTTACAGTGAAAAAGGACAGGAAAGAGGGAGGGAGAGAGGTGGTTCTACATGCAGCCAAGGTCTCCTTGAACGGGACTCGGACTTGCGACGCGCTGTCAGGCCAGAGCCTGTATCTGGTATGCGCCTGCATGGACAGGCCAGCGGGCGCCCCAAACCCAGTGCCTTCTTTATCTCCAGGCCATGTTCATAAATATGAACTCTTGCTTCTTCTTTTTATTTCTGAGCCGTCATGGTGACGCAATGGATTTACACATAGCTGCGTTCCGGAGACCCAGGCGGACATAGCAGTTCTACAAGCTCGCAACGCATCGGGAACTTGTAGATCGGTTATTTTCGGGGCGTGTCACCCGTGCACAAGCAATAAAAAGACTTCCACTGTGCGTTTGTGGGTGAGTGACTGTGCACTGCATGCATGTGTTGTGTTTTAATGACACAGCCTCGTACGATGGGGGGGTGGGGTTGGATAGGGGGGCTGCTATCCAGGCACATATCTGGATCCCTGGTGTTCACATGGGCTTTGAGGTCTCGGGCAGGAAACCACATTATTTCCTGCCCAGCATCAGGCATGGAAATGAACAAGAGCTCCCTGATGAAGGAGTGATTTCATGAATGGTTCGCAGCAGAGGAGCTCCTGAATGGCCAAAGGCCCGCCCCGCTATGTCTCATGAGCCTCCATTTCTCCACTAGTACAATCGGCTCTGGAGGGAGGCTATACGCGAATGTGGAAACGGCCTAATACAGGAAATTACTTCCCAGTGACAATTTAGGCCTGTCACAATTTATTACACACTGGCCTAATCACAATTATCTGAGTTAATCACAATTATCTTTTGCCTTATTGTCACCCATGATCATTACCATGTTGAAAATTCTTCATATATTTTCAAATATATTTATATATTTTTCTTTTTAATAGTGGAAATTAACACATCACACCATACAAAGTTGGTTATTGTCTCCACCAGGCCGAAGGCATGGGGAGAGAGTATGTTTTGCACTCCGTGTGTGTGTCCGTCCGTCCGTCTGTGTACAGCTAATCTACGGCACCGTTAACACAATCATTCCCGGGATTCCTTCAAAGTAGGAGCTCTGGGGTGCTGGAAAGACATGGCCGCTTTTACTCTGAATTTTTATGGTGCCTTTAGATTTTGTTTCCTACATTTAAAGGAGCATTCAGTGATTTGACTTAATCTAAATATCACTTATTTTTTCTTTTTTTCTGGATAATCCTCCCTACTATAGAGTGTGCTGACCATATAAGGAGTTCCTCCCTGTCCCCAGTGAGCCCCTGGGGTCAAAAAACCCTAGTTTCAGTTTTAGTGGCGGGTGGCAAAGCCTTCATCCAATCAGGATGAGAGGGGCCTTCCTCCAATCATGATCGAGTGGGGTGCACATGCTGTTGGCCTGTTGCACTTCCCCCCACCGTAGAGCGTGCATGTGCACATTTTGTTACCGGGGCGGACTGGGTGGTTCTCCAAATCACTCAAATCACTGAATGCTCCTTTAAAAAAATAAATTCAAATTATTACCAAAAAAGACACAACAACATTGATTCTTCTTCTTCTTCTTCTTCTTCTTCTTCTTCTTCTTCTTCTTCTTCTTCTTCTTCTTCTTCTTCTTCTTCTTCTTCTTCTTCTTCTTCTTCTTCTTCTTCTTCTTCTTCTTCTTCTTCTTCTTCTTCTTCTTCTTCTTCTTCTTCTTCTTCTTCTTCTTCTTCTTCTTCTGCTTCTTCTTCTTCTTCTTCTTCTTCTTCTTTCTTCTTCTTCTTCTTCTTCTTCTTCTTCTTCTTCTTCTTCTTCTTCTTCTTCTTCTTCTTCACTTCTTCTTCTTCTTCTTCTTCTTCTTCTTCTTCTTCTTCTTCTTCTTCTTCTTCTTCTCTTCTTCTTCTTCTTCTTCTTCTTCTTCTTCTTCTTCTTCTTCTTCTTCTTCTTCTTCTTCTTCTTCTTCTTCTTCTTCTTCTTCTTCTTCTTCTTCTTCTTCTTCTTCTCTTCTTCTTCTTCTTCTTCTTCTTTCT
>NC_136801.1:24115039-24327625 GCF_951216825.1 Electrona antarctica | reverse complement strand
TATGACCATCATAATATGATGGCCTTCAGCCATCTATAAGATCAAAGGGTGATTGTACTTAAGAGCGTCGGGTAGTATAAATATGCTTATTAAATACCTACCATATTAAACCTCTGGAAAGGAACTGGTCGGAATAACGTGTTCCTTCCAAGCGCTACGTCCAGCCGGGGAAACTCTCCCCTGTCAGGTGAAAATAAGCGCAGTATCATTATATGTTTAGAACAGTAGTTCACATCTGTGCTCTGTAAATACCTTTCCGCTCGTCGGTTAACCCATTTAGGCCTGACTTCGAAATAAAATTAACGTTCGCTCTGAAAGAATATATATTCAAAGATTTGTGCCGCATTTTACATTTTTCAAAAATAGCAGACTACACTACAATTTACATTTAGGCATTTAGCAGTCGCTCTTAATCCAGAGCGATTTACATTAAGCAAGAACAAAAAAGCATGGGAATACATCACATATATAAAAAGCATTTATCATGAAACATGCATAAGCTAAGAACGTAACAGTGAATATCTATATAATGAAACTATACATATAAACTATACATATATACTATACTATGCTATACATATGTACTATGACGTGCTATGACTACATACAATGCAATTATAGTGCTGTCTACATAACATGCTATAAGTCTGTATCAAATGCTATCTAAGTCTACAAAAGTGCTATCTAAGGGGGTAGGGTAAGTGCTATGGGCCATGATGGAGTCTGAAAAGGTGGGTTTTCAGACTACGGCGGAAGATTGCGAGTGATGCTGCAGTTCTGACTGCAACGGGAAGTGCATTCCACAGTTTTGGAGCCAGAAGGGAGAAGAGTTTGGGAAGTGTGGAGCATTGTCCCTGCGTTTTTAGTGAGGGTACTTCCAGCTTCCCTGCGTTGGCTGATCTGAGTGAGCGGCAGGGTTTGTAGGGTTCAATCATACTTGCAAGATATGGAGGTTAAGTTTCATGTTGAAATGGAAAGCAGAGAGATTGGAGCCGGTTGGGATGTGACAGACAGACACCCGGGCTAATTTTCCCCAGCGTGATTTCCTCACTGGAACGGCAGAGGAGGTGTTAAATGTCGGTCTGCTCGGTGGCGCGACGTCGGTAGTCTGCTGCACGACACGTGATCGTCCTGCTGCTGTTGACAGAAAGCTCCACACAGACAGACATATGCCTGTCACAATTATGACATAATCATCTTATCAGTTATTTGACACATCTGCCCTGTGCATTTTTTTTATTACCATGCAAACAGAAATGTATTCTTTATTCATATGTTCCAATGCTCAATGCCACAAACACAATTAAATAGTTAATCGCAAATATTTGTATGTGACAATTAATCGTCAACTTAAATGTCTAATCGTGACAGACCTACACAGACCTACACAGACCTACACAGGCCTACACAGGCCTACACAGGCCTACACAGCCCTAAACAGACCTACACAGCCCTACACAGACCTACACAGACCTACTGTACACAGACCTACACAGGCCTACACAGGCCTACACAGGCCTACACAGCCCTAAACAGACCTACACAGCCCTACACAGACCTACACAGACCTACTGTACACAGACCTACACAGGCCTACACAGGCCTACACAGCCCTACACAGACCTACACAGACCTACTGTACACAGACCTACACAGACCTACACAGACCTACACAGAACTACTGTACACAGACCTACACAGACCTACACAGGCCTACACAGAGTCACAGACCTACACAGGCCTACACAGAGTCACAGACCTACACAGACCTACACAGGCCTACACAGAGTCACAGACCTACACAGGCCTACACAGACCTACACAGACCTACACAGGCCTACACAGACCTACACAGACCTACACAGGCCTACACAGGCCTACACAGACCTACACAGGCCTACACAGAGTCACAGACCTACACAGACCTACACAGGCCTACACAGAGTCACAGACCTACACAGGCCTACACAGACCTACACAGGCCTACACAGGCCTACACAGACCTACACAGGGTGATAATGACTCCCTCTGTTCCCGTACAGAGCGGCGTTGTTGTGTGCTCACCTCTTTGTTCTGATGACGCTGCCATGCACGACACAACAACCCCCTCCCCTCCCCTCCACTCCGACGCACCGGTGACAGACGTACAGCAGACACTGTCCCCGACTCTGTAATCAGCTGTGATGAATTGCAGCCAAAACCATCGTGGCGAGTGTCAAATGAGAGGTCAGGTGAAGACGCGGATTTTGTGTCTTAGATATGTCTGTCATTCTCTCTCTCTATAAATAAATAACCAACAGCATCGACCCACTGTCACCTGTGTCACCCCTAACGTTTGACCTGTATTCATATTTCCTCCTGTTTTTTTTGCATCGTTCACTTGCATGCATTGGAAACATGTGCTGCTGCACGTTTTGTTACACTAAACGTATGTGTCTCGTATCGTATGAAAACGTCACGCCCAGAATTTTGATAGCGCACATTAGCTCCTTCCTATGCATTACTTTATAAAAGCAAATGACATCCATCTGTTCTGCACAGTCCCCCCCCCCCCTTCTCTCTCTCTCTCTCTCTCTCTCTCTCTCTCGCTCTCGCTCTCTGTTTTGCTTGGGGAGTTTTTTAAAGGGGCCGGGGTGTGCATGCCAGAGAGAATGGCTCACCACTTGACTAAGTGTTTACTGTGGCTGTGGAGAATGCGGAGCCTCCCTCCCTCCCTTTACCCCGGGCCGGCACACGGGTCGGGGGGCCCAGGAAGCAGAACAGGACGGCCTTATACAGTATATATCATCTCTGCCTCATAATATTGTCCAAAAACTGTCACTTTTCAGGGATTCAAATTCGAAAGCAGCAAAAGTATAGCAGATCATCCGCAAACAGCGACGTGTTTTTTTTCAAGCTTATGGATCTGTGCTACTTTTCTTACTTCTTTACTTGTTTCTGCCCCGAACGATAATACATACATGCAGACCTGCAGACATGCAGGGAAGTCAAACAAAATAAGTTCTACCCTTGCATACCTGTACATAAGATGTACGTAACAATGTAGTGCAGCCTTGAATACATGCAGACCAATGGGACAGAGGAGGAGGCACTGTGGGCAGACAACATGATTGATTGATACATAGAGATAGGTAGTCTGAGACCTAGTGATGTACACATGCAGGAAGTAAACACGCATACACATACATTGACCTATAAATATATAAAGAATCACACCTGCGTGAAATGAGCAGCGCAGGCGGCTCAACAACACCGGCGCAGGCTGGCTGCAGTTCTAGTCATAGTGCTCAGTGTGCAGGGCCCTTTTAGGCAACAGTGCCAGTTTAGGCCAACCAGCGGTATTGCAGCCGTCGAGGCCTCGTACTCGGAGACATACGTACAGCCATACACACTCATATTGGAGCGGTTTTGCAACGCTCAATAATACGATTATAAGTATGGGTAAGGACTAAAAGAAACCTGTGCAGGGCCTTTAGTGAGAGGAGCCGGAGTGAGGGACAGGAGAATGGATTGGGGGGGGGGGGGGAGGAAGAGAGGAGGAGGAGGGCTTTTTTATTCCTTCCAGCTGGACCGGGGTGTGGTCACTCACCACGTTGGCCTGGAGACCTGCTGTGTTCTGTTCTGTTCTCTGAGCCCACATTCACAGTTTCTTCTGACCCATCTGCCAAATGGCACGCTCTTCGTTAGCAGGCCCCTTCTTCCTCCTCGTGTTTCTTTCTGCCCCCTTTTTTCTTTTTATTGTGGCGAGCGGCAGCAGCATACCTGCGTGCGCTGCGTGTGTGTGTTTGCCTGTGTGTTATGCGTGGGACAATGTCTGGCTTTTTTTAGTGGCCATGCTTATGTTTATGTTGTAGGCCAGTGGATTTCAACTTTTTTCAGATCCAAGGCCCATTATTTATTCTGCGTTTGAGCCACGGACCACCATTTGATGAGATTTAGCCTCTCAGACCCAAAACTTTCACCCACTCACACGCACATTCATTCATACACTGATGGCGGAGGAAACCATACAAGGCACCACCCTGCACATCAGGAGCAATTAGGGGTTCAGAGTCTTGCTCAAGGACACTTCGACACTAACTCTGGGGAAGCCCGGGATCGAACTGGGAACCTCATGGTTCCCATCCGGCTGATCTACCGGCCACTCTACGCCTGAGCCACTCCCGCTCCCCCGGATTCAGCTATACGTTCAAGAATCCTCCCAACGGGATGCGTGGGCTGTCAATGGGCCATTTGGCCTAAACTAAACCACTGAACAACATTAGGATCCCCAAAAACCTGCAACTACAGTACCAATATTTACAAGCGACCTTTTACAGAAAATACAAGCGCAAAGTCGCTTCTTATAAGCAGACATGGCAACACCGCTTATGACCTGTCTGTCTCAACCTTTAGAGTATATATTAATAGAAACCCTGAGACGAAATGGACATAGTGGCTGAATTTGGCATTGCAGCGCTGGCCCAAACACATGAACACGCTGGTCTGTTGACTATCATTGCGCACGTTCATGATGACACGTGCACGCTGTTTCATACGTGAACGCGTGCAATGATAGTCAACGGCAGCGCGTTCATGTGTTTTGGGCCCAATCCATCCCAGAATGCACTCTGTTCCTACCCGGAAGGAGGAGTGAAATCGCCTCATGCGCTTTTTGAGCAACTTAATGCAAGTGGATGGGAGGAGAAATCCGGTGCCGTCTCTATTCATATATATACTCTAAGGTCTCAACCTGCATCCAGACAGTCACGTCACGAAGATGCAAGATGCAGCTAAGAGCAGGAATCACTTCCTGGTTTTTAAACAGCTGGTGGATGGGAAATGAAGCTTGCGCGCGGCTGCAACTTGCAGCGTGGGTGGTGCTATTGGGAAGCACCCACAGGATGCTGCTGTCACCGACAAGCTACTGTACCAGCGGTATATGTGAGTTTATGTAGGGTGACGCGGGGCGCACCAACGGTATGTGAGTTTATGTGGGGTGACGCATGGCTGAGGCGTAGAGTAGACACATCAGCTGTCACCGTGCGTGCAGGCAGGCTCAGATTCACTTCTCCGTAGCGAGAGTGACACCAAGAATGTACTTGTACGCATTGCGTATTTCACACACACTCTCTCTCACTCTCTATCTCTCTATCTCTCTCTCTCTCTCTCTCTACTGTCTCTTTTCACACCCCTGGCCGTGACTTTGAATGATGACTATAACTTGTAGTTGGGGGGGATGGGTAATTTTGTCTGTATGGTCACAATATGTCGTTTAAAATATCCGGCGTGTGTACCCAGACATGTGGAGCAATTAGACATGCGGATGCTTGTGGGAAGCCGACTTCGAGCCAGATGGCCTTTCCATCCAGAACGCTGCTGCTTTGGTCGCATGGATGAAAGTTGGCATTGACCAGCCCTGTGCTGCTAAACCATAACTTAATTGCGGTATATGGATTAAATCATTCCAAATGATGCTTAGCCTGATATCTGTTGGCGGATGGAATAAGTGGTGTAAAGTAACTAAAGCACAGATCTACTCAAGTACTGTACTTAAGTACACTTTTGAGGTATTTTAAATTTAGTATGAGTTTTTCCAATTTTTAAACAATCTTACTTCTACTGCACTACATCTCAGAGGGAAATATTGTACTTTTTCTCCACTGCCTTTATTTGAAAACTTTAGTTATTAGTTACTTTAACCACTTCTTCAGCCCTATATGCATTTCGGCCATTTCAATATAGCCGATCTACAAGCACTCCCCCCGGCCGCCGTGTGGTTCTGTCTTTCTCTCTCGTCCCTGTCATTATTTAATTAAGCACTAAAACACATCAGCTAACGTCAACCAACCACACCGAACGAGCCCTTTAATTAGTAAGTATTATTAGGTATTTTTTACTTTACCGGCGTATTTTCGATTTCAAATACTTGGACTTCTACTGCACTACATCTCTAAATCATTTTGTTTTTAACTTTTTACTCCACTATAATTATTTGAAATCTTTATAGTTACTTACTTCAGAGTCAGACCAATATACTTTGACAATTTGAAAAGAACTGATCTGACTACAGGCTCACAACTTGTTGCAAAGTGACGTGTTGTGAGCTTGAAGATCTGCCTATTTTTTAAATTAAAGATGGAGTGCCGTGATTTCCCCCCCCAGTTTTCCACTGTGTTTATTAGGTGACAGTACTTCATTAGATCCCTTGGTGTGGTGATGTGCAATGATGCCTTCCTTTGTATTTAGGTTTTCTTCCTGGAGGCTGAAACCTTGACAGTCAAACGTGCCAATGAAACACATAAATACGACATTTTAACAAATACTGTACACTTTTTTTAAAAAAAATAATTCATCCTCCTTATATAATAATACCTGATGATCATGTTTTAGGGTGTAAAATAATCACGGCACTCACGGCCTAAATTGTCCTTTTTTACGCCAAATTGCCAATACTTTCTATTTCTACAATAGGGTACTATTGATACATCTAAGTACAAAATGTGGGTACTTCTTCCATCACTGCATGAGGCCCCCTCTCCTCTCGACCTGGTTCCCATTTTGGACCTCCTGAGGGAAGCGGGTGATGCCGCTCGGCGGGGTGGCGTGCCTCGTAAAAAGATACCTTCTGGTCCGGAGGGTTTGAGACCGAGAGGAGAGAGCAGTGTCATCATCGCTGGTTCCTTCCAGGATGCTTTGGGAGAGGGATGGGGAGCAGATGGAGATTATGACTGCACAGTTGACGGAAATAAATTAATTACATTTTGCTGCAGAGACCCCCGTCTAAAAAATATTTTGTGCCAGGGACCCTCCTGGTGCAAAGATTTGAATTTAAAATTTTCGCTAAAAATGTTGCAGTACTTAGTTTGTCAATAATATTCTCTTATTATACAACCATAATGGTTTGAGAGAGGTTTTGGTGGTTGGAGACAGAGAGAGAGAGATGGATGGATGGGTGGTGAAATGCACCATCATCCATTTGCAAAAGAAACCGCAAAAATAAACTTTGTAGCTTTGATAGCTACACAGGAAAGTACAGTACATTCCAGTGTATTGTCATGGTCCTCACATTTTCGTTTTGAGATTTACTTTTAAAATTCAGGTTGCGATTCATTAGAGGTTTAGGTTCAAGGGTTGTTGGATTTGAGTTAAATGTTTATTTATACACTATTACACTGTCATGCACCAAATCAAAGTAGCTGATCTATCAGGTATGTTGTGAGCTTGTAGATCTGCTATCTTGGCTTTAGGCTTGCCGTTCAAAATGGCATTCATAAAATCTGTCAAAAAATGATGTCCTCCTGACCCTCATACGTACAAACGGCATGCGTGCGTGCCGTGCGTGCGTGCGTGCCGTGCAGGGCTAATGGGGTCACCGACGTGCACAGACAGATCAGTGAGTCAGGTGCAGAGATGTTCTCGACCAGTCGGTCTCTCTCTGCCGTCAGTCCCCACGGGGACATCCATCAGTCCCCACAGGGACATCCATCAAGGCAGCAAGTCACGCCTTTGTCTCCTGCCCTGTGATTGATCACTGACACACTGGCACTCATGCACTATAAGTGCCTGCGTGCGCATGAGGCATTACATTTAGTTTGACTCAGTTCCACAGATTATTATTGTGAAAATTGTGTTGTGAGGTGTTGAGCTTGTAGATTGGCTATTGTCTTTGTTATATATATAGACCTATTTGACAATTTGGCCAGTGTGGCCAGTGTTTGACCAGTTTAAAGTAGTTTGTTGATTACATTAATCGTAGAGATCTGCAAGCTGGCTTGTAGATCTGCTGCTTTTGCTGTTGTGTGATGCCGTAGTAGTTTTGTGACATATTCAAAGTTATCTACAGTAGTGCTGCTTGCTTTAATATTCTGTTAATATTTTATTATATTAAATGTTTTACGTCACGTGACTTAATTTCAGTATTTCTTTTGTTATTTATTTACTAGTTCTAAACGGTTAATGATACACATTTCGGTTTAACCGTCCCATCCCTAACAATACGCACGCACGCACGCACGCACGCACGCACGCACGCACGCACGCACGCACGCACGCACGCATGCACGCACGCACGCATGTCTTATTCTGAGCCTGCGTTTTCCAGTCACAACATTCCACTGGCCATATCTCACTGAAGGCCCCAACTGCTTTTAATCAGCCGGGTCACGAGGCTCTCCAGATGCCTCGGAGTAGGGTGGGGACCGACCGCCGCCGATGAAGACGAGGAGGAGGAGGGCTCGTAATAGTCAACATATTTGTGCGTCCTTACCCCCTCTCCTCCCCACCCCTTCCCCTCCTGTATTGCGTCACCCTCCTCCGAGACCCATGTTGCGCACACACACACACACACACACACACACACACACACACACACACACACACACACACACACACACACACATTTTTTAAGGCCCGCACTACTTTTTTTTTTTTTTAACTAACTAATATTTTCCACCAGTTTTGAAAAGAAGTGCTGTGTGCTTTTTTAGAGAACGTCATCGTCGCCGTCGCCAGAGCGACAGATATTTATTTAATTCTTTGGGACAGTGGAGAGCTGACACGGTACATTGCAATTCCAGCAACAGCCAAAATAACAAATATTGTTTTGGTGGGGCGCTTTTTTTGGCGTTTTTGTTGTTGCAGTTCACAGAGTACAGACGTTTCTGAACTGTAGAAGCAGTGGTGGAAAAAAGTACTCAAATGTTTTACTTTAGTAAAAGTATCAATCCAGCAATATAGAAATACTAAGTCTTGGCATCAAAATGTACCTTAAGTACCAAAAGTAAAAAGTACTCATTATGCAGAATGTCCCATATCACAAGTTCAAAATGTATGAAAATCTTTTGAAAATAGCAGATCTACAAGAACATAGCGGATGCACAAGCTCACAACGTGTTGCAGCGTGGCACGTGGTGAGCTTGTAGATCGGCTATTTCATGGTGTGTGATCCTGGCGCGCAGCTAATTATTCTAAATCACCCATAAGACAAAGTGTGTGTGTGTGTGTGTGTGTGTGTGTGTGTGTGTGTGTGTGTGTGTGTGTGTGTGTGTGTGTGTGTGTGTGTGTGTGTGTGTGTGTGTGTGTGTGTGTGTGTGTGTGTGTGTGTGTGTGTGTGTGTGTGTGTGTGTGTGTGTGTGTGTGTGTGGCCATGCATGCATGTGGACGGCCATATTATGCTGTAATTCCATACACTTGCAGGTTGAGGTTCAGAAGGCATAATGGCCATAGTTTGTCACCGTGTGATAACACAGAACCCCATGCCTCGTCGCTGTGGGTCAGGTGTCGGGTCTTGCTTTGACACTGTTTACAAGCGTTACCTGGAGACTGTACCAGTTCACGCCCCTCCTGGGTTTCATCTGGAACAGTCTCGGTTTGATCTGGAACACTTGAGATGAAAAGGAGCAGCATCCGTTCCGTATCCCGTCCTGTGTTCTCACAGCTCCGGCAGCGTGGATTTTAAACCATTAAGACCTGGAACACATATGTGTCACCTTATATTAGCTTTTAACCATTATGTTAACCTTTTAGCTATTGAAAAATAGCAGATAAGCAAGCTCATAGCGGTGCCGCACTACGAGCTTGTAGATATGCTATTTTTGAAAAATATCTTTGCTTCTGGGGGGTCTCTGGAACAACATATTTTGAGATGGGCGTTCGGTGGCCAACTACATGTAATTTTGAGGGACCTTGACATGAAAAAGTTTGACCACCACTGATATAGAAACATACCGGTAGGTTTTCTATAGCAGGGGTTCTCAACGTTTTTGGACGGGGACCCCCGGAAATGCTTTGGCAATGTCTCGGGAAACCCCTCCCCGCCCCCTCCCGACCCCCAATATAAATTGACTGCTACAATAACCTTAATAATACACCATACAAAACACCATAAGTAAATACTGAAACCAGATATAATCATTAGGGAGGTGTTTGCATGTACTATGTGTACCATGTAAACTCTTAATTTCCATTTTCCAGTAAAAAAAAAAGAAATACTTTTTTTTTATATATATATAATTTGGGGACCCCCCAAAATAATTTGGCGACCCCCGAGGGGTCGCGACCCACGGGTTGAGAACCCCTGTTCTATAGGATAGGATTTAGAAGACTTTTTTCTTCTTTTTGAATCGGTCTCAATGGGTTAATCTCACACAACCACTTTATTCAACCACCCCCTTCCCCTTCAGTCAGGATTCTGGTTTGGACTCTACCGAAATGTGGTGTGACCATCTCTCTTTCGCCCCTCCACTCAGAGCTGGCTTGGCTTGGCAGGGCAGAGCGCATCAGAGGAATGAGGAAAAGGACAAAAGGAGAGGGGGAGAGAGGAACTGGAGGGAATTGTAATATCATATTGTCCTCCATAGACATGCAGTTCAGTACAGTATGCCCTCTCAGATCTTAATGGTCTCGGATTGGAACGGATTGCCCCGCCCCCAGCTTTTCATTCCAATGGAAGTTGCTCATTGGCGTTTGAAGCACCCGGAAGTACGCTCTACTAACGCATTTTCTTGATTTGGGCACCACAATTTGGTGCCCAGAATGCTGCTAACTTCCATTAACGTGCCTGAATCGATTTGTGATTGTCAACGAGCGTTCTGCGACAAATCCCATGCAGCTGCTCGCTATATCCGACCGACTCGATACCTGGCACTGCACTCCCTGTGGGGGTGTGGAACGTGTGTGTCGAATGTGAAGTCGGTGGGTCAAACGGACACACACGCACACACACAGAGACATGGCGCATTTATAGTAGACCTGTATGTGCAAACTGAAAAGTGTACTTGGCAATCAATTCGGCCCACTGGCAGAGCCTGATTGGTTGAGCCTCAATTGGCTGAGGCAGAGGCTGGAAATTGCACAGGTGAAAGGAGTTGGCCTCATTAGGCCCACTGGCAGAGCCTGGCACAGGTGAAAGGAGTTGGCGTCATTAGGCCCACTGGCAGAGCCTGACCAGAGCCTTTTGTGGTGGTTCTGGAGAACTGTGGGTCCGACCGACTCGATACCTGTCACTGCACTCCCTGTGGGGGTGTGGAACGTGTGTGTCGAATGTGAAGTCGGTGGGTCAAACGGTTCTCGAGTTACGTGCATTACAACCGTACACACACACACACACACGCACACGCACACGCACACGCACACGCACACGCACACGCACACACACACAGAGACGTGGTGCATTTATAGTAGGATATTGTGAGGACACTGTAACCTGCTGTTGTTTTTGCTGCATAGTGTTTTTCTGTCGCACAAAATAAGCAAAAAAATAGCAGAGCTCACAGACTTTATACATTTTAATTTGAACCAATGGAAAGTATTAACAAGAAGAACAAGAAATAATTACTATATTGGACACATTGGAAGTTTTTGGAACACAGACAGGTTTCTTTTTTCACGTCCTGAATAGTAACAGTTTTGGACATACAGGACGGACGGACGGACGGACGGACGTAAACTGCTCCAGTTGGGGTGCGGGTTGGATGGGGGGAGGGGTTGGGGTCACTCTCACAGCGTCAGCTCAGGACACACCGCGGGGAGGAGAGAGAGACGAGCTCCCTCCCTCCCTCCTTCCGCACGCTGTGCTGCTTCCCTTCCGTTACGTTTCTGTTCAGTGGGATTTGGCTGAGTAAGGTTGGCTCGGTTTAGCCACCGATCTGGACTGCTCTGAAGGGATTATGCAGTGTCACGATTACACGTTGAAGTTGACGATTAATTGTCACACAAATAACTGCGGTTGACTATTTATTTGTGTCTTTGACATTGGACATTGGAACATTTAAGATGAATAGAAATTACATTTCTGTTTTGCCTTTTAGGCTTCGTAATGAAAAAGTGCACAGGGCACATTGAAATATGCCTGAAATATTACTGAAATTATAAATGAATTAATGTTATACTTTAAAAAAGGTAAAAAGGTAGAAATGGCAGATCTACAAGCATAACGCGTCAACTGATGCGTTATGCAACGCAAACGTAAGTTTGTACATCTGTGTCAGTTTTTTTTTTGTGTGACGATTATGACAATAATTGCGATTTTGTAATAATTGTGACAGGCCTAGTGTGTATCCAGCAGGCATTGACTGTTTGTCTTCCACACAGTGGGTCCATTTCTCTCTTACGTCATACTCGGGTTTAGGGTATACAACTTACTCCACCCCGTCTGCTGCTGAGCTCCATCTGTCAAACGTCTGTCAACCGTCTTTTAATATTTCATCCCACACGCTTGCCCTGTCCTCAAATGCTTCAAAGGATGAGGTGCTAAGAATGGACACACTTTGGATCGTCCTCTTGTCTGCGTATACTTGTCTGTTTTCTCTCCTTGTCTACTTCTCCTCCTGGCACTTTCCACCTTTTCTATTTTCATGCTTTGATGTATTGCTCTATACTGTGCTAAAATCTAATCAAAATCAAATCAAATACTTAGAATATGCTAAAGTATAATAAAATAGAGACGTCATTGTCTTTTCACTCATAAGGTGGGAGGATGGCTCCCATTTGCACCTGCATGGCCCTTATCTCCTATGGAACATAATCACTGCCATCTAGGGATGGGCAGTGAATCGCTCATCACATCGGTATCGGCCGATATGTTAAAATGCAATTGCGGTATCGGCAATAATATATTGGTTTTAACAGATAATTTATTTTATAATTATGTTGTTGGGAAAAGGAAAAAAAGCCTGACAAAGCCTTTTGTTATGATGAAGGCTGCACATTCTGTCAGTGTTTTCTGGGGAAGCTTTCAAAAGAGTTGGAACATTTTCAAATAAAAATACTACATGTACGGTGCATCCCTCCCTTTTTTTTGGAATAAAGAGGCATTGCTTTGGTCAAATTCAGTGCCGGGGTACATTTGCAGAATTGCAGCTATAGACACTGGTCTGACATTAGATGGCCATGACAACAGTCCTACTACACGCCACGGTAGGAAAATGAGGCAGAATGCCAGTACTGTTTTTATGCGTAGGTTATAATTTCACAAGGACCTGTGTGAGTTCATGCCAATTTTCTGTAGCCGTTTCTTGTGTAGTATCATTATTATTTATTTGTTTTATGTTTAGAAAGCGCATCCACGATTGCAAGTGTCCCCTAGGGTAGGTACCCTCACAAAAAACGTGCAGTAATCCTGGTCTCTAAACTGCCTCCCCCTGGCCAGCCGGAGCGCCTGATGGAGGAGAAAGGAACTGGTTGGTATAACGTGTTCCTTCCACACGCTACGTCCAACCAGGGAAACTCCCCCCTGTCAGGTGTAAAGGAGCGACTTGGACACTCGGGCAGGTTGGCGGAGGGTGTGTAGAGCCCAGGATCACATTAGATAATTGACACAGGGAAAATGGGTTACAAAATCGTGGGATAAAAAAATAATTAAAAAATTAAATAGAAAGCGCATCCAATTAAAGGAAACCTCATCAATAAATGAGAACACAAATGGGATTGGGTTCAGGCTGGGAGAATCAGCATGTTGCACCTGGTGTGTTAGGTCAGCAGAAAGAGCTACTGTTGGCCTCCATTAAGGCTAAGTGTCTTGTCCTGCAACACTCACACCTGAACTTTAACCTCTCACCCCTAACCCCAACTCCTTGTTACTTTCTCCTGAAAGCCAGCAGTGCACATGTTTCAGAGTGCGTGCGTGCGTGCGTGCGTGCGTGCATGCGTGCGTGCGTGCGTGTGTGTGTGTGTGTGTGTTGACCCGTGACAAACTCCATGTCACTTGCTTTCCAGAGCTTTGCTCAGTGTATTGCAGGGGTCCTCAACTAGAAATGCTGAAGGTCCACTAATAATTTTTGAAAAAGACTAAGGTCCGGTCCCATGCCACGCAGCGCGGGCCACGCAGCGGCCAGC
This sequence comes from Electrona antarctica, assembly GCF_951216825.1. Lineage (NCBI taxonomy): Eukaryota > Metazoa > Chordata > Actinopteri > Myctophiformes > Myctophidae > Electrona > Electrona antarctica. The sequence continues at coordinate 24,313,810 of NC_136801.1, read as the reverse complement.
GGAGAGCGGGGCTCTATATTTTTTAGTACAGTCACACCAAGACAAGCTTATACAAATCGGATCCCCTCCCAAACAACCAATACTGGGGTGCAGTGTATGGAAATAAAATGTTTCACAAATATTCCCCTCCAAAAATTCACAGCAAATGAGAGGTATTGTGTTGAGGCACAAAGAACACTTTTATTTTGTCAAGTTAAAAAACCGCGGTCCGCCTATTGAGGACCCCTGGTGTATTGTATATACCGGTGTGTATATATATATTTTGACTGTCATCGTGCTATGAACTTGCACGTTACACATTACTAGAGGAAGGCAAAATGTAGTACTAAAATTTAGAGAGAGTGGGCGGTGGGGGGGAGTATATAGAGAGAGGTCAGCTTTGTGTCAATAACTTCTCTGCAACGTGTGGGAGGAGATAATGCAATGGATATATCGTTGCTGTCGCCAGAAACCTCTTATCTCCCTACTCTAACTGTTTGTGTTTTTTCATAAATGAATGCCCTACTTGTTCACACTATACAGCATCACACAAATGTATCAAAAGTAGCAGATTCATGAGCTCGAAATGCGAAGATGGATCTGCTATTTTTTATGCTTTTGAATTTCAACCCTGAAAAGTAACAGTTTTGCACATGACATACCATGCGGTTTCCAACCGACAAGACATGGTATATAGAATAATACTATACGTTTGCAGCACAGCTAATAAGGACATCAGAGTGGTACACTTTTAGTAGCACATGACAGAGAGAGAGAGAGAGAGAGAGAGAGAGAGAGAGAGTACAAGAGACTTGTGGTACATGGTATAGCAAAGAGATGAAGACAAGTATTCTTTCTGGCCCTGAAATAGCCGGAAGCTCTTCTGATGCTCAGTCAGTCAGTCAGTCACCCTCCTTATGGACTTGATGCTCAGTCAGTCAGTCAGTCAGTCTCCTTACGGACTTGATGGTCAGTCAGTCAGTCACCCACCCTCCTTACGGACTTGATGCTCAGTCAGTCAGTCACCCACCCTCCTTACGGACTTGATGCTCAGTCAGTCAGTCACCCTCCTTACGGACTTGATGCTCAGTCAGTCAGTCACTCTCCTTACGGACTTGATGCTCAGTCAGTCAGTCACTCTCCTTACGGACTTGATGCTCAGTCAGTCAGTCACTCTCCTTACGGACTTGATGCTCAGTCAGTCAGTCACTCTCCTTACGGACTTGATGCTCAGTCAGTCAGTCACCCTCCTTACGGACTTGATGCTCAGTCAGTCAGTCAGTCAGTCACCCTCCTTACGGACTTGATGCTCAGTCAGTCAGTCAGTCAAGTCACCCTCCTTACGGACTTGATGCTCAGTCAGTCAGTCACCCTCCTTACGGACTTGATGCTCAGTCATTGTCATCTTAACGTTGTCCCGACATGCCGCGAATCCCCCCCCCCCCTGCCTTTCTCATGATGACTGAGGAGCAGTCAGTGCAGTTGGCTGTTTGAGCCATCTGGCGCTGTAGCTGTAGCTGCCAGTGTTGCCAGGTTTTTGCGTGAGAAATTAGCAACCAGGTCCATCAAAACAAGCCCAAAGTAAGCAACTACAGGTCACATCATGAGCACTTTAAACCTATGTGCATCATCGGCTATTTGAAATTTGGCTATTATAAGCTCACGATGCGTTGTGAGCTTGTAGATCGGCTATTTTCGAAACAGTTTTGAAAACGTTGAAATATTTTGAATAATGACAGAGCAAAGATTTGCCACATACTGTTTATCATACGCACATCCATTTGGGGTCCTTGATTTGAAAATGTTTGAGAATTACTGGTTTAAACAACATTTGGAAACAATCCCAAATTTGCAAATACACTTAGAAACAAGCCCAAAAAAACTACAAGAACAATCAAGTCCAAAGTCGCTTATAATAAGCAGACAAGGCAACACTGGTAGCCGCTTTGCCAGCATCCTCTCTCTCTTTCTCGCTCTCTCTCTCTCTCTCTCTCTCTCTCTCCCCCTCTCTCTCTGTCTCTCTCCCCCTCCCTCCCTCCCTCCCTCCCTGACACAAGCGATCATTGCTTAGTCAATGAGACGGCAGACGGACGGACATCGACCCTCTAGTGTGTTAACGTCAGGCTGATTTGACCTGATCCACTCTTCTGTTGGGCAGAAGTACTACTGGTGCAATCCTCCTTACACAGGCAGGCCGGGAGGAGATTAACTCCAGGCTTTGTCATTCTGCTTGGTTTCTCACTCCGACCCTCTCTATGGCAGCTCCCGTCTTTTGGATTTCTTTCGGGTCAAAGCTACATTATTGTTATTTAGCTTAAACTGGTGCTTAAAGGGCCACTTCACCCCTTTTGCAACCAGATCTTATTTTAATCATGTTTAGGACACAAGAAAAATGTTTTTATGTGTGTAATGTGTATTTTTTGGATATTTTAGTCATGACACCATCTTCATGATCAAAATTTGTAATGCATATGTAGTCTCACTTCCTTCCTGGACTACAAGTCACACCTCCACGCAGCCTCTCCCCTCTCCACAAGGAGGGGCAGTGCACCAAAGCATTATGGTCATTGTAGGAAGTGAGCAATCCAGTAAACCCTATAGTTAAACACACAGACTTCATTATTTGTTCTGGCCATAGGGTGCACATTTCAAATTGTGCTACTACTGTCATCTACTGCAAATTCTATTAACATTGAGTGACAGTCCAACAGTTTTGGACAACATTTGGGAACATTATATCATGCCTACAGCTTACACTCTCTAATCAGTGAAAAACTAGGTAATTTTGCACCCCCCTCCCCCAAACCATACCGAGAGAGTGGAGTCATTTCTCCGTAGGGCCATTCCTTCAACAGTTTTCTACCTGTAGTAATTACACTCAGGTGTATGGCAGTGTAGATCTGCTGTAGTAATTACAGGTGTATGACAGTGTAGATCTGCTGAGTGACTGAGGTGACTTGAGCATGTTTTCAGCAGCTATGTTCTGTGATTGATTAATGTTCGGAATTCCAAAAAGCACAGTGTAATTTGTCATGCCGGCAGGTCTGGCACAAGGACCAAATTGTTGGAAACTAAAGGCTGAGTCTCTGCATGTGTGGTTCAGTGGAAATGGCCGAAATGTCCATCTCAAAACGCATCACATCATGAGCTTGTACTAGATCGGCTATTTGAATTTCCACTATTTTGGAAATTGTTTGAAAATATTGTTAAATATATTTTTCAACATGGAAATGATTACGACTATTATGAATGACTGTTATGCAAAAATAAAATATATTGGGATTATCCACCCGCTTCGAATGTTATCAACCGATGGCCACCAGTAGGTTACTTATCACTCCATGCAATGGAGCCAGCAGACTGCATGTTATCAACCGATGGTCACCAGTAGGTTACTTATCACTCCAATGCAATGGAGCCAGCAGACTGCATGTTATCAACCGATGGTCACCAGTAGGTTACTTATCACTCCATGCAATGGAGCCAGCAGACTGCATGTTATCAACCGATGGTCACCAGTAGGTTACTTATCACTCCATGCAATGGAGTCAGCAGACTGCATGTTATCAACCGATGGTCACCAGTAGGTTACTTATCACTCCATGCAATGGAGCCAGCAGACTGCATGTTATCAACCGATGGTCACCAGTAGGTTATCTCGTAGACCACACCATTTTTCGGGCCGAACAAATAATTAGAAAGAAGAAGAAAACGGCATGTTACAACACTTTTTGTGTTGTTTTTCTTCTTTGTAATTATTTGTTTGGTCCAAAATATTGTGTTTGTTGTCATGCTTTGTCACGACTCGAGTTGGCTTTGTACGACGCTTAAAAGGTCTTTGAATAAATACTTTTTGAAATGTCTATGAGGAAAAATGCATTGGGAAATATTTCCTGGCCCTGGCGTCGTCATGAAAGGGGGCGGGACTGCAACGCTCTATGGATCAGTCAGCACCTTTAAGGCCAACCGTTGACTTTAGCCGAGATCAGATGTTTACGCCTAGGGGAGGTGATGAGAAGAATTCATGTGGTGCATAAGTAGTTGTTTTTCTTGGGGATTATCAGTCAACTGTGGCCAATTTAACCTTGATGATTTAGAGGGTGCAGAGAGACAGACAAGTAGACACAAATTCGCACGCACGCACACACGCACGCACACACCCTCACCATTTCATCACCGTTTCTTGTGGTTGTATATAGACCCACCCCCCCCCCCCCCCCCCTCCTCCTCCTCCTGTGCACAAACAGGGAATCAAACATTCCAGTGATTCAGCACTGAGCTCAGCATTGAGTATTTCCCAATTTACAATAATTCTACTCCACTACTCTCTCCTCTAATCTCAGAGGTAAATATTGCACTTTTACTCCTCCACTACAATTTTAGTTTACTTTGTAGATTCTTATCACACTGCACTAACCACTTCAACACATATTTTGTCTTTTTTAGCGAACAGAGCAGAACAGTGCCTTTACAATGTCATGGAGGACCATTGTTTTGGCCGGACGGCCTCTGATGTGGAACCATTAAAAGGAGGAACATTGTTTTGGCCGGACGGCCTCTGACGTGGAACCATTAGAATATATGGTGCATGGTAAACAGCATGGGGCCAAACGGTGAGCTATCAAGAGCGCTGAAAGCACGCTTTGATCTGACTGGGTACGGTTTGTTGTGAACTTTGTGAGAGGGATTCACTCCCCGAGAGAGGGTGGAAGATGTCTGTCAATACATCACATATAGTCCCCTGCTTTCATGTCAACACATGATGTCAACTGACAGGACTGCGAGAGGAACTTCCTGAGAGATTGCCTGCATAATCTCTCAGGAACTGGCTGCTGTGCATAGAGCCTATAAGTCTCTGCAGAGAGAAGTTGAGCCTCGGCTAAAATACGACATTCTTCTATCTTATATCCTGAGTCACTGACTCTCCATCCATCTGAAAACGTTAGATCCCCTCAGGGAGTTGCAGACCTGCTCGTCCATACCATGATGAACTGCAGCTACCGTAAGAATAAATGTCCTTTCAAACGGCAGTGATTTAATGCGCCTATAGTTCATTTTCAATGAGACCTGTGTTTTTTTTTTCTGTGCGCAGGGGCAACGCCGCAAGCATATTTACGTGGGCGCGGTCCTGTGAAAATGTTGCGCGCGTGCTTGTTTTGGTGCACACGCAGGCGACTCAGCAGACCTAGATTCTGTTTAGCTTTTCTTTTAAGCTTGCGTTGTCGCGCCCCTCTCCAGCAGACCTGGAGCAGGACTGTCATTGATTCAGGCGACAACGGCTGCGCTCATCGCTGCCTGTTTGAAAGGACCTTAACCCATTTAGGCCTGACCTCAAAATTAAAAAAAAATCTTCTAAATCCTCCAGTTTTCTGAAATAAATATTTTCACGATTTAAAAAAAATAGCAGACCTACAAGCTCGTAGCGCGCTATGAGCTTGTAGATATGCTATTTTTCAATAGCTAAATTATAACATAAATGTTTAAAACACCAAAAGGGGTCCCCGCCCAAAATGGGTTAATGCAGATTCTCAGCGTTCTGACAGCTCATGTATTGAGCCTTTATCACTCCTCCCTGATCTTATGGTTCTCGTATCACCGGCGCCACCTGAAACGCCACCTCAGAGTATCCGATCCACAAGCTCGAAACCTGGTGTGAAGCGACACGTGTTGAACTTGTAGATGATCTGCTCGTTTTGCTAGCAGATCTTGACAGGGATGATCTGCTGCTCGGACAGTGCTTCCATCTCTGACTGAAACCATACATCCTTGTATGTACAAAATAAGGCACCGCTACCAACTCATTCATTAGAAAATGACAGTGGATTACACAATTTGTGAAATGGTTTGTCCACAAAATATAAGCGTGAACATCTATTACGAATTTTGTTGTTCGAAGTTTTAAAGCATTATGTTATACTTTAGCTATTGAAAAATAGCAGATCTACAAGCTCGTAGCTACGAGGATATAATATATATTCTTTCAGAGCCAAAGTTTTTAACTCAAATCTTTGGTTCTGGGGGGGCTCCCCTGGAACTACATATTTTCAGATGGGGGTCAGCGGCCAATTACATATAATCTTGGGGGTCCTTGACATGAAAATGTTTGAAAACGACTGACATAGAAACATGGGGTTTTTCAGAAAAACCGTGAGGACAAATTTGTAGAATCGTTCCCAGGTCAAAATGGGCTAAGACGCAGCCGGGTTAAGCTAAGTTCAGCTCCGCCCAGCGTCTTGTCTCTGCCCCGTCGAGAGGAGAAAGGCTGCTGCTCGTAGACAATAACCACTGTCGATACTTTGTTTGTGAACAACGTTTAACAACTTAATTTTGCCTTGTGTCGTCTCATATACAGTATGTAATGATAATATATAGCGTCACATTCATTACCACTTTAACTACTATTTTATACTTTGGCTATTACAAAATAGCAGATATACAAGCTCTGCTAATCTGCTATTTTTGTATTTTATTTTTTTTTGTGCAAAGCGAACATTTGACAACTCAAATCTTTGCTTCTTGAGGTCCCTGGCACAAAATAATTCTGACATGGTATACGAAATGATTCCGATACGATACGAAATGCATATCAATCGGAAGCCGAGTGACGTTTGTCCCGGAGAGCGGCGACTAATCTCAACTCGCCGATGTTTTTTGCCTCGTGTCGTCGTGGCAGCACGCCCTGTTTAGAAACGTTCTGCTCCGTTAAGCGTGTGGTGTGTGAGAGAGAGAGAGAGAGAGAGTGACGGAGACAGAGAGAGAGATAGAGAGAGAGTGACGGAGAGAGAGAGAGCGCTGCCTGCGGTCCTGGGTCTCAGTGAGCCGTAACGTTGGCGACACGGCCCTGTGGGAGAGACGAGAGAGCGATCAAGGCATGACGACAACGCGTTGACAACCAACCAACCCTCCCTATGTACTGTATGTGTCTTCTGTAGTGGTGGAACAAGTACTCACTTTTTTTTTTGAGGGGCGCTATAGCCCCTCCTATGCCCAGATTTCCGTGTTTGTAAACAGACATTGAAGACAAAAGTGAAGACGCAAATTGGTGTTTGGCCGGAATGACATTTGTGACGTTTTGATTGGCTGAGCACGGAATGTGATGTATGATGATGTATGATGAGAAGTGCGCCCCTCACTTCACACAGGTGTGATTTTTACTTGAGTGAAAGCAACGTAGTCCGGAAACTCAAAATAGACTTGAGTAAATGTGGAAAAGTATTGGCATCAAAAATGTGCTTAAAGTACCAAAAGTAGACAGTTATGTCATTATGCAGAATGTCCCACAAATCTTTTGAAAATAGCCGATCCACAAGCTCACAATTATGTTGCATCGCGGCGCATTGTGAGCTTGTAGATCGGCTATTTTCAAATGGCAGAAATGTATACGTTTTGTAATATCAATCAAATTCTACAAAGTAACTACTAGTAACAAATAATTGTACTCTAGCGGAGTACAATTATGACTGAGATGTCGTGGAGCAGTATGAAGTAAAAGTATTGGAAATTGGAAACACTCAAGTAAAGCACAAATACCTAAAAATTGCACTTTAAGTATACATCACTTGAGTACTTGTACCGCTGCTCTTCAGTCAGTAAAGAAGAAGAGGGGGGGGGGGGAGGGGGGGTGGATGTCATAAGGATGATGATCAGAGTTCGGGGGAGACACACCCTTTGGCAGCGGAGTGAAGGAGAGGAGGAGGAGGGGGATGAAGAGGGAGAAGGGAGGGAGGGAGGGAGGGAGGGGTCGGATCACATCATGGGGGAAAAGTACCATGTCTGCTCTCCAACAACCACCATTCCTCTCTCAAGACGGCACACTGCTAAAATACACGAGCGCGTTCATTTAACCCTTTAAAATTCTACAAAATCAGAGGTTCTCAAACCTTTGCCGTGTCAAGGACCCCCACCAAGGACCCCTGTCTGAAATGTGTTGTGCCAGTGGCCCCCAGAAGAGAAGATTTGAGGTTTTTTTTTTTTAAAGCACAATTATTCAACACATTTCAACACGTCCAAGATTTTTCAAAACTGTTCAAAAATAAGCAGACCTAGGCCTATAAACTAGCAGCGCGTCACAAAGTGAGCTTGTATATCTGTTTTTTTAGAAGAGTTGTTCTAAATAAATAGCAATGTTCTAAACTGTTTCCCTGTTTTTAATTGGTTTAACCCATTTTGGGCGGGAACCCCTTTTGGTGTTTTAAGCATTGTTATACTTTAGCTATTGAAAAATAGCAGATCTACAAGTGCCGCGCTACGAGCTTGCAGGTCTGCTATTTTTTTTTAATCGTGAAAATGTGCCACGCTACAAGCTTGTAGGTCTGCTATTTTTTTTAAATCGTGAAAATGTGGCCCAACGCTGCACTGACATAGAGGTTTTTCAGAAAATGATCATGATTTAGAGAAGAAATGCATTGTGTCCCTTATTATTACACTACTCTCACAGTTAAATGGTCACTGTGACTCCAGTGTACACAATGACTCAGAGCGCACATTAGCCTTATTACATTTCATTTTCGCCCATAATTCTTTGCTTTCTCTTTCTCTCTCCATCTCCATTAGTGTCTCTCTCCCTCCTCTCTCACTGCCAGTCTTCTGGATTATAATAATAGCACTGTAATTTACAGCTCTTGGTCAGCCTAGGGCTGCGTGCGTGCGTGCGTGCGTGCGTGCGTGCGTGTGTGTGCGCGCATAATTAAAAGGGTGTGTCCCTGAACCTTCATCAGTGTTCTGACTGGATCCAGCATCTCTTCATTACCAATACCAGAACAATGTAACAAACCAACATTTTCATGTCAAGGACCCCCAAAAATACATGTAATTTCCCGCCGACCCCCATCTGAACATATGTTGTTCCAGGGACCCCCCAGAAGCAAATTTGATTTGAGTTAAAAATGTTCGCTCTGAAAGAATATATTCAAACATTTGAACCACATTTTCACGATTTTTTGAAAATAGCAGACCTACAAGCTCATAGCGCGGCACCGAGTGCCGCGCTATGAGCTTGTAGATCTGCTATTTTTCAATAGCTAAAGTATAACATAATGCTTACAACACCAAAAGGGGTTCCCGCCCAGAATGGGTTAAAAAAAAACATACCTCCATTGCTATGGCACTGAAATTAGTTTTAACATGTGCTTTGAATGCTAGTATCAACCAGTAGGTTACTCATCAAGACCATGCGATGGAGCCAGTAGGCGCTCTGCTGGAGCCTATACTGGCTGCGATTAGGAATCGTAATTCGTAATAATTACTGCCACCGAAGCGGAAACATCGCAAAACTGTCTTACGTGGCCGGTTTAAGACTGAGGTTAGGGTTAAGGTTAGATTTAGGGTTAGTAGTAGTCCGACAACTTGACCAACGCCACATCGGACAATGGCTGACAACAACAACAACGTCTCCGCTCCAGTAGAGCCTACTGGCTCCATTAAATAGGCTTGATGCAGTAAAGGCTCATTCATAGTCTGGATTTTTTGGTGGTGAGGTGACCACCGCTCCGGTGGTGAGCTGACCACCGGAGCTGAAATAACGTTGAGCGGTGGTGAGTAAAAACAGAGAGAAGGGCTGGAGCGGTGGTTTGCTCTTCACCGCGGCTCGTGACGTCATGTTGTAGTTCGGTGGTCACCTAACCACCGGAAATCCAGACTATGTATGAGCCTTAAGTAACCTACTGGTTGATATGGGCTCAAATCAGCTGCTTTTAAACGTTCCACGGTGCCGCTGACTTTGGTCTTCATCATTCACAGTCGAAACGTCGTTGTGTGCTCGGCTGCTCGTATCATATTCTTCCACAGAAAACTGCAAACGACATTTTCTTTTGATGCCTTTACTGATTTTGCCTTTACTTAACCGCAATTTATACTGCGTTCTTTGTGTAATCCGTAAAATCGGTTATTTTCAGTGAGTGATGCATTCAAGGGAGAGGGGGAGAGGGAGGGAGGGAGATAGACAAGGAGTCCTTGTGTATCGAGAAAGATCCATCTTATATATAAATATCTATATTCCATGACTATTTATAGAGAAGGGAAGTTTCTCTCCAGTCCAGCCTCTCATCAATTCTAAATAGAGGTCTTGAATATTTAACCAGCCTTACAGAAATAGAGATGGCTGCATGGTGGATGGCATGTTTGGCATTTCTGGTGTGTGCTGTGCTGTGCTACATGTGCTGCGTGCATGTGTGTGTGTGCGCGTGGCGCGCTACACTTGAGAGGACCGATTGGCCCCATAAGTACAGTAGAAGTATAGCAGCCTGGATTATACATTTGCTACTTCTGTACTAGTGAGCGTAAAGACGACCTTAGTGGGGACTATTTCATGGTTGGCTGTCTATAGGCTGCCTCTATAAGCCAATACGAGACTTGTGCATAAAACCCATAGTTTGAACGCTGAAGAAAAGAAAAGATGCACAGCGGAGACGGCCAAGCAGCAGCGCTGTGCTGCACTTGGCAGTTATGACCAGAGTCATTCTGGTTTTGTTTTTTGTATGGTTAGAGATAGGTTCACCATTAGAACAAGATTGAGGTTGGGCTCAGAGTTAGGATTAGACAATGTACAAGTTAGGTTTAGGGACTCGAGATAGAGTTATGTCTGATTTAAACTTAGTTGTGCCGTGCACTGGTGTCATACGTTGTAGTGAGTTTGTGGATCTGCTATTTTTCAGCTTTAGGCTTATGTTACAAATGGCAAGAAAATGGCTTTCACAAAATCGTCATGTATGTACCAAAAACATTGATGCCCTCACAAGTATAGTAATACAAACGTGTGTGTGTGAAAAAAATAAACAAATGAGAATAGAGCAGTAGTTTTCAACCCTTCATATCAAGGTCCATTACTTATTGGGCATTTGAGCCACGGACCATTAGACCCAAAACTAAAGAATATTTTGTTAGTGTTGGATAAGGGTTTTCCATGCTGTATTGATGTGATACCATTAGGACAGATAATAACAGGCAAAGGTTGATAAAAAATAACAATTCTTATACATTCTCTAATAGTGTAGACTTGTAAATTAAGCAATGATGTTAAACAATATTGTAACTATCTAATAATAAGGTTCCATGTGTGTTACCAACTGTCCATCATTTAGCTGGGGACCTCCTTGAACCCCCTCAAGGACCACTGGAATAGACCTGCTGTAACTGTGTGCATGTGAGAGAAGAGAACTATAGTGCATGTCACTCAGCCCCCTAAAGCTGGTCAGAAGGAATGTCCGACAGCTAGGAATGGAATGAATCACAATCATTGTCCTGCAAATCAAAGTGAGTGAGAAGAGACCCCCGTCGGACGGCCGGACGGCTTTGACTGAGCCGTCGTATTATTATGGCGTCTGTCTGTGAACGAGAAGCAGTGACTACTGTATGTGTTGTTCTCCCTCGCCGGGTCAGCAGTCGTTCCAGGGGGCGCTTAACACGTTCGTTAAGCATGCATGTGTCTAGCATCCCCCAGATATGCAAAAGTGCTCCAGGGCAGTGGTTTGTTTGAGAAATCGTGAAAATGTGTGCAAATCTTTGACTCTTTGGGGGTCCTTGACATGAAGAAGTGTGAGAACACACTGCTCTAGGGACTTTCAAAGGTTTGGCCACTGCTACTGTGTAGGTCTTTTAATAAAAGCCAATGGCGGCCGACCAGCAAGCGGCCACGTCACAGAAAGACTTTCTTTAAGGTCTTTCAGCGCGTTTGGAAAACCAGAGATGTTTGGTTTTACACACGAGAAGGAAAAAACCCTGTCCACCAACACTGAATCAGGTGTGTGTGTGTGTGTGTGTGTGTGTGTGTGTGTGTGTGTGTGTGTGTGTGTGTGTGTGTGTGTGTGTGTGTGTGTGTGTGTGTGTGTGTGTGTGTGTGTGTGTGTGTGTGTGTGTGTGTGTGTGTGTGTGTGTGTGTGTGTGTGTGTGTGTGTGTGTGTGTGTGTGCACGTGCGCGTTGCTTTATTAAAAAAAAAGAAAATTAGGCAAACTTGCAAAGATCTCCCCCAAGGACCCCTGGGGGTCCCCCCCAAGGACCCCTGAGGGTCCCCCCCAAGGACCCCAGGGGGTCCCCGGACCACTACTTTGAGAACAACATCACATACAGTTTACGTATATGTCTCAGTGCTCCTTTAAATCTAAACCACATGATAAGAAGTTATGTCAGGGCGGAGGGTGGAAACTTGAATAGCATTCCTGATGACTAGGAAGTGTATTTGGTGCCATACAGACACAGAGAGACACGCACACACGCGCACACATGCACACACACACACACACGCACACACACACACACGCAAATCTAGACTTGGTGCCCAGAAATATTATGCCGTTGCCGTAGCAACACACCAGACCACAACAATGTCGGCCATTGGACCGGAGTGCTCCCCACGGGCAGTCATGTGACTTCACTGTGTGTGCGTGTGTGCGTGTGCGTGCGTGTGTGCGTGCGTGCGTGTGTGCGCGCATGCAACCAACTATGCATGATATGTTTACTGTGCACATGCGAGGAAGAGAGGGAATGAGAGCATTAATAATTGTTATTAAAGTGTAGCCAAAAAGTTAGTAGAATAATAACTATAATCTAAATAATACAGTGAGAGAATCAACTTAAAAATGGTGTCAATGTAGATATCATGTGATAAATGGTGTCGGATCGGCATAGACTCACTGGCACACTCACCTATACCTATGCCAGCATTTTAGCCAAATATGCGCATGCATAAAGTGAGTTGCAAATCGAGTGGCAAAGTAACTTTATCAGTTTAACATTGTTTTACGTCGTTCAATGCAATCAAATAGGGCTTTTCTTTTTGGATGTATTGGCTGTCAAGGCCAGACAGTAGTTTTTTGCCACTTAGTACGCGTTCTCGCATTACTTCCGGGTATGATGATGATGACATCACGCGCACATACCCTCTATATCGGCAGCGTTTCCCCGGCACTGAATCGGAAGCACAGCCGAGGGCCGTGCCTGGTGTTCTGAAGCACAGCCGAGGGCCGTCCTGGTGTTCTGAAGCACAGCCGAGGGCCTTGCCTGGTGTTCAGAGAAGCACAGCCGAGGGCCGTGCCTGGTGTTCACAGCCGAGGGCCGTGCCTGGTGTTCTGAAGCACAGCCGAGGGCCGTGCCTGGTGTTCTGAAGCACAGCCGAGGGCCGTGCCTGGTGTTCTGAAGCACAGCCGAGGGCCGTGCCTGGTGTTCTGAAGCACAGCCGAGGGCCGTGCCTGTGTTCTGAAGCACAGCCGAGGGCCGTGCCTGGTGTTCTGAAGCACAGCCGAGGGCCGTGCCTGGTGTTCACAGCCGAGGGCCGTGCCTGGTGTTCACAGCCGAGGGCCGTGCCTGGTGTTCACAGCCGAGGGCCGTGCCTGGTGTTCACAGCCGAGGGCCGTGCCTGGTGTTCACAGCCGAGGGCCGTGCCTGGTGTTCTGAAGCACAGCCGAGGGCCGTGCCTGTGTTCTGAAGCACAGCCGAGGGCCGTGCCTGGTGTTCTGAAGCACAGCCGAGGGCCGTGCCTGGTGTTCTGAAGCACAGCCGAGGGCCGTGCCTGGTGTTCACAGCCGAGGGCCGTGCCTGGTGTTCACAGCCGAGGGCCGTGCCTGGTGTTCACAGCCGAGGGCCGTGCCTGGTGTTCTGAAGCACAGCCGAGGGCCGTGCCTGGTGTTCTGAAGCACAGCCGAGGGCCGTGCCTGGTGTTCTGAAGCACAGCCGAGGGCCGTGCCTGTGTTCTGAAGCACAGCCGAGGGCCGTGCCTGTGTTCTGAAGCACAGCCGAGGGCCGTGCCTGTGTTCTGAAGCACAGCCGAGGGCCGTGCCTGGTGTTGTGGAGAAAGGCAAGCAAGGCCTTTGAAAACTAGCCGTCCACCTCACTTCCTCTGACACACTTTGACGAGAGCAAACATTGAGTTAACAGGTTCTCACCCCCCGGTCAGAAATACACTTACATACAGACATAAGTTAACACACATTCACTAAAACCTACAGAGAGGCCTTGCCTTCATAGATAGACATGCAAGAATCCACAGATAGACATGAAATATCTGGATCTTTGCACGTGTTCCGGACGCCATCGTCTCTGTCGGGTGGAAACCTCCCAATGTCCAAAACTGTTACTTTTCAGGATTCAAGCAGATCTACAAGCTCGAAAAACTTGGGCTTGCGGATCTGCTACTCCTTGGTGCTTTCGTTGTGGGACACTGTAGTTGCATGTATGATGAAGTAGGGCATTAATTTATGAAAAAAAAAGAGATACACAACAAAATATGGAGATAAGAGGTTTCTGCCCGGCCGACACTGCAGCAATGCTCCGCTCCGCTTGCTTTATTAGTTAGAAACGAGGTCACATTTTATTGTCTGAATGGAATGAACACACACAAAAACAGAGCATTATCCTCCAGGTCACGTCAGGTATAACGTAGTGTCTGCCTGTCGTGAGCAGAGGAGCCATGCTTTAGTGTTTTATAGTGAATCTGCTGTGTCTGAATGGGATGTCAAGTCCCAAACAACAGAGGTGAATGCATGGGCCTATACCTCATCAAGACACAAAAAGATACACATTAACCCATTCTGACCTGAGATCAGATTCTAAAAATGTCTTCTACATCCTGACAGTTTTCTGAAAAAGCTATGTTTCTATGTCAGTCGGTCTTCGATTTTTCAAAAATAGCAGACCTACAAGCTCGTAGCGCGCCACTCGGTGGCGCGCTATGAGCTTGTAGATCTGCTATTTTTCAATAGCTAAAGCATAACATAATGCTAACACCAAAAGGGGTTCCCGCCAAGAATGGGTTAAGAAAATATTGCCACAGGCGATGCAGGTGTCTCAGAGCGCTAGCCAGCTCTCATACGTAACTTCAGAGACATGCCTCCAGTTGTAAGGACCAGGTTGGTGGCCACCATGTTCAAGCTCACGGAAAAGAATCGGACAAGGCTTTTATCACCGGCTTTTACATGGGGAAAACCCTTTGAAGACATTTTACGAGACCGCAGCAGGGGTGTGAATTGCAAGACGTGTTATCAAGTCCTAGAAAAACAACAATAAAGTATAATGTCAGCGCGCGGGCCAGAGCCCGCAAGAAAAGTAAACTAACAAGCAAGCGTAGCCACGGAAACCTGTGAAGTTCTCTCCGCCGGTGGCGAGCGGAGAAGAAGGGACTTCCTCTGACCGGCTGACCAACACCAGAGGAATCTGGTCAAACTATTCTGGCAAAACAACAACGTACCCCAACTAGGAAAAGTGTGCAAACTAGAGGTTTGTGAAATTGGAACGGGGAATGGTGATATTCCACCTTCCATGCAGCAAGTTTAATTTGCAACAGTTATTTTCCCCCAAAACAAAATATAATTTTGTAGTTTGTCCCGAGACCTGTTTAATTTGGGTGCTACCAAACGCTTGTAGGAATGGGTGACATGTTTATAGCTCGTCAAAGTTGTTTTGGGACATGTAGGCCTATGCCAGTGGTTCTACAAGTGGGGTACGTGGACCCCCTAATGGTCCTGGGGGGTGGGGGTTCCAGGGTGGTCCCCAGCTATAAATATTATTTGTAATTTTGTATACGTTGGCTATTCAAAAAATAGCAGATATACAAGCTTGCACCATTGGTGCCGCACTGCAAGCTTGTACATCAGTTTTTTTTTAATGTTGGATAAAATATTGACATTTTGGAACATTCAGAATATTTATTCATTTCTTTTACAAAAATCTTCTCTTCTGAGATGTCCTTGGCACACAACATTTTCAGATGGGCGTCCTCGACCTAATGCACAGCAATTTGGGGGTCCTTGACATGAAAAAGGTATAGAGAAACCAAAACGTCCTGGTGTGGAAAACATTCCAACACGTCCTCCTCATGCTGTTGTCTGTGTTCTGGGCGTACCACCACCACGCTCACTGAAAGCCCCAGCGACATACCGCAAGTCGAATTTCGGGGGAAGTCCCCCCACTGCCAGTACCAGAACTCTGCCAATGGCCTTGTGGCTTCACACAGCATCCCACACACAGGGGCCAAAGGCAACATCCAACTGTGACTGACTGCATGCGGTGCTGAAATGAGACGTGGATGTGGAGAAATCGAAAAAGGGTTTTTATTTAATATGCAAGGCTGGCCTGAGGTTTTTTTTGCTAAGCTCCCCTCATGAGTTAGTAAACTGAAACCATATTAGTGGTGTGTGTGCTAAAACACCCACTAGGGTAGAAAGCAGGACAATTTGTGGATTTGGAAAGGCAACATAAATAAAGTGTTCATTTGCTGCAGCGCAAGTCGGACACATAAAAAAAAGAGACAAACAGCGGGTTGTGTTGTGGTTACAACGTTCGTTGATTCGGATGATGTTTACAGCACATCACGGCTGAATACGCAACAATGAGAACCAGGTTGCTGCGTGATGCAGGCGAATCATTGAATTCGGGGGGGGGGGGGTCTATATTAGCCGAGTATCCAAAACTCTGATTTGTGTAACAATAGGAAAAAAAGGCTCTCAAAAGTGTGTGTGTGTGTGTGTGTGTGTGTGTGTGTGTGTGTGTGTGTGTGTGTGTGTGTGTGTGTGTGTGTGTGTGTGTGTGTGTGTGTGTGTGTGTGTGTGTGTGTGTGTGTGTGTGTGTGTGTGTGTGTGTGTGTGTGTGTGTGTGTGTGTGTGTGTGTGTGTGTGTGTGTGTGTGTGTGTGTGTGTGTGACTAAGAAGAATAGAGAAAGTCTTGCAGGAGGATTAAGGCCGGATTCAGGGAGTAAGTGAGAGTTGTGTGAGAGGGGGGGGGGGGGGGGGGGGGGGGGGTCTGTGTCCTTTCAAGACGCCTGGCGGGTGTTAAGATCTAATGTGGACATGTGCTGCATCTGGGTACCGTGAGGTCGGCCTTACTGTAACAAAAGGCCTGGACTAATGAGGAGCCAGGGAACAGACTGTCCTGCCATGAGAGAGAAACACACACACACACACACACACACACACACACACACACACACACACACACAGCCACATGCACCGAACTGTGTTGAAGCCCTGCTCCCCTTTCTCACTCCCCAAAACAAAAGGGCCAACGTACGATGGTTTCCCCGGGGGAGGTACATGATTATAGCATGCATGCTGCCCTGCGCCGCGCGCCTCACAATGACTGTTTCAAAGCCCAGATTAGTAGATTCACAGTCAAATAAATCCAGAGTGATAATCGAACTCCTCAAGTGGGAAAATGTACCCGTGGGCCACAAGGGTTAATTTCAACACTCCCAAGATTTCAACGTCGCTGCTAGGCTACACTTCACCTTGAGAGAATAAGGGAGAGAGAATAAAAAAAAACAAAGGGACAATTTGATCAGGTTTGACTGCCCCATATCTGTTACTTGAGTAGAAGCACCTAATGGACAGGATACCACTGATGTGGTTGACTGTCTTATCATCTTCATTTCAGATGTTATTTCCCATGACAGTATTGTAATTGATGGAGCCCGCACGCAGGTCAAAATTTAGATTTCTTTATTTATTAGTTAGTTTCGATCTGGTTGATCTTCATCAGGTCATGATCAACCAGACAGAAACGTTGTCAGACTAACTAATAAATACAGAAGTCTTTTGTATATGGTGTGCAGGTTCCATCCATCTACTAGAAGCCTCTTTAGCCTAGCACCCACCTGTCGATGTGCCTATTCTACGTCCTCTTCCATGACAGTATCTCATCATCTTACTACTTTATTCTATGTGGTGTCACTGAGCAGTATGGGTGGGGTTTGGAGGGTTTTTCTTTCTGTTTTTCATAAGAAAATGTATAGTGTATATTTTCACTGTATTTCTTCAACAGTTTATAGGAAAATTGTCTCGCAACTGCTCTGTTTCTCCTGTGTTTTGTTTAACCTGTGTAGTCTTGGAAGCCTGATATTTTATCAACTAAGACACAAAAAGGCAAAACATTTAGGATGTCTAAAATATGACAAAGTATGGAATGTTATTCAAAAGACTTTGACTAAAATAGTCAATGTTTGCCGTCATTCTCCTCGGAGGCAGCAGCTGGTCCTGTTGGCTGACCCAGAGGGGGAGACAAAAGCCCAACCAATAGGTTTTAGGCTGATGACACCCCGCCATCTCTCACAGCCACCCCACCACCCCCTACTCACACACACACCCTCTGTCTAGTCTCTCTCTGTCTCTTCTGTCTGGGCTTAATTAAGACATCCTCGCTCCTGGCATGGACAGCCCGCCCCCCCCGTCCCCCAGGGGGAAAATGGAGCACAATAAGGAAAGAGGGTGTGGTATCATCGATGCTATAAATGAGCAGAATAAAAGGTGTTCCAGAAGAAACAGAGTACATGGAATGAGTCGATCGATAGATGGAAAAGATTACATGCGGGCGGCATGTCGTCTTTGTCCTGAACTGTCACTTGTCAGGATTCAAATTCAGTATCGGATATATACGAGCTTGTAGATCTGCTACTTGTTATGCTTTTGTGTGAGACTGTAGTAAATTCACGTAGGGCATTCATTTACAAATAAGTTAAAATATGGAGATACGAGGTTTCTGCCCGATAGCAACAATATTCTCTGTACATGGGCTACTACAATCTACTGAGATGCAGACACACAAGAAATTATTCACCTGAAAATGAAGTGGAGATATCATCGATTATACACACGCACAACACATTCACACACAGACGCGCGTACACACACACACACACACACACACACACACACACACACACACACACACACACACACACACACACACACACACACACACAGCCACCTTCTGTGTGAGGCTATACCCAAACCGTTTGGCTTGTGTAACATGAATGTCTGTCTGTCTGACGGACAGGGAGCTATTCCTGCCATGTTTTCCATCCAGAATAATCCACCGCATGCTATATTGAGATGAGGTTCAGATGCGGTATAGGAGAGATGTTCGTAATGGAATGTCCAAGACGAGAGGGGAACATTCCACTGGTTCCTTCATGTTGTTGTTTTCATGGTGTCCGGTTCTCCCTTACGAAATGTCTGGAAAAAATGTGGAAGATTAATTTTTGGTCCCAACAGTGCGGAAAAATACTGTTTTGGTTTGACACGCGTATATTAAATGACCACACACGTTTTGTAGTTTCACCCAACAGGTTATGATGTATTTTTCTGTGTGGGTACCAGGGGATCCTCGGCTAAATTATTTAATATTATTTAATATAGCGTTACAATAGTTATAATCATGTGAACAACTATATAAACAACCGTTTATATGTTGGCTATTCAAAAATAGCAGATGTACAAGATCACAGCGACGTTGTACTTGTGCTATTTTTTGTAATGATCCCAAGGCGTTCCCAGGCCAGCGTGAAGATCCATCTATACTTACAGTACATAAGCCTGCAAGGTCGTCGAGGCTACAGCAAGTGCTATGGGCTAAAGTGAAGTCTGAAGAGGTGATTACGGCGGGAGATTGGGAGTGAGTCTGCAGTTCTAACTCCAATTACTGAGGGAGCGGTGTCGAAGAAGAAAAAAAAACGCTGAGACAAAAAGTCAGTTTGAAGTGAACAGCCACCTGTAAATGACATGTCTTTTTTTGAATGGTTCTATACGTTGAGTTGTTGGGAATTGTCAGAACTGGTGGATGCTGAACTAGGGATGCACCGAAAGGGAAATTCTTGGCCAATACCGAATAATAGGAAACAGTTGGCTGAAAACCGAATATCCGAATATGATTAATATTATATATTTTTTTTCTGTCATGGCCGTACCTTAAAGCTTTATGGCAAAATAAATGGTTATGGACTTAACTTAAATAATAATCACTATTATGGGTCCATAAAGCATTTATTCAGCTCTTTTGAATGCATTCATTGCATACACTATTCGGTGATATATTTTCTGCCTATTCGGGCCGAAACCGAATAGGCCGAAAATGCATTTGTAGCAATTTTCTGCCGAATATTTTCTGCAGCTGAATATTCGGTGAATCACTTATTCCTGACTGTTGAATATTCTACTGAAACATTAGACGGACATCTCTCCAACTTCAGCTCCTGATGCCGGATAAACATCACTCAGCAGAAAATAAATGGTCAAATATTTAATCTGGTTTCACTTCACGGCCAAAGAGCTTTTCACTAAAAGCCATCGGGTTTCTGCCCGACTGCGACGATAAACTTATATGCACCCTCTTTGCTCTTTAAATAAAGACGTTGCCAAGAAGCTTCCGTGGGGAACGTGTTTACCTTGAGCCGTCTGAAAGGTGTCTCTGCCTGCAGGCGTCTCTCTTACATAACGAGCAGCCAGCCAGCGGCAGATGGATGGAGGGAGACTGATTGGAAGGGAAGGTCACAGGGTTTGCGTGTGTGTGTGTGTGTGTGTGTGGACCACAGCATGCAGGCTCCCCTCTTCTCACGTTGACGGTGAACGCATGCAAAGGTTATGGAGTTTGTACTGTACGTACATGTATGTGGCTGATGCTTGTTGTGTCAGCCACAACCGTTTCAGATGTGGGGGATCCGCGGCCAAACACACAGCACTTTGGGGGGAGGGGGGGTTCCTTGACTTATTGCTCGATGACACTGCTGTTCTCATTCAGAAACATAACCACTATATAGTCCATGTGTCATCAGGAGTGGTGAACCAATGACCTATTGGTCCTATCCCACCACACGATCATGTACATACCTATACATTTCATAACAAGATGCCAGGCACAGTGGACTGGCTGTATACACTATCATGTATACCTACAGTATACATTTCATAACAAGATGCCAGGCACAGTGTACTGGCTGTATACATAGCCTATCATGTACCTATACATTTCATAACAAGATGCCAGGCACAGTGTACTGGCTGTATACATAGCCTATCATGTACCTATACATTTCATATTAACATGATGCCAGGCACAGTGTACTGGCTGTGTACACTATATCAGGTTCCTATACATTTCATATAACGTGATGCCAGGCACAGTGTACTGGCTGTGTACATAGCCTATCATGTACCTATACATTTCATATTAACATGATACCAGGCACAGTGTACTGGCTGTGTACATAGCCTATCATGTACCTATACATTTCATATTAACGTGATGCCAGGCACAGTGTACTGGCTGTGTACATAGCCTATCATGTACCTATACATTTCATATTAACATGATACCAGGCACAGTGTACTGGCTGTGTACATAGCCTATCATGTACCTATACATTTCATATTAACATGATGCCAGGCACAGTGTACTGGCTGTGTACATAGCCTATCATGTACCTATACATTTCATATTAACATGATGCCAGGCACAGTGTACTGGCTGTGTACATATCCTATCATGTATACCTATACATTTCAGAGAGCCCGTATGGCGGTGCCTTATCTGCGTCGCCAACACTTGACTTCTTCCACGGACTGTGACAACAATGTGGGTTCCTAGAGCTCTCTGTCTGCTGCCCTGTGGCCTTCATGTCGCTGCTGCAGGGCGGAAACCTCTCATCTCCATAGTTTAACTTTTTGTGTTTTGTTCTTTTCGTAAAGTAACGCCCTACTTGATCATACTACAGCGTCACGCCAAGGTATCCAAGATGGCAGATCTACATTTGCGCAGCGTTTCGAGCTTGTAGATCTGCAACTTTGTGCTATTTTAGGAATTTGAATCCTGCAAAGTAACAGTTTTGGACAGACATGTGAGGTGTCTGACGATACGCTCCAGTGTTGCAGAGTTTGGAATGTCTCGTGTGTGTGTGTGTGGGGGGGGGGGGGTTATCTGTTTGTTCTAATAATTTATTGACTAATGCTGACACGTGTGTGTGTGTGTGTGTGTGTGTGTGTGTGTGTGCGTGTGCGTGCGTGCGTGCGTGCGCGAACGCATGTGTGTTTATGTGTAGTTTAGTGAGTTATTTGTATGATTTATTTACTATTCTCTGCACATGTGTATGACTGTGTGTGACTGTTTGTCTGTGTGTGTGCGTGCGGCCGTGCATGTTTCTGTGCAAATATGTGTGTGCGTGTGTTGGCCTGGTGCACAACATCAACAGAGAGAGAGTGAGAGAGAGAGAGAGATACAGGAAAGGGAGAGAGAACTCACTTCTGGCCACCCCAGCCAGATGTGTGTGTGTCAGTGAGTGCATGCTTGAGAGAGAGAGAGAGAGAGTTGTGTGTGTGGAGTGGGTGGGTGTGTGTTAGTCAGTGGGTCTGAGAGGCACTCTACAGCGCAGTGCACTCAGCCCTGGGCTCCCCTCTTGTAGAGAGAGAGAGAGCCTGGGCTCCCCTCTGGTTGAGTGGAAACATCATGTGTCTGTGGGACGCCCAGAGGAACAGCCCTGCTCCTCCACACTGAGAGAGAGAGAGAGAGACGAACACAGGCTACAGTCCCAGAGACCGTTCCTCCACACTGAGGACTCAAAGAGAGACATAGAGAGGAACACGGGCTACTCCCAGAGCCTGGGAGGAGGAGGAGGAGGAGGAGGAGGAGAAGTGGACGTATCGGATCGAAAACCCAAGAAGAGGAAACCGAAAGAAAGAACCCCAAAGTGTGGGAGAGAGAGAGAGAGCAGTCTGTGAGGAGCAGGGAGGGCCGTCTGTGTCCGTCCAGGAATACACAGCCTTGTTACGTCTTAGTTTTGTTTCTTCTAAATCCACTCGTCCAAGGTCTTGAGGAAGAGAGAGCCTGTTGGCTCCCAAATTTCATTGGGGAGCAGCAATACCCGCGTGCGGATTTGTCATTCTCATACGCCGTCTAAACCCGGTCTTACCATTTTATTTTGTTTTGTTTGACACACCAACCAACCCTTAGCCCCTACGTTTTGGCTATGCCATGCTGGCCATGCTAGCGCCGGCGGCCGGCTGCACCTCCTCCTCGGTGCCTCTGAAGGATTCTCGCCACGACCTCCTCCTCCGGGACGCAGAGGAGGAGGAGGAGGAGGACCACGTCGAGGTGGGATGCTGCTCCCCGACTCT
Organism: Electrona antarctica; assembly: GCF_951216825.1. Taxonomy (NCBI): domain Eukaryota; kingdom Metazoa; phylum Chordata; class Actinopteri; order Myctophiformes; family Myctophidae; genus Electrona; species Electrona antarctica. The sequence goes on along the minus strand of NC_136801.1, from coordinate 24,290,968 downwards.
CTCCACACCGCCCCCGTCCGGGGGGGCTTCATGCCCCTGGGCCCGCCTGGCGGGCGTGGAGGGCTGCCTGTCGGAGCCCTACTGCCTGTGGTTCCAGCTGCTGGCCAGGGCTTACTGGGGAGAGGTGGAGCTGGGGCTCAGTGGGCGACCCGACCACCACCAGCGCTCCTCTGTGTCCTGGGCCCGGCTCCGAGAGGCCTCCCGGCGGAACTGCGTGAGATCCAGGGTAAGAGAAGAGAAGGGAACCGGGACAGAAGTATACACAGTAGCTCGCTGCCCAGGTTGGGACACTTGTGTCCTAAGTTTCCCAGATTGGGACACTTGGTGACCCAATGGTTGACCTAAGTGTCGCTGCCCAGATTGGGACGCATGGGTCCCAAGGATTGACCTATAATTGACCTATAATTTTTCCTTTGGGACGTTGAAACGTGAACTGGTGAAGCTCCGGTTCTTCTTATTGTAAAGGTTTGGTGTTGTTGCGTCGCCGTCTACTAAGTAGAGTGGTCCTCAAAGTAAGTGCACTCCAGGGACTCTATAGAGTTCCAAATTGACCCTTATACAAGGCTGTAACTCTTGACGGTATACAGTACAAATGGAACCAAATGAACCAACCCCGAACCACTGTACTAAGTAGACGATAGCACATATGATGCCTCTATACGTCCTGTCAGTGGTTGGCTAACAGCGTATATAGGGTTACGTGGGAAGGCGTGTTTATTTTATTTGTATTTATTTATTTATTTTACGTGCGTCATTCAGCTCTCTGGCGAGCGGGGTATAGTCCTGTTTCACTCACTGACCGATATCTTTTGTTTTGTAACACGAGTGTGTCTCGTGTGTGGTGTGGTGTTTTGTGTGTGGCAGGGTTTCAGGTTTAGTTTATTATTGTACAGCTCCCCTCCGGTAGTTTCTGACGGATGCTGCTTAATGCCGAACGTGTTCGCAAAGACAATTGTCTCTCTTCCACTACTTGTTGCTGATGATGTGGCCACATTTTTCCAGTGTTTTATTTTCTCTCTCTCCCCCCTCTTGGAAAAACACAACCCCTTTTGATTTAGGCATCCTTTTGTCAATTTTAGTCATTTGGAGTATAAAGTCATTGCCTTCATTGAGTTATGAACCCAAGGTGGGGCTGGAGTTAGACCGAGGCATATTTTCCTTCGCAAAGTGAGCATGGGTGACTAATGCCGAAGAGGCGATGGTCCTGTGGTCTGCTAGCGAGAGGGAGAGGGGGAGAGAGAGAGAGTGAGGGAGGGAGGGGGGGGGGGGGGGGGTTCTTGGGGACATCAATATAGCAGAGGGTGATTCACTGCCTAAAACAACTCTGCAGAAACGGCCGGTTCTGCAGACGATGCCAGTCAAATCCTCCCAGACACACGTAGGAAAACGCACACACGCGCACACACGCATGCATGCAAATCCCCCCCCCCCCCCCCCCCCCCCCCCTCTCAGGCTGCGGTGCCATATGGCTGCACTGAGATCAAAAGCCCTGAATGCCCTCATATCACTTATTTCGATGCTGTCAGGGCGTTTTGTGAAAAGATCATTTGGTATTTGTGAACCGCACTGAACTTGAACTGGTTCAGACTCGTAACCAAGGCACTGTTGGTTGAACTAAGCTAAGGTGGCACTGCGTGAAAATAGGATTTAACGGGCAATTATGGGCACTGTATTTTGCCCGTAAACCTCAAGTTTAGCGGGCATATACAGTAATATATGGTAATTTGTTTGTTGGAAAGTTTATTCCAAGCTTTTTGCGCAGTCGGATAAGCGTGCCCACAGGGGGTGCGCACGCTTATCCGACACACCAAACGTCCGACATGCGAAAATCATCCGTTGCTCCCGACATACGTTGCCTCCCGCGTGCAGTTAGCGTTAGGTTAGGGTTTGGGGTAGGGTGTCGGTCTAATGACTGTCGGACTGTTGCTATATAGGAACTTATGCCTGTACCCGCCCGGCTCACAGCTGCATTTCCAAGCAATGGTTTCTCTATTTGCTGAACTTGAACTGTTTCAGACTCATAACCGAGGCACTGTTGGTTGAAGCTACGCTAAGGTGTCTCCATTAGCAATGGTTTCTCTATGCTTCTGCCCCCCCCCACCCGCCCATTCATAATTCAAGACGTTATTTATAGAGAGAGAGGTGTGTGTGTGTGTGTGTGTGTGTGTGTGTGTGTGTGTGTGTGTGTGTGTGTGTGTGTGTGTGTGTGTGTGTGTGTGTGTGTGTGTGTGTGTGTGTGTGTGTGTGTGTGTGTGTGTGTGTGTGTGTGTGTGTGTGTGTGTGTGTGTGTGTGTGTCCTCACATGCAGAAAACACAGGTGCTTTTTGTGACATCCTAAAAGGCTGTGCTGTTGCATAACACCAACTCCACATGAAACTGTTAATTGTGGAATCAAAACAAATAACCGAGAAACCGAACTGGATTTGAGACTCCTGTCCTGTCCTGTCCTGTCCTGTCCTGTCCTGTCCTGTCCTGTCCTGTCCTGTCCTGTCCTGTCCTGTCCTGTCCTGTCCTGTCCTGTCCTGTCCTGTCCCTGTCCCTGTCCTGTCCACTCTCCTCTCCTCTGCTGATTCTAGCTCCTATACCATGATGGGGGTCATGGTAATGGTTATGTCACCAGTCATAATGTCCACACCCAGCCCACTGACTCCCCTGGGATTCTTCTTCACATCTGCTGTTCCAAGACATACAGGAAGAGGAGGAGAGTATTTAGGGAGGAGTAGAGTATTTAAGACATACAGGGAGAGGAGGGGAGAGTATTTTGGAGTATTTTTGTACTGTAGATTATTTTGGGCCTATAGTGGCTTTCTTTTGGGCTTGTTTTCATAGACCTGGCTGCTTACTTCTATCGCAAAACCTGGCATCACTGACGAGGACGCAGTGGTGGAGTACTTAAGTAAAAGTATCAATACTGCAATGTAAAAGTTCAGAATTCAAAATGTACTTGTGTAAAAGTACAAAAGTGTTGACATCAAAATGTACAAAATGTCCCGTTTCAACTTTTCAAATGTCTAAAAATCTTTTGAAAATGTTATACATGCGATGCGAGTCATGCGACGCATTGTGAGCTTTTTTTCAAATGGCCGAAATGTATACGAAGCTGAAGTGTTTAATGTATGTTTTGTAATAATACTCAAAGTAACTAGTAACTAAAGTTTTTAAATTAATGTAGTGGAGTAAAAGTACGATATTTGCCTCTGAGATGTAATGGAGTAGAAGTCAAAGTATTGGAAATACTCAAGCAGAGTACAAATACTTAACCCATGTAGGCCCGGCAGTTTTCTGAAATACCTCATGTTTCTGTATCCGTGATGCTCCATATTTCATGTCAAGGACCCCAAAAATGATATGTAATTGCATGGCCACCGACCCCCATCTGAAAATATGTTATTCCAGTTCAACCCCTCAGAAGCAAAGATTTGAGTTAAAAACGTTGGCTCTGAAAGAATATATATTCAAAGATTTGTGCCGCATTTTCATGATTTTTCAAAAATAGCAGACCTACAAGCTCGTAGCGTGGCACTCGGTGCCGCGCTATGAGCTTGTAGATCTGCTATTTTTCAATAGCTAAAGTATAACATAATGCTAGAAACACAGTGCAGTAATTAAGTAAATGTACTTATAGTTACTTTCCAGCACTGCGAGGAGGCCCTGTGTTTGTCACTCAGACCGCGGTCTGGCCCTGGAGTGGCTGGCCGCGCGCCGCCGCCTGTTAGCGACGAGCGCTAACGCTAGTGCTGCGGTGCGACCGCCCACTCCACCGCTATTATGAATGATGGATGTGACACCCGTCTCACTGCTCTGAGAGAGAGAGTGAGAGAGAGAGAGAGAGAACACAGAGAGAGAGACGCGGTGGTCCCTCACACTGTAAAAAGCCTCAGAGTCCCATCATGTATCCATTTGTTCAGGAACCTCTTATGTCCGTGTTTTTTTGCGTATTTGTTTTTGTTTTCCGTGAATTAACACCCTATACCGCACCACTTTTTCATGTCAAGGACCCCCAAATTGACACTAAATAACCTACAGACCCCCTTTTGAAAAGACATGCCAGGGACCCCCATAAGAGAAGATTTTTACGGCTCTATAGCAGTGATTTTCAACGCGTTTAATTTCAAGGACCCCCAGTTTGACATGCATTAGTCTACGGACCACCCATGTAATAGCATTTATATCTCCGACCCCCGATTTATATTGTAAAATCAATGCTAATTTAACTCTGAGAGTGTACAAATGTACAAATGTACACTCTCAGAGTTACAGACCCATAAGGGTCTATTTGGTTCCAAATTATCATTTAACTGGGTCCCCCCTGGAACTCCCTCAAGTACCCCTGGGGGTCCCCGGACCCCACTTTGGGAACCACTGCCCTATACGGTTTCACACTAAGGAACTAAGCGTCAAAAGTAGCTGGGGGCGTGGCACGAAGCGACGCGCCTCCTTCGAGCTTGTCGATCTGCTAACTTTGTTTTGATGCTTTTGAATTCGGATCCATAAAGGTGACGGTTTTGGACGTGCAAGGTTTCTGAAGCGTTATTCATAGTCTGGATTTTCGGTGGTGAGGTGACCACCGAACTACAACATGACGTCACGAGCCGCGGTGAAGAGCAAACCACCGCCACGGCCCTTCTCTCTGTTTTTACTCACTATCGCTCAACGTTATTTCAGCTCCGGTGGTCAGCTCACTACCGGAGCGGTGGTCACCTCACCACCAGAGCGGTGGTCACCTCACCACCGGAGCGGTGCTCAGCTCACCACCAGAGCGGTGGTCACCTCACCACCGGAGCGGTGGTCACCTCCTCACCACCGAAAATCCAGACTATGAATGAGCCTTGACAGACCCAAGACTATTTGTAACTCTGCATGTACAACAAAATCTAACCCGAGTTGACTTTAACGGCGAGGATGTGTGTGTGTTGTACATGTGATGATGTGATTTATAGCGTGTTGTACACGTGATGATGTCACTAAAGGACCCGGGGAGTACTTTGGGGTCTCTCGATGGATATCTGGGATAAAGTTAACAAGGGATCTAGTCCGGGAAGCGGTGGATCATAGATCGCAGAGCAGCGCCTTTGTTTGCTCTGTGATTCGTCCATCCACACTTATTCCAGATGCGTGCGTGCGTGCGTGTGTGCGTGCGTGCGTGCGTGCGTGCGTGCGTGCGTGCGTGCGTGCGTGCGTGCGTGCGTGGTCTATCTTTGTGCGGTTATACTTTGTGTGTCGTGTATTTCTGTGGAAATACGCTTGCTGTGCGCACGTACATTCCCATGCTGTGTGTGTGTGTGTGTGTGTGTGCGTCAGTTGTGTCTGTGTGGGTTTGTATTTAGATTGTCTCCCTAACATTATCTTTAGGAAAACGGGGTCACAGCATGAAGCAAGAGCGTTGTGACTCACTGTGTTGTATCGCATCGCATGGTTACGGTTGCCACCTCAGACCACACCAGCCAGCCTATATAAGGCACCAGCGACCCTGAGCCTTTTAAACAACATGCAGCTTATAAAACAGGACACTTAACGCCGCGGCCGCCACGGGTGACTGCATGCAGCATGTGTGTTGTTGTGTTGCGTGGATGTAAACGCAGACGGCTCGTCATACTCTTCGTTGAATTGCGCTTTCGTCCTCGCCAAGCCTCGCGTTTCTACATAACTTGACGCGGTTATGCTTCGTTGCTACGTCCCCCCCCCGAAATGCCTCAGGGGGATGAGGGGTGTGACACATACAAATGTATTTAAAAACCGGACGGCAACAAAACCAACCACTGGGTAGAGACAGGAGAGCAGAGGCAACACACACACACACACACACACACACACACACACACACACACACACACACACACACACACACACACACACACACACACACACACACACACACACACACACACACACACACAGAGGACGAAGCACGCAACAGTCTTCAGAACATCATCGTGGTGAGCATGACTCAGGTCTTCCAGATAGACGCCATTTAGGCTTTAGTATTGTTGTGGGACATGGTTCCTGGTTGCATCTTAATGATCTTCCTCCAGTGACTTGTGGCTCACATGCTCTCGGTAGAGAGAGAGAGACAGCGACAGACCAGACCACACAGGACCTTTCTCCTCCGACAACCACAATTATTGCGAGTAGGGGGACTCTTTGACGTTCCTGGACGCATGATCGGAGGGGAACGTGACATGGGGATAACGAGTCCAGGAGAATCCATGATCAATATGGCCTCCTTGTTTAATAAGGTGTAATCCACTTCCACTCATTTGCAGTGTGTTGTTGGTGCACGTATACAGTGTGCAACATCACGCTCTGTGCGTTTAAAAGTTGTATCACAGAAGTAATTCAATTCTTTAGACATTAGTCTCGTGTCGCCAGACAACTATTCCACAATCTCCGGATGCCATATATAGAGCCTGGAACTACACCTCCCGGAATCCGAGTAATCTGTTTGTCATTTCCGTTCACAAAAATATATTTCAAAATATCTTTAGAACTGAATTATTTCCATTTCTGCTAAGCAGCAAGCTATATATGTTTAGATGATTTCTATTTGTATTAGGATCAATTTGCGCGACGAAACGGAAAAGTGTGGACGAGGCTTCACTTCCGCTCTGTGTCTTACTTATGATCAGAGCTTTCGTTGCTCGAGTCCAGACTGTAAGACGGAAGCATTCAAAAATTGTGAGAGGCAACAGTCTGGCTACGCGAGACTATAGACATAGATAGACCCTTCACTAGAGCGCTATACAGTCCTGTCCCACCCCTCCTTCCCGGGCACCGTCCCACCCCCCTTCCTGTGCACCGTCCCACCCCCCCTTCCCGGGCACCGCCCCACCCCCCCTTCCCGGGCACCGCCCCACCACCCTTCCCGGGCACCGTCCCATCACGTAGAGCTAGGGCATTAAGCAATTTATATATATATATATATTTTACATTTTTTATTTTTTTATTTTTTCCCCGATTTTGTAGGCCTCAAGATCAGGTAGATTATAGTTATAGTCACCAATGTACACATTTTTTAAATGTACACATTTATTTCCCCAAATAAAATATTTTTTTCTTTACATACAGTAATAGGTAGTTAAACAACTAGTCGACTAGTAAACTAGGCAACTAGTAAAAAAGACTAGAAGTGAATGCCCTACGTAGAGCTAGAACCACCTCATGGCCTTGACCGCAGAACGACACCCTGTTATTCAGCAGCAACAACCAGTCAGTCTCCATAATGTGATAACATGAAGACCAACAGAGGCAGTTGAGTCTCTCCTATATGGCCATGGGCCGTTTCATCTTCTCAAGACAGACGCCTCTTTGTTTTGAGGGCGAAAGCTGCTTTACTTTAGTTCTGCCATGCAGGGAGCAAACACAGAGAAGAGTGGCTGTAAATGTGATGCAACTATGAGGCTAAATCCGAAGCTGTGTGAAAATGTAAGGACTTCATTTGTATTCTATTTTATCATCATGAAGTCATTCTCTGTTCGGTCCCCCATGATTACTTTTCAGAATGGAGGGATGCATGCCATGACGTGACGCAATGTTTTCTGTTTTAAGATTTTTTTTTCAATCTAACACGCCCCCCCGCAGTTCCTTTTCAAATATCTCATTCCAAACTGCGACAGGAGTCTCTCTCTCTCTCTCTCTCTCTCTCTCTCTCTCTCTCTCTCTCCTCATACATCCTTGGGGGGGTTCTTCCAGTGTCCGGTGGCGGTGAAATTCAGCGGTGCCTTGGATGAAACAGTTATTTACAGGGGTGACCTGAAGCTTGAGAACCACTGTACTTATAATGACTTCTTCTTCTCTCTCTCTCTTTTCCCGCTCTTTTCCTCACCAGGCCAATAAGCAGAAGGATGGGCGTGACCAGAGCGACACGTCGGCCATGCCGTCCCCCGGCGGCGGCGAGGGGGAGGAGCCTTTCTCCTGGCCGGGGCCCAAGACGCTCCGCCTGCGGCGCACCTCCCAGGGCTTCGGCTTCACGCTGCGACACTTCATCGTCTACCCGCCCGAGTCGGCCGTGCACTCCTCCCTCAAGGTAATAACTATAATAATAGTATTCTATACGTTCTTGGAGCGAGCGAGGTGACATTGAAGAGGCTTTGGATGTATAGTGGTTAATTGGAGTAGTCAGCTGTAGGGTGGGGGTAAGGAACTGGGATGGGACATTGTGCATTTGTTTGTTTAACTTTTTGTTTTTTGCTACAATTTGCTTTGTATTTATGGACATTTCCTGATGTTTCTTTGAAGATTTTGTTTAGTATTTGTGCTGCCATGTGGTTGTGGGGGGAAAAATATATGTAAATAAAAAATCTATAAACAAGAATAATAATAATAATAATAATAATAATATCACCATGTAGGAAATCCAAAAAGGTCAAAGTACTCACATTTCCATGTCTTTATTGGCACACACCAATTGGCACCACACTGATTGATACCTGTCCATTCAAACTCTGGACGGGCCCGCTCCAAAGTTATTAGTGCAGCCGCACCTGGCAGCCAGCGAAAAGTTCTCAACAGGCCCGAAAATGAAGGCCCAGCCCTACCTGGGCCCTCATCAAACCCTCACTACACTGCCCCCGCTGCCACCCTTAGATCTCCATATATGTTGATCTGACCTCATCAAACCCCATACACTCAAGACGCACTCCATATATGGTCAGTACAGAATTCATTCCATATGTTGATCTGACCCCCCATGCCAAAGCGCCAGCGCTCGCCCAGCAGTCTGCCGTCAACGAGGCACTTCTCGCACTCAGGGTGTCTTACTGGTAATAGTAATAAATAGAACATACAACTCTAATAACTAGAAAATACTGTTCCTGAAGAAACCGTGTGGTAATAATCGATAACAATAGTGGACTTGCTACTCGAGAGGACAAGAACCACAGCTGAGCACAATAGGATCCACAAAAAAGGTTATTGTATTGAATTATTAACAACATTGGCCCGGTTTCCCAAAGGACACATGGTGTAAGAGGTATGGTGTTGCACATGCTCAGATGCCCTCTAGGCTGCACACAGAAGCCTGTGAACATAGACATTTCGTGCATAGATGTGCCAAGCAATGGCCTGGTATGGTAGGCCTCAGGCCTCAAGCCTCAGGCCTCAGGCCTGAGGCCTGGTATGGTAGGCCTCAGGTCTACCATTCTGAAATTTAATTTCATAATATTTGGACAGCTGACAGTATGTCTACCAGAATGGTAGACCTGAGGCCTGAGGCCTACCATTGCATGGCACATCTATGCACGGAATGTCTATGTTCACAGGCTTCTGTGTGCAGCCTAGAGGGCATCTGAGCATGTGCAATACCATACCTCTTACACCATGTGTCCTTTGGGAAACCAGGCCATTGTCTCTTAAAATGTATTTTCTGCACTAGGGTGGTGCAGTCAGGTAAAGTCTGCCCACCACCACCACCACCACGAGGTTGTGTGTTCAAATCCAGACGCGTTATTATGAGCTTCTAGATTGGCTATTTTCAGAAGCATAGAATTCTGCTGGATCTCTTTCACACTAGTCCCTCCCTAACATTTTTATTCTAGGTTGTATTTGTTGAAATTGTCAGTATAATTAGTTTTTTTTATTTAATTTGCGTTGTCATAAAAAATTTCATCATAGTTTTAGTTGACAGAATGAACACTATAGTGTGTCCAATGTGACTCCATTATACGCACATCATTTCACATTGGGAGGCTTGTGTTGTTGCACCTGGGATTTTGCATTACATCAGCAGCACATTGTGGCTGCCTTGTGACTGAATCCTGATGCTACAGCGTTATTTCTGTAGTCTCTTTAATGGCCTCACACTGCAGGGAGAGTTCAGTTCAGTGCCTCTGCTGCATTACTGCCGGCTTTCCTCTAATGGGAAAATGCTACGATGGTTTCAAGACACAAATTTGCAGCAGGGCCCTGACCTGTGTGCGTGCGTGCGTGCGTGCGTGCGTGCGTGCGTGCGTGCGTGCGTGCGTGCGTGCGTGCGTGCGTGCGTGCGTGCGTGCGTGCGCGCGCAACAGTGATAATTCAGGATGAGTTGTGTTTATTTAGTTGTGAAGTGTGTTTTGACAACCTCTTCAGCGTACTAGGCGAGGGCTGATTTCATACCACGGTCTCTTCTTTCGTATAGCTGTTGGCGGCAGTTCTGACAGTTTGGATGGGAAACCAAAAGGCGCTGTTGTCTCGATGCTTCAGAGACGTTTTCATGCAACCAGAATGACTCTTCAACGTTTTCTCCCTTGGTATTTTTGGGTGGGCCTATTTTGTCTCCCTGGCTATATTGGGTGGGCCCAATTTTTTTCCAAATGCACCGATGACTTCAATTCAATCTGGTCCGCTTTGTGTGTGGACTGTGGACCAGTACTGTATCTGTCAGACAGATATTCTGTCTCTTTCTTGGAAATGCTATTAAAACAGCGCATGGCCGCATGTACTCTTCTAACGTGAGACTGGATAGACATGTGCTCTTCTAACGTGAGACTGGATAGACATGTACTCTTCTAACGTGAGACTGGATAGACATGCGCTGCTGGCATTCAAGCTACTGCAAAAAGGCACATTTATTCAATTCACTTTGTTTTCCTGTTGACAATAATGTCCACGTTACTAATAATCATAAGAAAAACGCAGCACTTCTCGGAACTATTGATTACAACCGTTTAAATACTCAGCCAGTCAGGTCACAATTACTTTCACAACGGTAATAATCCATTACATAACCCGGCCGTGACTTGGAAGAGAAAAAAAGCACGCCTCATCCTCGCGTGTGTGCGTGTGTGCGTGTGTGCGTGCGTGCGTGTGTGCGCGCACATTCACCAAATTGCTATCATAATTGCTTTTTTTTAGGGATGGGGGTTGTTAAGTAATCGCAGAACCGCACAATTTGAGCAGGGTGGGTTGGGGGGGGGGGGGGGGGAGGCTAGGTGGAGGTCAGACAAGCCTTAGGAAAATCCTCAGGGGAAACGGGGACGTCTTAAAGGATACACAGAGAGCATATGTGTGGCGTTGAAGCGTTGCGGATTAGAGCGCAGGCCCGTGGGTTTGATCCCCTGGGTCCTCCTCGGGGGAAATTAAGGATTTAAGCATGAAGGGAGGAAAAGGAGAGGGGAGAGAACAGTCACTGTTGTTGTGCTGGGAGGGACCCTGGCTTTATTCAACGATGCTCCAGAGGTACTTCCTTGTTGCCTCTGGTCCTCCCGTGTCCTTTTTGTCACATTTGTTCCAATTAGTGGTGTTTAATGACGAGCGAGCGCCCCACCACTGGCCTCCTCTGTCTACGGGGACCTGGGACGTCCCCCTCCGTCACTGTGGGGACCTGGGACGTCCCCCTCTGTCACTGTGGGGACCTGGGACGTCCCCCTCTGTCACTGTGGGGACCTGGGACGTCCCCCTCCGTCACTGTCGGGACCGCTGCTCTCTTCACTCTGTCTTCGTTACGGATGCAAAGCTGCTGACTGAAATAATATCAAATGAAAAGTGATGGGGAGGAAAAAGGGGAATCTGACATTGTCCCATTTTCTTTCTGTTTTCTCTGACAGGACGAAGACAATGGCAGTCGAGGTAAGTGTTGTAAGAGTTGTTTTGTCTTTGATCATGTCTGAATGTGTGTTTACCCCACTGTAACTTTAATGTTCCATCTTTGGACATTTCCCTTTTCTTTTCCTCTCGAGGCGGATGATCTACAAGCTCAGATTGTAGATCAGCTGTTTTTGAGATCGTTTAGAGATGCTTTGCAGATAAGATGTTAAGTATAGCTTGATTAAAGTCTACACTAGTCTGGGATTTATATACCGGGGTTACTAGAGGAACAAAACGTCTCTGTCGGGTGTAAACCTCATTATGTCCAAAAAAACTGTTACTTTTCAGGATTCAAATAAAAAAATGGCAAAAGTACTTTTGATGCTTTTGTGTGACGCTGTAGTATGATCAAGTAGGCCTATAGGGAGACGCTCGGGAGGCATCTTTACTAAATGTCCAAACCGCCTAAGCTGGCTTCTTACCAAGCGAAGAAGCAGCGGTTCTACTCCGAGTCTCTCTCGTGTGACTGAACTCTAGGGGAGATGCCAGCCACCCGTCTGAGAAAACTAATTTCGGCCGCTTGTATCTGCGACCTTATTCGTTTGGGCATGATCCACACCTCATGGCCACATAGCTGTGTCACCTCTAATGTCACCACAATAGACGGTCAGAGTTAGGAGGAGGTGGCCTATTTTTCCATTGTGTCCTTCCTTAGTTCAAACAAAGTAGATGCACTTTGGTGAGCGATGAGCCTATGCTAAAAGCTATGCTTTTCGTGGGTCAAACTGGCATTGATGCCCAGATTGTCATCACGGAGAGTTAGAAATAGAGGAATATATCGACCAGTATTTTATTCTTCTACTAAATAACCATCAAAACATCATCTGTGAATCGTGGACTCGGCACCCAGACATTTTTATACTTGTGTGTGACGCTGTAGTATGTAATGTCAAGCAGACTGTTAACCCATTTTGGGCGGGAACCCCTTTTGGTGTTTTAAACATTATGTTATAATTTAGCTATTGAAAAATAGCAGATCTACAAGCTCATAGCGCGCCACCGAGTGGCGCGCTACGAGCTTGTAGGTCTGCTATTTTTGAAAAATCGTGAAAATATTTATTTCAGAAAACTGGAGGATTTCTTTTATTTTATTTTGAGGTCAGGCCTAAATGCGCTAATTTACGACAAAAACAGATAGGTGGAGATAGGAGGTTTCTGCCCCGACACCAACGCTACACAAAATGTAGCATTTTGCACCAGGCATGATGCAGGGTAAGGAATTGACTGCAGTAGATAAAAGCGGACGGATGCTGTGGATCAGGTTGTGTTCTCTGCAGCTCTGCAGCTCTGCAGCGTGCAGCCCAGTCAGCTGCAGTAATCAGGCTCGCGGGCAGGCAGTGCCATCCTCCGCAGTGTTGTACACTAGTACAGTACAGAGCAGCTGTGAGTCTTCCATCTGCCAAGACTTCAGAGTCCCTCCAGTACTATAGTCCCCCTGCATCTCCATTCCTGTCACGTCTGCGTTTTTTGTGTGCAGTATACAACGCTGACGAAGGCTTCGGCTGCAACGCGTTCGTTGTGTGCTGCTTGTCTGCAGCATGCCATTATACTTAACCTACCTATGGTAAAATAAATAAGTGCCTTAAAAGCTTTTGCCGTGAGTGCTGGATTTCTTCTCTGTGTAAAACGTCTGCGGCCAGGCCATGCAGCGCTGTGTGACAGCAGGCATCACACTATGTGCCGGTCTGGTAGAGCTGCTTGGTATAGACTAGAGCGTCGCAGTCCCGCCCCCTACCAGGGCCCAGGAAATGATTCCCCGTTCATTTTCCTCAAACTTTTCAAAAAGTATTTATTTAAAGACCTTTTAAGCCAACTCGAGTTGTGAGAAATCAAATCAAACGAACAAAATTTTTCGGGCCGAACAAATAATTAGAAAGAAGAAGAAAACGGCAGGTTACAACACTTTTTTTCCCTTGTTTTTCTTCTTTGTAATTATTTGTTTGGTCCAAAATATTGTGTTTGTTGTCATGATTTGTCACGACTCGAGTTGGCTTTGTACGACGCTTAAAAGGTCTTTAAATAAATACTTTTTGAAATGTCTATGGGAAAAATGCATTGGGAATCATTTCCTGGGCCTGGCGTCGTCATGAAAGGGGGCGGGACTGCGACGCTCTACATGTCCTGTCACCTGTGGAACAGTGACTTCTAAAACCTTTCCGTGTCAAGGACCCCTAAATGGGCATGTATAATAATTAGTCAACTAACCTTTCTGATGACTAAAATATGACTGGAACTAAAATGGAATTTTATTTAAAAAAACTATGAGCAAAACTAAATCATTTCTGTAAATTGTAACACTGGCAAAAAAAAGATTCTGCTTTCTCAACGATTAGCGTGACGCAGCCATATCGCTTACCCGTAGTCGGGTTGCGGGGGCAACAGCTCCAGAGAGCTCCAGACTTCCCTCTCCGAAGCAACATTAGTAAATTCATTCTGGGGGATCCCGAGGCTTTCCAGGGGGGCCAGTTTGCGATTGGCTAAATTCCGAGCCCGTGGATATCAGTGCTGTGATTGGCTGAATTCAGGACCCGTGCATATCAGTGCTGTGATTGGCTGAACTCCGGGCCCGTGGATATCAGTGCTGTGATTGGCTACAGACGCCTTATTTTCATTGTACATCATACTTGAGGGGTTTGTCTTTGACAAATAATAGTATACTGTATAGTCAATATTGTAGCCTACCTGGTGTGCAGGCCTAGGTCACAAGATGTGAGGGCCTTGTATCTAATTCCATACAATAGTGGGAGTTGCTGCTTCATCTCTCTCTCTCAGCCAAGGGAAAAGGTTGAAAAACCCTGGTCTATAGAATCAACGGGGTGGCTGCTGACTGGTCCTGCTGTGTGTGATTCAGATGATAGTTATGTGAGCAGACAAAAACAGAGGAGAAATGATGAACCTTGAAGTATTATGAAGGAGGGGTGTGTGTGTGTGTGTGTGTGGGGGGGGGGGGGCAGGGGGGGGCAGTCAACGGGAAACTAGAGCACTGTAGATTCCTGTAAGCCCCCCCTACCGTACCCAAGTGTCCCTGACCAGCACTCTGTGTCACATTCCTACCGCGTGCACGCACACATAGGCCTCCTCTTGTGGCAGAGGAGGAAACCCTTCCTCGTCTTTCTTACTTTTTTCTTTTTTTTATATGTGTGTGTGTGTGTCTCTGGTCAGGGACACTTGGGTACGGTTGGGGGGCCGTTACAGGAATCTAGCACTGCTCCAGTTTCCCGTTACCCTGTACCCCCCCCCCCCCTATACTTCAAGGTTCATAATTGATCCTCCTCAGCGCTATAGTCTCACGTATGAGTCAGTTTCAGTGTCCCAGACTCAACCCCGTTTTCCGCCCCGCGAAGGGAGGGACATTCCCACGAAGGGAGGGGCTGGAAGGAGCGCCGCGGCTTGTGATTGGGTGAGTCAGTGGGGTATAGTCGGCTCAAGCGAACTTTGCATCGTTCGATACGGCAAATCGCTCGCTTTAGCTCGCTTGGTGGTGTCTCTCGTGACTCAAGTTCGCTTGAGATGGCGCCCCTCCGTCACGGAAAGTCCCGCCCACGGGGCATAAAACTATAGTTTGGGTCCAAGACTGCCTGCTATTGTAGTGAAGTCTTCACTGTTTTATAATGGGAGGAACCAAACTCACATCAACTGTATTTGATATAGTTTCATTTATTTTATTTTTTAAATTTGTGATCTTGTTTTATTATGAGGGTACCTACCCTAGGGGACACGCGGAGAACATGCAAACTCCACACAGAAAAGCCCTTTCGGGGGGCACGGTGGCACAGCTGGTAGTGCTGTCGCCTCACAGCTAGAAGGTCCTGGGTTCGATTCCCGCTGGGGACGCTGTGGGTGCGGGGGGCGTGTTCCCTCCTCTGCGTCATCAGTGCCCATACCCGAGGTGGGGTTGGCTGGTCTCTAAACTACCTCCCCCTGGCCAGCCAGGGCACCTGATGGAGGGGAAAGGAACTGGTCGGAATAACCTGTTCCTTCCACACGCTACGTCCGGCCGGGGAAATTCCTCCCTGTCAAGTGAAAATAAGCAGCTTGGATAGCATGCATAGAAGGAATTCAAGCATGAGGTCAGTCCGCTGCCCCCCCAGGTTGGCAGAGGAAGTGTAGCGCCCAGGATTACATTAGATAATTGACACTGGGTGAAAAAATGGGTTGCAAAATCGTGGGATAAAAATTATAAAAAAAAAAGAAAAGCCCTTTCGCCAAGAGTGAGTGTTCCTTAGCCTGAAGTTTGCTGCTTCAATGTAGGCCCACACACCTCAAAGACGTCAACATCCCGTTGACGACTTTGAGGACAAAGAAGTAGTTGAGTTCACACATTGTGTTGCTCGGCCTGAAAGGGCATAATGTAGAATGAACGGAGCGGTGGAAGGAAGGCCTTTATAAGACATCAGTACTGTGTCCAGAAAACTCACAGGTTCGTTGTAGCAGCCAGAGGGTTGCACAACAACACTCACTTTCTGACTTCCTAGCTGTTGTGTAAGCCAGGGTTCCTTGTGGGGGGTCCCCAGCAAAATGAGTTAATATAGGGTCACGATCATTGTAACCACTGGCGCGGAACGCCATTACGTGCATGACCGTGGCACAGAATGAGGTAAGCGAACATTTCTCACTCAAAGCTTTGCCTCTGGAGGTCCTTGGCGCAACATATTTTTTGAGACAGGGGGTCCACGCCGCGGACAAATAAATATCAATGTTAGGGGTTCTTGACATGAAAAGGTTTGAGAAGCACTGGTGTAAAAGCCAAGTGAAATGGACAGACAGACGGACGGGTGGTAAATGGTGAGCTTATGTAAGCAGTGTCACAGGCAAGACATTACCTGCTCTGTGTGATGGTTAAGTTGTTGTTTATCAGAGCCTGACATGTCAGCTGATCACACACTGACGGCGGGACGTGTTCCTCCCGCTACTGAATAAATCTCATGTGTTTATTTTTAGTCGTCAAATCCCCAACGCCATCTGACTCCAAATCCGACAACAACCTACGAGATTATTTTTTTAACCCATTTTGGGGCGGGAACCCCTTTTGGTGTTTTAAAGCATTATGTTATGCTTTAGCTATTGACAAAAAGCAGATCTGGTCTGCAGAGCCTAAATGGGTTTAAAAAATAAAATAAATCCGGTTTTCTTTTATTTTTTGGTACATGACATGGAGCATCTCTCTCATGTGAATTCAAAGGAATGTGAGCCAGTGGTCATCGTCTCCGTCCCAGTCCCAGTCTCCGTGTATAGCCTAGCAGTGGTTCTCAACCCCTCGCACCCAGTAGGGGTCTTCCTTGAGATTTTGATTTGTAAAAGGTCTGTTTTACCCCTTTTACTATCAGCTTTTTGAAGGTATCCAATCTCCAAGCTGAGCTCGGGGTTAGAGATTATGACATGTTGTGGAGTGTGTCTGGGTAGCTCATGGGGTCAAGCTGTGCAGTGAATACCGGGAACTTACGCAATTTAACCCATTTATAGATGTGAGGCCGATTTCTAAAACAAAATACAGTACATTAAGGCGGTTTTATGAAAAACCCGAGGTCTTTATGAGAAACTTCACAGAATTGAATCACGAAACTACGAGGTGACGTCGTGCATGCATTCCCTAAAAGGCTGCTGTGATGTATGTGCTGAGCTGTGATGTGTTGCCCTCCCTCCCTCAGTCAGCTGCACTGCAGTGTATTTGTACTTGATGCTGGGCCAACGTGTCGTTAGGTTGAGGGGAAGGGAGGGGGTGCTACTGACCACATGTTGACTAGCTGGGTGTTGCCACTGGAAATGCTTCATACCCTACAGAAACACACACACACACACACAAACACGCACCGTTTAGGCATGCGTATTATAAGTATGCAACCGTTTATTTGCTTTCACAGCGGTTGTGTACAAAATGAGTGTTTGTTATTTCAAATCGTTCTCTCTCGCTGTCTCTTCCCGGCTTCTCTCTCATTTCTCTCTTTCATTTGTATATATACCGTCTGTCTGTCTGTCTGTCTGTCTGTCTGTCTGTCTGTCTGTCTGTCTGTCTGTCTGTCTGTCTGTCTGTCTGTCTGTCTGTCTGTCTGTCTGTCTGTCTGTCCGTCTGTCCCTCTCTCTCTGTCTGTCTGTCCCTCTCTCCCTGTCTGTCTGTCCCTCTCTCTCTGTCTGTCTGTCTGTCCCTCTCTCTCTGTCTGTCTGTCTGTCCCTCTCTCTCTGTCTCTGTCTCTGTCCCTCTCTCTCTGTCTCTGTCCCTCTCTCTCTCTGTCTCTGTCCCTCTCGCTCTGTCTCTGTCCCTCTCTCTATCTCTGTCTGTCTGTCTGTCCCTCTGTCTCTGTCCCTCTCTCTATCTCTGCCTGTCTGTCTCTGTATCTGTCTCTCTTTGGCTGTGTATTTTAGCAAGCTGTTGAAGGGGAACACACACAAATGAGCCGTGTTGTATTAGACTTGTGTGGACTGTTGGTGCTTCAAGGCAGCAAGAAGAAGAAGAAAATATAAAAGTCCCTCCATCTGTTCAAATATTTGTTCTTCGTTCTGTGTGAAACTTCTCGCCGAAGATATTGGCTTTAGTTTGGACTTTTTCTTTCTGTTTTTTTTCCTCCTCCTTGGTCAGATTGTGGTCAAGCCTCCATGATGGCTGCAGTGGGAGCCTGGAGCACAAGCAAATAGAATTCTCCAGTATTCTCTCGTGACCTTTTAAAACACTCCACCTTCTTTTGCAACGTTGTGTCCAACTCACTCATCCCTCAAAATGCTCTCTCTCTCTCTCTCTCTCTCTCTCTCTCTCTCTCTCACCCCCCCCCCCCCTCTCTCTCTGTGTTTTCCCCTTTGCTTTACATGCCATGAGTTCTTGACTCCTCACTTTCTCCAGGTTTAGTTTCCATCAGCGTGTTGTTATACTCACTGACTATGGATCCATTCGGCTGTAAAAGTTGCACAGACATTTACACCCTCTTACAACCAGCCCGAGCTCACCCAAACACAGATTGGCAATTCCGTACATAGAATACTAGAAAACCCCCAAATCTGTACATATTACACTGAAATCCTCCCCATAGACCGCGACGGAGGGGCGCTGTCTCAAGAATCTACAAAATCTATTGAAAATAGCCGATCTACAAGCTCACAATGCATCGCGCCTCTCCTTTGTAGCGGAAATATTAAAAAAAAACGTTTGACCTACTCACCAATACAAAGGCGGTTTGTGTAATTAGAAAGCCTACTTTCATTAGTGGACGCACTCTGAGCCCCCCCCCCACCTTTGTTTTGGTGCGTAGGAAAAGAACAGTTCCATAGCTCTAATGAAGGCATCAGAGCTAATGCTATGGACCAGTAGCCTGGCTAATAAGCCAGACCGAATCAGCCGTTGGCAAAAGAAAATTACCTGCCGGCGGATTACGACAGTGTGATTTGAGTCTGGCTTATTAGCCAGGCTAATGGACCAGAGCTAGGGTCAGGGTATATTTATTCAAAAGTGTCCAAACATTTTCAATAAAAAAAAAGAAAAACAAATGTATATGTTTGTACAAGGTTGCAGCGCGGCTCCTATTTTTTTAAATGAATAATGCCAACATTGCCAATATATATATATATATATATATATATATATATATATATATATATATACAGTGTATATCAATTTTAATAATATATATTTTTTTAAATTTTAGTCGACGAAATTAACACTGTCACAAAAAATCCCAAGGCACAACCTGATCAGGAAACCATTTTGGGAAGCAACTGCCTTTTGAGTTTTGTTTTTAAAATACTGACCAGCGAAACATTCCATTTCCCCCATAACTGTATCTCCCATTTCCCTGGGTGGGTTTCGGAATTTGGAGTTCTTCGAAAAAAGAAAAAAAACGTGATGGAAAATATGCTTATACTACTACCTTCCTGTCCCTGTAGTGTGGAAAAAAGTACACCAGCTGTGTGTGTGCGTGTGTGTGTGCACATACGTGTGTGTGCGCGCGCGTGTATGTGTGTGTGTGCGTGTGCGTGTGTCAGGCAGGCGGATGTTTTAATGGTGTCCGTCACGCTGGGGCTTTGGCATGTCTGACTCCTGGGTCAGAGCTGTCACAGAACCACTTGTTTATACGCGTGCACACACACACACAAACACACAGGTTCATGTTACTATACTTGTGAGGACATCAACATTTAGGAAGCCGATTTTTATGAAATTACATTGTGCCTATTTGTTTTACCCTATAAGCTGAAGGCTGAAAAATTGCAGATACAAGTCCAATCTCTAAACCTAAATGTCTAATTCTAACACTAAGCCTAACCTGAAGGACCAAGGAAACAGTCCTCGTGTCTATCACAAGCGTCCTCACAAGCACACACACACACACACACACACACACACACACTAATGACCGTTGCAGGCATTCAGGAATGTCAGACCCTCAGGGCTTGTTGTTTGTACATGGAGATGAGCGTGTGTGTGTGTGTGTGTGTGTGTGTGTGTGTGTGTGTGTGTGTGTGTGTGTGTGTGTGTGTGTGTGTGTGTGTGTGTGTGTGTGTGTGTGTGTGTGTGTGTGTGTGTGTGTGTGTGTGTGTGTGTGTGTGTGTGTGTGTGTGTGTGTGTGTGTGCGTGCGTGCGTGCGTGCGTGCGTGCGTGCGTGCGTGCGTGCGTGCGTGCGTGCGTGCGTGCGTGCGTGCGTGCGTGCGTGCGTGCGTGCGTGCGTGCGTGCGTGCGTGCGTGCGTGCGTGCGTGCGTGCGTGCGTGCGTGCGTGCGTGCGTGCGTGCGTGCGTGCGTGCGTGCGTGCGTGCGTGCGCACATACACACAGAGAGGTACACATAATTGCACACATACATGGCACATGTTTACATGTTATCTAGACCCATCCAATCAGAAGAGACCATGAATATCGCAGCTATCATTTAGCTGGACCACTGGTTGAAAACCCCTGCACTGCACTGCAGACTGACTCAGTGAAACCTGTCCAAAGGTCTTTTTCTACTCCGGTGTTTTACTTACTGTCTTGGGTGTTTTCTAAAGCAGTTTTCAAAAGGAGATATTGGGTAGTTGTCTTTGTCTTTGAGAGAGGCAGGTGGATGCCTGAAGAAGGTCAGTAGACCGAAAGCTTGCAAAATAAATACATTGATTGTGCACAGATCTGAGTGTGCGGAGCTTCCCTTTATTTTTTCCATTACCCCTTTGTGACTCTGATTTTACTATGTCATTAATATACCTTAGAGCTGTTGTGTGGAAATAATATAAAGGTTCCCCCATTCTGTGTTTCCTAGAACTGGAGGTCTGAAAAATCACATCTTGATGATGTCATCAAGATGTGTGAGTGGTATGAGTGGTATTCCCCTTTAAGCAGATGAGCGGTGGCTCTTCTTACTTTTTGGTCAGAGAGGCAGGTGGCTGAGTGGGAGAGTGATAAAGGGAATAGCCTCTAATCCATGCAGAGCCGGCCCCAAAGAAACCGGGCCTCTTCCTTACTTCCTTCCCAGGTGTTATCAATGCTGTGCGGAGTGTCTGACGTGTTGGGGAAGTTCCCACCACTGCAGTTCCAGATCCACACACATCTCTCTCTCTCCGTACATGCTCTTGCTCCCTGTCTCACTCTTTGAACCCCCCCCTCCCGTACATCCACACACACAGCCACATGTGACCACAGAGCATCCATGATTATGACAGAGATGAATAGATGGTGGAGGTGGCGATGGATGGTTAGGTTGCGGTAAGGCGGAGGGTTAATGGCAGTGTGCGGCCTTGCGGGCAGCCGTCCCAGACCTCTGCAGAATAACATTATCTAACCCCCAAAACACCAGGAGAGCCAGGGCCCGCACAGCACAGCCAGGACCAGCTGTACGGCCCAGGGCCCGCGGCCAACAAGAGCTTGTCGGGGTCGAGTATTGTACTGTAGAGGCGTGATGAGTGCTGACACTCAAGCTTTGGTTATACTGTATATACTTAGTTGCGTCCAGGTGGCACGCACCGAAACATGGCAGATCTACAAGCTCACAGTGCGGCGTGCTGCAGCTTGTTGTGCGCTTGTGCGATCTATACTTGTATTGGCTTGATGAGCCACACTGACGTGCGTGTATGTGGATTTTCACACATGGATTATTGCGAACCCCTTTTACAGAAATTGTCTTTAAAGTTCCAATTTGGTCTGCTCATTTCTCATTTCTTAGCACCATCACTTCCAATCTCGCTTGTTTAATCCGGTATTCTGTGCAAGTTCTCTATCCTGTTTGGATGAAATATGTATTAACTCCCCCCCCCCAAAAACAAAACAAAACAAAAACAAACAAACACTGTAAATGAGTATTATCAGAATATAGAGCTATTTAACACTGTTACTGAACAAACACTATGTAAATGAGTACTATCAGAATATATAGCTATTTAACACTGTTACTGAACAAACACTATATAGCAATGAGTACTATAATATAGAGCTATTTCATCCTTATTTTAACCAAACTATCACTTACCCTACCTATAACCATTTTGGTTTCTGGAGCCAGCACTGAAACTTTTTTTTCCCATCTATAATTCTGTCCAGCCCTGTGATACTTACTGTACATTGTGCAGCCGCCAGACCACTGGGTCAAACCGCTCATGAAATATGTCTTCACGGTTCCTCAGGTGCCAGATGATGGGATTAGCAAAGACAGAACAGTTTACATGACAGGCAGAACAAAGTGGTGGTGAAACGGTAAACCCTGGTGTGAGAAGAAGAACCAAACAAACCCTCAAACACGTCTGGAGGTTCTTTCGCTAATCTTATTTGTCCCAGGTCTGGCACAGGCGTCCGTCCTCCAGAGGCCAGGTGCTCTTTTCTGGATTAACGTCTACAACAATGCTGTGTTTAGTGCCATGTCCACATCCAGGGTGACATTTGTCCCAAAGCCGGGGGCCGAGAGCAGCTGTGGTCTTTTCAACCGTCATCCTGAGGTCTTTTGGAAAAGGCCTGTGTTCACACAACACTCTCTGTGTGTGTGTGTGTGTGTGTGTGTGTGTGTGTGTGTGTGTGTGTGTGTGTGTGTGTGTGTGTGTGTGTGTGTGTGTGTGTGTGTGTGTGTGTGTGTGTGTGTGTGTGTGTGTGTGTGTGTGTGTGTGTGTGTGTGTGTGTGTGTGTGTTCTTTTTTTAAGTTAATCCATTCTGTATTCTTCGCTTCGGTACAGCAGTCCTGGGACGTTTACAATATCCAAAGCTTTATACTTTCCCACATTTAATCCTCCCTTTATCCAGCTGTGAGCCTCGGAAAACTTCCAGAATCCAATTTGTTTTAGAACAAAGTCATAGATATGGCTCTGGAACCGGCACAGAAAGGGAGGGAGAGAGATAGATAGAGAGATATAATTCACCAGAATAACATTTTTTGACAATTTGGTTGAATGACCTATATTGTTTTTCTTTTTTGATTGATTGAATACTTGTGTATGTGGTACAGGAAGACATTAAGGCTAAAATGGGCACTTGTTTCCATTGTGGTCCTATCGACTCCTACAGTATGTATTCAATTCATCAACATACAGTAGCATTCAAGTTTAACACTATTACATCATGTCATCAACAACTATAAACACTATATGTACATAGAAATGTGGAAATTACATTTTCCTCCCCTCCTGGAATTGGTATTTTCAGGCCATTTTTTTGAAAGAAACCAGTGTTATTTATATTTGGAATAACACTGGATGGATGGTGTCAGGGCGTCCACATGTTGGTGTCAGAGTAGTAGAATGAGAACTTTGTTCGTTCAAAATGTGAGCTTGTGGTATTTTTTAAAATGAGTTTGCCTATTATGGCGTGACCACAATAGAGAGGGTGGAAGTGGTTTACTTTTAACACTATTACACTGATTGTCAGGTCTGAGTGATGAACCAGTGCTGGAAAGTAACTAAGTACATCTTCTTAAGTATGGTACTTAAGTACGATTTTGAGGTACTTATACTTTACTTGAGTATTTCCAATTTCCAATACTTTTACTTCTACTCCACTATCTCAGATCCAAATATTGTACATTTACACCACTACATTTATTTGAATATTATATCTTAGTACTATTTTGATTATTTTTTACAAAACATACAGTAACCACTTCAGCCCTATATACATTTCAGCCATTTGGAGGTAGCCGATGTACAAGCTTGTAGATCTGCTATTTTCAAAAGATTTTTTATAAATTTGATAACTTGAAATGGGACATTCTGCATAATGAGGACTTTCACTTTTGGTACTTTAAGTACATTTTGATACCAATACTTTTTTACACAAGTGCATTTTGAATACCATCATTTTGCTATTTTTTCTATATTGCAGTATTGATACGTCTGCTTAAGTCAGTAATCATGAGAGTACCTTTTTTTCCCCACCACTGGCGATAACTGACATGAACTGTTATTTCATGTCTTCTACCGCCCTCTGCTGGCTCATAAAAATTTGCACCACAATGTGGCTGGCACCCTCTGCTAGCACTGTTTTACATGTTTGACATGTGTCTGGCACCCTCTGCTAGCACTGTTTTACATGTTTGACATGTGTCTGGCACCCTCTGCTAGCACTGTTTTACATGTTTGGCATGTGGCTGGCACCCTCTGCTAGCACTGTTTTACATGTTTGACATGTGGCTGGCACCCTCTGCTAGCACTGTTTTACATGTTTGACATGTGACTGGCACCCTCTGCTAGCACTGTTTTACACTGTTTGACATGTGGCTGGCACCCTCTGCTAGCACTGTTTTACATGTTTGACATGTGGCTGGCACCCTCTGCTAGCACTGTTTTACACTGTTCGACATGTGGCTGGCACCCTCTGCTAGCACTGTTTTACATGTTTGACATGTGGCTGGCACCCTCTGCTAGCACTGTTTTACATGTTTGACATGTGTCTGGCACCCTCTGCTAGCACCGTTTTACATGTTTGACATGTGGCTGGCACCCTCTGCTAGCACTGTTTTACATGTTTGACATGTGTCTGGCACCCTCTGCTAGCACTGTTTTACATGTTTGACATGTGTCTGGCACCCTCTACTAGCACTGTTTTACATGTTTGACATGTGGCTGGCACCCTCTGCTAGCACTGTTTTACATGTTTGACATGTGGCTGGCACCCTCTGCTAGCACTGTTTTACATGTTTGACATGTGTCTGGCACCCTCTGCTAGCACTGTTTTACATGTTTGACATGTGGCTGGCACCCTCTGCTAGCACTGTTTTACATGTTTGACATGTGACTGGCACCCTCTGCTAGCACTGTTTTACACTGTTTGACATGTGGCTGGCACCCTCTGCTAGCACTGTTTTACATGTTTGACATGTGGCTGGCACCCTCTGCTAGCACTGTTTTACACTGTTCGACATGTGGCTGGCACCCTCTGCTAGCACTGTTTTACATGTTTGACATGTGGCTGGCACCCTCTGCTAGTACTGTTTTACACTGTTTGACATGTGTCTGGCACCCTCTGCTAGCACTGTTTGACATGTGGCTGGCACCCTCTGCTAGTACTGTTTTACATGTTTGACATGTGGCTGGCACCCTCTGCTAGCACTGTTTTACATGTTTGACATGTGGCTGGCACCCTCTGCTAGCACTGTTTTACATGTTTGACATGTGGCTGGCACCCTCTGCTAGCACTGTTTTACATGTTTGACATGTGGCTGGCACCCTCTGCTAGCACTGTTTTACACTGTTGGACATGTGGCTGGCACCCTCTCCTAGCACTGTTTTACATGTTTGACATGTGGCTGGCACCCTCTGCTAGCACTGTTTTACATGTTTGACATGTGGCTGGCACCCTCTGCTAGCACTGTTTTACACTGTTGGACATGTGGCTGGCACCCTCTCCTAGCACTGTTTTACATGTTTGACATGTGGCTGGCACCCTCTGCTATAGCACTGTTTTACATGTTTGACATGTGGCTGGCACCCTCTGCTATAGCACTGTTTTACACTGTTTGGCATCTGGCAAAGTGGGGTCCTTGAGAGAGTTCCAGCTAAATGATAATTAGTAATCAAATGGACCCTTATGGGTCTGTAACTCAGAGAGTGTACACATGGAACCAAATGGACCCGTTAGGGTTGAGCTGCTGGGTGTTAGGACACTTTGACAAAGACACACATTGCCTGCGTGGGTCAAACCTGTGTTCTTTTTGTTCGTATAGCTGTGTTTCCTGGTGGTCTTTGTTCAATTCAAAGGAGCTATATTGGAATAACAGTCGGGGAAAGTACATATACAGCATTGTGTTAAACAGAGCTATGTCACATTGCATCGTTATCTACATGTTATATAGAGTCGCAGTCCCGCCCCCTACCAGGGAAATGATTCCCCGTTAATTTTCCTCATAGACATTTCAAAAAGTATTTATTTAAAGACCTTTTAAGACTTTTTAGGCCGAACAAAGAATTAGAAAGAAGAAAAAAGCGGGAGGTTACAACACTTTTTTTGTTGTTTTTCTTCTTTTGTAATTATTTGTTTGGTCCAAAATATTGTGTTTATTGTCATGATTTGTCACGACTCGAGTTGGCTTTGTCCGCGGCGTAACCGTCTTTAAATAAATACTTTTTGAAATATCCATTGGGAATCATTTCCTGGGCCTGGCGTTGTCATGAAAGGGGGCGGCACTGCGACTGCACTCTATATATACAGGGTATAAAGCTTTTTGAAACAAATTAGGCTAAACAACGGCAATCTTTTGCAATCACTTTGGGACAATTGGCAGCATTTTTTTCTCAAAACTATTTAAATAGTATAAACAACAAAAAAGCCTCAGATTTAAATAGTGTTTAAAGGTAGTAGCTCTGTTTATATGTGCATTGTGCAGTAGGCCTGGGTCTAGAGTTCTGTGTGCATTGTGCAGTAGGCCTGGGTCTAGAGTTCTGTGCATTGTGCAGTAGGCCTGGGTCTAGAGTTCTATGTGCATTGTGCAGTAGGCCTGGGTCTAGAGTTCTGTGTGCATTGTGCAGTAGGCCTGGGTCTAGAGTTCTATGTGCATTGTGCAGTAGGCCTGGGTCTAGAGTTCTGTGCATTGTGCAGTAGGCCATGGGTCTAGAGTTCTATGTGCATTGTGCAGTAGGCCTGGGTCTAGAGTTCTGTGTGCATTGTGCAGTAGGCCTGGGTCTAGAGTTCTGTGCATTGTGCAGTAGGCCTGGGTCTAGAGTTCTGTGCATTGTGCAGTAGGCCTGGGTCTAGAGTTCTATGTGCATTGTGCAGTAGGCCTGGGTCTAGAGTTCTGTGTGCATTGTGCAGTAGGCCTGGGTCTAGAGTTCTGTGCATTGTGCAGTAGGCCTGGGTCTAGAGTTCTGTGCATTGTGCAGTAGGCCTGGGTCTAGAGTTCTATGTGCATTGTGCAGTAGGCCTGGGTCTAGAGTTCTGTGTGCATTGTGCAGTAGGCCTGGGTCTAGAGTTCTATGTGCATTGTGCAGTAGGCCTGGGTCTAGAGTTCTATGCATTGTGCAGTAGGCCATGGGTCTAGAGTTCTATGCATTGTGCAGTAGGCCTGGGTCTAGAGTTCTATGCATTGTGCAGTAGGCCTGGGTCTAGAGTTCTATGCATTGTGCAGTAGGCCATGGGTCTAGAGTTCTATGCATTGTGCAGTAGGCCTGGGTCTAGAGTTCTATGCATTGTGCAGTAGGCCTGGGTCTAGAGTTCTATGCATTGTGCAGTAGGCCATGGGTCTTCTAGAGCTCTGTTTATATGTGCATTGTGCAGTAGGCCTGGGTCTAGAGTTCTATGAGGTCCACTCAGTGCAGTGCATTGTGCAGTAGGCCTGGGTCTAGAGTTCTATGAGGTCCACTCAGTGCAGTGCATTGTGCAGTAGGCCTGGGTCTAGAGTTCTATGAGGTCCACTCAGTGCAGTGCATTGTGCAGTAGGCCTGGGTCTAGAGTTCTATGAGGTCCACTCAGTGCATTGTGCAGTAGGCCTGGGTCTAGAGTTCTATGAGGTCCACTCAGTGCATTGTGCAGTAGGCCTGGGTCTAGAGTTCTATGAGGTCCACTCAGTGCATTGTGCAGTAGGCCTGGGTCTAGAGTTCTATGAGGTCCACTCAGTGCATTGTGCAGTAGGCCTGGGTCTAGAGTTCTATGAGGTCCACTCAGTGCATTGTGCAGTAGGCCTGGGTCTAGAGTTCTATGAGGTCCACTCAGTGCATTGTGCAGTAGGCCTGGGTCTAGAGTTCTATGAGGTCCACTCAGTGCATTGTGCAGTAGGCCTGGGTCTAGAGTTCTATGAGGTCCACTCAGTGCAGTGCATTGTGCAGTAGGCCTGGGTCTAGAGTTCTATGAGGTCCACTCAGTGCAGATAGGGCCATTGACTAACCTTCTTATATTGCAGACAGTTCACAAAGTGTAGCTCTGTTTCTACCACCTTTTGTGTGCAGTGGGTGCATATTAGTCTGTCTTCCCCTGGTGGGTGTGGCGGCCTTTCTCTTTTGCAAGGCTGTGTTCATTGAGTCTGTAGCTAGTCAAGGCTTTGTCAACCTCTGCTGAAAACATTTAATTATATTGTGCCACATTTTGTCTGGCATTAATGGCAAGACCGAAGTACTGTACACACACGGGCAAGCAAATGTGTTTATCTGTTATTAATTCTGATACATTTGCACACAAGCTCTCTCTCTCTCTCTCTCTCTCTCTCTCACACACACACACACACACACTCACTCACTCACTCACTCACTCACTCACACACACACACACACACACACACACACACACACACACACACACACACACACACACACACACACACACACACACACACACACACACACACACACAACACACACTCTCTCTGTGACTGGGTGACACCCTGATGGCACATAGCCACACAGCCATATGAAACCCAACTCCCCTGTGAGCCCTGTCAGCATGTCCCCTACCCTGACCTCCACCCTGTGCTGTCTGTCTGTCTGTCCCCCACACTGTCAGCATGTTCCCTGACCTCCCAAAACTGATCTACAAGCTCATCTTCTAGATCTGTGGTGGGGTTGGTCCGTGGGCGGACAAAATCAATACATGTGAAATTGGGGGCTCCTTGACGTGAAAAGTCACTGGTTTAAACAACAATAGGAAGGAAGCCCAAATACAAAAAACAAACAAAAAACTGCCAACTATACAATTATGTACAAGTGACTTTACCGAAAAACAAGCCCAAAGTCGCTTATAGTAAGCAGACTTGGCAACGCTGTTCCTGATGTGAGTGTGACCGACCAATCACCTGTGTGCATGTGCTCCTCTCTCTCTCTCTCTCTCTCTCTCTCTCTCTCTCTCTCTCTCTCTCTCTCTCTCTCTCTCTCTCTCTCTCTCTCTCTCTCTCTCTCTCTCTCGTTGCCAGGGCGACAGCGGAATCGCTTGGAGCCAATGGACACCATCTTTGTCAAGCAAGTGAAAGAGGGAGGCCCCGCCCACGGAGCTGGACTCTGTACAGGTACACACACACACACACACACACACACACACACACACACACACACACACACACACACACACACAGACCCACACACATTTCACGAATGTCATGAACCAAAACTAAACCAAAACTCAAAAATAGCTGATCTACAACCTCGCAACATATTTTTGATGCACAACCCAGCACACAACTTCGGTAGCGGTGTAGTACCAGGGAAATGGTACGCACGCACGCACGCACGCACGCACGCACGCACGCACGCACGCACGCACGCACGCACGCACGCACGCACGCACGCACACACGCACGCACGCACGCACAAGAATAAATACAGACAATGCACACAGACGGACAATTCAAGCAGACATTCAAGCACCACTCAGTCAAGAAAGTCAAGAATGTGTACACACACACACACGTGCGCGCACGTAGGCACACACGGTTCGTGTGGGGGCCGTGCCAGTCACACTCCTGCTGATAAACGGTAAATGGTATGATTAATATATATCGTCGTTTGCTGCCAGGATTTCTCCATAGTTAAGTCTTTCTTTGTGAAGGTGCGGCCAGTCAAAACAAGTACGAAGGTGACATCATAAAGTGGATGGTTGTGGTTCTAACCCCATCCACTCTGTGAAATCCCCCGCGGTTCATTCTATGACTCTCACTTCCGTGAATCGTGTCTTAATGTTTGAAAAAAAGTTTAAAATAACGTCTAAGTGCTAAAATTAAACGGCGGTGGGGGTGGGAACTGGGAAGGAGGCTCTGAATTCCTTTCATGTTGGAATTTTTTTTTTCACATGAGACTAAAACATTGGACGTTCACTTTGTTAAGACAGGGGGTCAACAGGGGGTCCGTGACCCCTAGGGAGGAGTCAGAGTTGTTACAGGGAGCCGCCAAATGTTCGTGTGATGGGACTTATTTTCTGAGGGCGAACTTTAGCCAAAAATAGCAGATCGGCTATTTTCGGCAAAGAAGTTTAGTGTAGCGGAAATAGAGCAGCCCAAGTACAGAGTCAAAGGTCAAGTTTACTATGTATTGAGTGGTTAAATGTCTGAAAATGCACATTAATATGAATCCAACATTTGATAATAGTTCCTAGGACGTCTGTGGACGTCACAAATTGTGTTAATGGAAAAGATTATTTGTAAACAAACACAATGATAGTGCTGTCAAACAAGTCTATAGCTATCTATGAAATCTATGAAAAAGTTTAATCTGCAACACAATTGTACACAATATGTAGTGTAGGGTGTCCCTGCTTCATCTCTCTCAGCTATGGGGTCCTTGTTTGGCTTGAAAAAGTTTGAAGACCCCTTCATTAAGATGATCTCGGTGCCAGTAAAGAGTCAGCATTTTGTAGTATCTTTTGGTAGTATCTTTTGGTCCAACTAACTTTCCAGGGGGTGCCGAAAGGGCCCTGCCACACTGCTGACATTGAAATCATTCAGTTCCCTTCTGTGTGTGTTTGTCTGCTCTCTTTAGTTTCAAACGGGAACTAAAATCCTGGCCCCAGCTGCACCATACTGCCAGTGTTACTGCCAGGTTAGCACAGCGCGCTACAGGAAATGCTAAGTGGCCGAGACAAGTCCTCCAAACTCTCTCTCCTTTTCTGCTTTTATCTCTGCTCCGCTCTCTGGGGACAGGGGAGTACACCGTTTTTCCCACAATTATCTGGTTTCTCCCCCCACCCCCCAACCCTCCCCCCACACGATCTCCTGTCTTCCTGTAAAGATGGCCATCTAGAAGACTTGAATGAATGGATGCAGTGGGCCCGGCCGGCCTGACGCAGGGTCCCGTCTGTAAACAACAAGCATTTTTGGGCGTTTGAGATTCTTGCAGTTGCGTGTCGTCTCGTGAGACTCGGGGCACAGATCTGTCTTCCTCGCGCAGGCAGCGGGGGGGGGGAAATGGTCCTCATTCCGAGACGGTTGGAGAACTCATTGACAGGATTCTAACGGTAGCGCAGGATATATATAGGGCTCTTTGGCTTTGACACATGGAACTGAATTAACGTTTTAAGGATACCAGGACACTTTGACTTGGAAGATGAAAAAGCAAGGCAAACAAACCTCATGCGGTAACTGTTGACGCCTAATTTATATTTGGTTGCGTGCTGGCATTTGCATGCGTAAATAGCAGTTCACAGCAGTTCACAGTTGCACAACTCCAGTAAATAGCAGATCGGCAAGCTTGTCGATCTGCTATTCATGGAGCACGACACCGGCACGCAGCTTAAGTGTAACTGAGGCTTTTACATGCTCATGGTGTCGGTAAAACATCTGTTCTGGGGACGTTAATTCTCTTGTGAATTCTCTACCCAGGGGACCGCATTGTGAAGGTGAATGGAGAGAGCATCATTGGCAAGACTTACTCCCAAGTCATCGCCTTGATCCAGAACAGGTGAGGCTCACAAGACACGGACGGATATTATTCTGTTGGGTGGAAACCTAATCCTGTCCAAAACTGTTACTTTTCAGGATTCGCAAGTAGCAAAAGTAGCAGAAGCTCAAAACGTGTCGCTTCGCGGCACATTTTGAGCTTGTAGATCTGCTACTTTTGATGCTTTTGTGTGACGCTGTAGTTAGTGTAGTTTGATCAAGTAGGACGTAATGTACGAGAAATACGGAGATAAGAGGTTTCTGCCCGACAGCAAGGATATTATGTAAATCTTTCTCGAAGAAGACGCCCAAAGTTCTCCACCTCCTGAACGCCTAATGCTAGGCTTAATATTAGAATCTCAATCTGTCGAGGAGGGAATGAATGTCTGCCACAGGGGAAAACACGCACAGATTTAGCAGGGAATTCCCTCATTCGTGGTCCTCGTGTTGTGCCAGTGTGTGTTTTAGAGTTTAAGTGTCATTCTGTTCACACTCATTTTATTCACCACACCCATTTGATTTCACCATCTGTTAACATTTTAGTCGGTAACTAAAGACCCGACATTGTGATCTGTGCACTTCTAATACTGTAGTAGGTTTTCCTGTGGATTATCATTCATGTAGACACGTTGAAAGGCCCCTTCTTGACTCATGTATTCCAATGTCTTTGCCCTGTCTGTCTCGATTGCTCCGTTTGTCTAATGCAAACACTGGGCCGGGACCCATTTGTGGGTCGCAGACAACTTTGTATGGGTCGCGAGTAAATGTCTTTTTGTTTTAGTTTTTTTAGTTTTTTTTACCATTCAAAGTATTTAAAAGGATTACAAAAAATTATATATCACACATTTTCACAGAAACAAATAAAACGTAGTGGAAAATAGCAGATCTATAAGCTCACAACGTGTCACATTGTGACATGTTGTGACACATCGTGACATGTTGTCAGCTTGTAGATCTGCTATTTTTTCACTAGTTTGTGTTCCAGGGGAGACATCAAATTTCTCGAATGGGTCTCGAGCTAAAACGTTTCGGAAACCACTGTTCTTAACGTATTTCTCTGTCTGTCTGTCTGTCTGTCTGTCTGTCTGTCTGTCTGTCTGTCTGTCTGTCTGTCTGTCTGTCTGTCTGTCTCGCTCTCACATATACATCCAACAGTGCTGATTCTTTGGAGCTCTGCGTGATGCCAAAGGATGAGGACATTCTGCAGTTGGTAAGTGGCTCACCCATAAACGTTGTGTTGCTCTCCAGTAGTTGTAGTTTCAACACTCACCAGACCACTGGTCAGAGGAGTGTGACCAGTTTGTCCCGGCAGTAGCAACCAGCTAGGTTCCATGGTCTATTTTCATTGTATGCAACAGCTATACAACGCTCATAGACCAATGCTACTGTATGTCCGTGTTTTAGATTTAGAAGGGCCACTGACTGGGAAGTCCACACTTCCCAGTAAGACAGCTGACGGTAAAAGGTAGACGTAACGTTATTTGGGCAGCACTGGTTGTCACATGATTTTCACTTTTTATTGTCCTCCTTGGCGTAAATAGAAGCCCAGAGTATTTCCTCTCTATAAACAACAGCCATCTAGATTCCCTCAGAGAGAGAGAGAGAGAGTGGGGGGCTGGGGGGCCATCATGCTCCCCAAGGCACTCTCCTTGAAGTGAACTTCACAGAGAAAGAGGATGGCTCAGTGTTGTGGACCTAAGGACCTATTAGATTAAGGCAGTGGTTCTCAAGGTGGAGGGATTGTGAATCGTTTGTCTTGGCTATGTATGCTACGGTAATATAAATCAGTTTGGTTCCAGGATATAGCCTCACAATCAGTTTAACCACTCCAACCCTCTTTTATACTTTGGGTATTTGGGTAGGAATAGCCAAAGTATCGGTCGTGGGTCAGGCTCACGATGGAAACGTTGCTCTACCAATACAACAATTCTCTTGAAGCAGCAAGTGGCCGTGTGCAGGTCTATTGTCTGTCTCCTCTTCACTATACTTTGGACATTCAAAAATAGCCAATCTACAAAATGTAAATGGTAAATGGTGTATTTATATATAGCGCTTTACTTGTGCATTGCATTCACCCATTCACACACACACACACATTCATAAACCGATGGCGGAGGAAACCATGCAATTAAGGCACCAACCTGCTCATCGGGAGCAATTAGGGGGTCCAGAAGTGAAGATAAAATATTTTCAGATGGGGCTCTGCGGCCAAATACTGTACACGTCAATTTGGGGGTCCTTGACTTGATAATGTTTGATAACCATTGGACTGTTGGTCCATCTATACAGTCTGAGTCAATTTGGGGGTCCTTGACTTGATAATGTTTGATAACCATTGGACTATTGGTCCATCTATACAGTCTGAGTCAATTTGGGGGGTCCTTGACTTGATAATGTTTGATAACCATTGGACTATTGGTCCATCTATACAGTCTGAGTTGGAGATCTTTAAAAATGTGCAGATCGCCTGTATACACTTATACCACATATTGTTTTTTTTTTGGGGGGGGGGTTAGAGCCACTGCTGTAAGAGGTCCAGGCAAAGTATCCTTGAGCAAGACATTTAACTCATTGCTGTGCCAGACACTTTGGACAACATCATCAGATTATGGCTTTGGTTGCATTGTGTGTGATAGTGTTGGGTCTTCAAGGTCTGCGGCCACTACAGACTGATAACACGCGCTCCAGTGAGTCACCCACAGCTGTTGACCTCCCTAAACGTCTTTCTAGGAATAAGTAGGCTCGAGTCAAAGCCCCCCCCACCCCCCCGCACGCCTCTGCAACGCTAAATTCCTCCCATAGCTAGACAACTAGGCCACAGCGCGCCAAAAAGCCACAGCGCGTTGCTTTTGGCGTTTCGTAATGTGTCTGATCTGAACACCCACGACAACAAGGAGGCCTAAAGAAGCAGTTCACTGTTTTCTTCACGAGGAAAAGTCTTAATTATCTTTTTATCAGCCATTGATTTATTACCAGTAAAGCAGTTCTTTGGTTCAGGAGACAAACTGCCATTAGTCTGTCGTTGCATGTCGAGTGCCGCGATTTATACTTGATGAGGTCGTGCACCAAAAACAGCAGATCTACAAGCTGATCAACGTGTCGCAGCGCGGCACGTCGTAGATCTCGTAGATCTGCTGCTTTCTGTGTGTTCTGGTGAGAAATTAACCCATTTTGATCAGATTTCTGAAAAAGCTATGTTTCTATGTCAGTCGTTCTTCGATTTTTCAAAAATAGCAGACCTACAAGCTCGTAGCGCGCCACTCGGTGGCGCGCTATGAGCTTGTAGATCTGCTATTTTTCAATAGCTAAAGCATAACATAATGCTAACACCAAAAGGGGTTCCCGCCCAAAATGGGTTAACTATAAATCAGGTTTACAAAAAGTAACGAGATGAAACAAAGAGAGGTCTCTCGTCTCTCTCTCTGTGCACGTTGTGTCCACCATGGTTACCTGATGACCGCTGTAGCTGTGAATAAACAACCATCATGAATAACACTCATCATCACCACCACCATTGTCTGAAGACATCTCTATTCCTCCTAGAAAAACAGCTGTAGCACTGAACGCTGCATGCCCTGTTGATGCTTACTATTTCTCCCTGTCTCTCTCACTCACACTCTCTCTCTCTCTCTCTCCCTCTGTTTGACCTTCACCGTTTTGAAGCGGTGATGCGTGAAGGAGCGGTGGAAGGCAACATGAGGGATGCTCCGTGCATACTGTGCATTGACGATACATGTATCATCCATCAGAGAGAGAGAGAGTGTACTTTCTACTGCCGCAGAGTTCATTATGACTAGGTTTAAATGCAGCTGGACGGGAGGCACTGCACGGATGCAAATGTGGCATTTTGCATACTTAGCATTGCAGCTGAGGTGTCTGTGTGTGTGCGTGTGCATGTGCATTTGCGTGCCGTCACTGAGCCTTTCCGCTTCCAGAGGGAGAACAGCTGCAGTCAGCTGATATCTCTCATGTTGTTTACTTGAAAGCGAGTGTGGGAGAGGAGGAATAGTGGAAGCATGCTAGCAGAACAGATTCTACAGATGACTAAGGAGAGAAAGGGAGGGGAGTGAGAGAAGAGTGAACGGTAAGTGGAGCATCTGCTGACGGAATTCCATAGAAACCAGGGAGAGGAGGAGGAGGAGGAGGAGGGGAATGAGGATGATGAGAAGGCATGATTGACAGCTAGAGTGAAGAACAAAGTGCTGAGTGAGTCATCGTAAGCGAGAGCGAAAAAAAGACGCATGAAGGAAGACCAGGGTGATGAGATGAGAGAGAGAGTGCATGAAAAGACAGATAGACAGTTAGTAGGCTGATGCTAGTGGTACTGTTGGACAACGCAGGGACAGCGGGACAACTTCAGGCCTGACGGGACAGGTTGCCGTGTCCCCAGTGCCGTGCGCCTCCTATCTCGTCTTCTCTTCTTCCTCTTCTCCTCGCTGCGTGCCTCGTGCCTCCTCCATCCAACGCCTCCGTCCAGATAGTTTCACACGCAGCGCGCGGCAGGCATGCAGTATTTTTAGATCCTGGCTGAACGCGTAGAGAAGATGCCTCCTCCGGCGCCGGTCGCTGTGACCTCTTCCTCTGCCGTCGGTGTGCTGGTGATGCCTCTGGTTTCTGTTTCTCTCTCTGTCGCTCTTACGCTCACCTTTCTCTCTCTTTCTGTGTGTTTTTTTCCCTCCGCCTTGCCTCTCTCCGCCCTGCGCGCGGCGGACCACAGTTTTCCAGGGATATCACTGCTCTGGTAAGGAGGGACATCTCCCTATACTAACTTAACTCAACACCAGGTCTCGTCTTGTTCGTCCTGTCGAACCTTTCATCGTGTCTGACCCTAAAGGCCTATTCATGCTCCAGTTTAGGTGATAAGGTGCTCCACCGGAAACTACAACATGACGTCACGCCGTGGTTGTACGCGACTCACCGCTCACCCAAACACATCTCTCTGTTTTTTACTAACCACCGTTTCGGTGGTCACCTTTATCACCTCAAACTGTAGTATGAATAGGCCTAAATCCATCCACCCACCCACCCTATAGCTGACCCTAATGCAACCGTAGCACACCGTCAAATCCAGAGTGTTGTTAACCGTCTAATCCAGATTGTTTTATACTTGGTCGTACAGAAGTACCATGAAGTGTCACACAGTGGAAGCTTGTGCATCGGCTATCTAATAAGAGCACTGAAGTATGGCGTCACTACCGCTAGAGGGCGCAACAGGGACCACCACCCTGACTAAGAATCAACCTGGGGACCACTGTTGTGTTGGGTTGGGGGATATGGGTGTGATGTGGGGGGAAAAATCTTGAAATGAAATATTGACAAGCCCTTAACAGTCATTATTTAACTGAGGTATGCTAGTGGTCCAGAGTTCAGATAACCACTGATCTATTCCTATCAAATGGTTGTCCTTATTCTGTTCTCTTAACCTTCCATATGATTAAACTCATGTTAACTGATTCATTGCAACTTATGTATGAGCAAGCAGACACAGATTGATGATATGGACACATGTCCTAATTATGGTGACTCAACCAGTCAATGTCCTTTACACTTTAACTTGAAATTCAAGAGAGAGAGAGAGAGAGAGAAAAATATATAAATAATAAGATAAGTCATGACATTCTGACTGGCCTGTGGCATAGGGCAATCTCTAGATCTCTCGATCTCGTCATAAATATGAACTGTTTTCCAAAAATAAACAAGTCAGCCAGGTGATTTTGGAATATGGATATGAAGCATCATCTATAACCTCACGTCACCAGACTTTCCACCTCGGACCCAGAGGTTGTGGAAGTAACATCAGGACAACAACAATAATAATAATAATAATACCACAATATAAATCAATCAAAACTAATTAAAAGCAATGCTAAAAAGGTATGTCTTAAGATTTCTCTTAAAATTTTAAAGTGGTTAAAGGGAATCTCCAGATGTTTGCTGCCTTCACGTCAGCCCCTAAAACCCCAATAATAATAATAATAATATGCACGTCCCCCTACTCCCCTCCCCGTAACAGAATACCTCCCATAACCATGTACTGTATGTATACTGTATGTATAATCCATGTACTCGTTGCTGTCAGGCAGAAACCTTGTATCTCCACATTTCTACTTCTTTTTTAACGTTTTTTTTCCTGTAAAAACACCCTCTTTCATAATTCAAGAGTGTGGCAGAAAAGTGACATACATGGTTTCCACCCGGCAATAATTATGCACAGTACCTTCCCCTGAGAGAGAATAACCATACAACCACTCATTGTAGTGTACTTGTGGAAAAGGTTCTGCACAGAATATACTGGTAGGTGTATATTCTCTGCTTCAAGCAGACCCCCGAGCGCTGCATTTATTGATTGAATACTTTATCGGTCAGTAATGTAAACAGCACAGTGGTACAGTAAGACATAACGGGCCATTACCCCCTTATACCCTTATTTATTTTCCATTTTTTACTATTTTGAAAAAACAAAGAAAATAGTTCAACTATTTTGAGCTTGTTTTAAAAGGACTAAGAACTATTTTAAAAGGTTTTTCAAAATATAAAAATGGCAAATAAGTTTAAGGATAAGGGCTAAGGGGTGGTGCAAGATATAGCCCTAAGGCTAAAAAGATAACACCCCCCCCCCCCCCCCCCCCCCCCCCAAAAAAAAAACTGCACTTCGTGGCATGTTTCTATAGCTAAGGAAGTTGGCTTTCGATGTGTAGGCTACGTGCTTTTCCTTTTTATCTGCCTTCAGCATGATGACTTGATGCAAATCAGGGGGGGGGGAGGGGGGGGGGGGGGGGGTTGCCTGGCTGGCAGAGGGCACCACGCAGTGGTGGAAAAAGTACTCAAAGCTTTTATTTAAGTAAAGGTATCAATACTGCAATGTAGAAGTACTGATACCGCAAGTAAAGGTATGCAATTCAAAATGTACTTGAGTAAAAGTACAAAAGTATTGGCTTCAAAATGCACTTAAAGTAGCAAAAGTACAGAATACTCATTATGCAGAATGTCCCGTTTCAAGTTTTCAAATGTATAAAAAAAATATTCTGGAAAATAGCAGATCTACAAGCTCACGAGCTTGTAGATCTGCTATTTTCAAATGCCCGAAAAGTATATAGGGCTGAAGTGGTTAATGTATGTTTTTGTAATAATAATGGAAAGGAGAAGTTTTCAAAATAAATGTAATGGTCTAAAAAGTACAATATTTGTATCTGAGATGTAGTGGAGTAGAAGTGAAAGTATTGGAAAATGGACGTACAAATACCTCAATTGTACAGTACTTAATGGAAAGGAGAAGTTTTCAAATAAATGTAATGGTCTAAAAAGTACAATATTTGTATCTGATATGTAGTGGAGTAGAAGTGAAAGTATTGGAAAATGGACGTACAAATACCTCAATTGTACAGTACTTAAGTAAATGTACTCGGTTACTTTAAGAGACCACTGCTCTGTTGCCTGGCTTGCTTGCTGCTTTTCAAGTCCATACGTAACCCGACACCTCAGGTGGAGCGCTATCGATTAAAGTCCAACACACACACACACACACACACACAAACACACACCTACTCTCTTTCACTCCCCCTTTTCATTTACCCTGACTGAGAGCTTGCATGTGGCACAATGATGGGGAAAGGCTTGCTCAGTGAAGTGATTGTATTGTCATATGGTGGGGAATGTTTAGTTACCGTATTTTAGTTTAGTTATTATTATTATTATTTTTTGTACTTTTGTATTGGATTGAGTTTTGATGAGGGCACAGCTGACATACAAGATAGCTGACTTGTTTTTTGGGAGTAATGCTGACAGAGTTATGAGGGACAGAGATACATGTCCCAAAGCCTCCGTCTCTTCCTCATGCCTACGGTTCTTCTCCTCAAAGGTGGGTAAGACCCTTAAGCTTTTAACCCATTTAGGCCTGACGTCGGAATTTAAAAAATGTCTTCCTGACAGTTTTCTGAAATACCTATGTTTCTGTATCAGTGGTGCTCAATATTTCATGTCAAGGACCCCAGAAATTATATGTAATTGGCCACCGACCCCCATCTGAGAATATGTTGTTCCAGGGACCCCCCAGAAGCAAAGATTTGAGTTAAAAAACGTTTGCTCTGAAATAATATATATTCAAAGATATGTGCCACATTTTCACGAAATATCAGACCTACAAGCTGCGCTACGAGCTTGTAGATCTGCTATTTTTCAATAGCTAAAGTATAACATAATGCTTTAAAACACCATCAGGGGTTCCCGCCCAGAATGGGTTAAAGCTCCCACGGTTTTATTCGGGACATGGCAGCCTGCCATCACGTCTTTTCCCTAATTTCACAACAGATGCC
Organism: Electrona antarctica; assembly: GCF_951216825.1. Classification (NCBI taxonomy): domain Eukaryota; kingdom Metazoa; phylum Chordata; class Actinopteri; order Myctophiformes; family Myctophidae; genus Electrona; species Electrona antarctica. Next base: position 24,251,376 of record NC_136801.1, on the reverse strand, counting down.
AAGGCATCTGTTGCTTTGTTTTCTTTTTTCTTTCCCCTTTTTTTTTCTCGGTCCGTTTAGATTTGGCTTGGTTTGCGCGCCATGACCCCGTATCCAGTATCACGCTCTAAGAGAGAGAGAGTTGAGAAACTGTCAAAAGAGGAATGTTTGCTTTGGAGCAGTCTGCGGGGGCGTGTTATCTTTATTTTTGTTTCAGCGTTGTTCTCTGCTCCGTTTTTTTGTTTTGTTTTTATGATCGGCATCCAGTTGCCCCATCCGTCACTTCAACAGATCTTCTAGTCAGTTCAGTGACAGTGTGATTGCCTTCCTGATGAGATAACCTAATCATTTAACACACAGAGGCTCTGATCAGCTACTGTCCACTTTGAGCTACACTTATTATATTATAGTTTTGACATAATTCATTTAGTTTTCTTCTTCTTTTTTTCAGTTTGGTGTTTGAATTGTAGATATGTAGTTTTATGAGTGCATACTGTACGTGGTGGCAGTTTTCTTCTTTAGCTAGAAAAACTAAATCTAGTCAATAGTTTGTTTTTCAGGTGTTATGAGGAAAGCCTTGATTTATTAGAAGCTGAAAAGGGCAGATGAAAGAATGCATGACGATTTTGTATTACTTTAGTTTTCTTTTTTATTTGACTTAACACCCCCTACCACAAATTTAAGACTGACCCCTCCACGAATAGGCCTCGTTGTCCTGAACCCTTATCTATCATTTATATATTATGGATCAATAGTGTGGACTTAGACTGTTATTCGTCTGTGGTACTCAGTTAACTATGATAACCCTGCTTTGAGTTTGAATGTTTGTTAACTTTACAGCAGTCAGGGGTCATATAATGTGCACTAGTGTATACATATAGCAGTCAGGGGTCATATAATGTGCACTAGTGTATACATATAGCAGTCAGGGGTCATATAATGTGCACTAGTGTATACATATAGCAGTCAGGGGTCATATAATGTGCACTAGTGTATACATATAGCAGCCAGGGGTCATATAATGTGCACTAGTGTATACATATAGCAGCCAGGGGTCATATAATGTGCACTAGTGTATACATATAGCTGTCAGGGGTCATATAATGTGCACTAGTGTATACTATACATATAGCAGTCAGGGGTCATATAATGTGCACTAGTGTATACTATACATATAGCAGTCAGGGGTCATATAATGTGCACTAGTGTATACATATAGCAGTCAGGGGTCATATAATGTGCACTAGTGTATACATATAGCAGTCAGGGGTCATATAATGTGCACTAGTGTATACATATAGCAGCCAGGGGTCATATAATGTGCACTAGTGTATACATATAGCAGCCAGGGGTCATCGCCATGCTGGCTTGTGGTGGACACGGACACACAAAATGAGTGGACAATATATATAATCAGAAACACATAAAGAGCTAGCCCAGAATGACCACAACAGGTCTGTAACAGGTCCAACACTATTCTTTTTTGAGGGGCGCCAGCCCCTCCTATACACAGGTTTAATGTTTGTCATTAGTTCAATGTTTGTTTTGTAAACGCCCATGACAATGAAGGGAAAATTCACGTCATAATGTACCTCATTACGTCATATATTGTCTCTTTATTGTTAATGGCGTTTAATGTTTGTGTTGGCACCGTTTGTTTTACATCACCATTACATCACCTAATCAACATGAGTTAGAAAAGTAACAGTTTTGGACATGCGTATGAGGTTTCAGCCTGACAGAGACGACGTAATCTAAGTCAACACCCCAGCCCTGATGACGTCATCATTTCCCTTCATGTCTCCGCAGGCCTATTCCCAGGATGCGTACCTCAAAGGGAACGACGCGTACAGCGGCAACGCCCGGAACATCCCCGAGCCCCCTCCCATATGCTACCCTCGGCTAGAGGTCAAGGTTACGGGCGTGGCCCAGGAATCCGAGCCGACCGCCACCACGGACCCCCTCCAGGGCACGTCGTCTCAGGGGGGGTCCGGGAGACGAGGGGGGGCGGCGGACACGCCGGGGTACAGCACGGAGACCCCAGTCCCACCGTCTCCCCCCGCCGCTCCGCCACAGCAGCAGCAGCAGGCGTCCCGGACGCAGGCGCAGGTGGTGCGAGGCGCGTGCAACGACGGCGCAATAAGGACAGCGGTGGCGGTGGCGGCGTCCCCTGGTGACCCGGTGGAGCGGGGGTCCCGCACGGCTCGGGCCGGACCCAGCCACAGGACAGAGGAGAACCGGTACGTCCCCCCGCCGCCCGCGCCCCCCTCCCCAGACGCCGGCAGAGCCAGGCCCCTCGTAACCTCAGCACTTCCCTCCGGGGGGTCCGGGCCGCAGCCGCAGCAGTACGCCCCTCCCCTCGCCACAGACCCCCCGGCCTTCCCCTCGCCCTCCAGGCCCGCCCCCCCGATCTACGCAGACACTTTACCGGCGCCCGTGCGAGCCACCTTCACGCCCCTGGCCTCCGTCGGCGCCGTTTCTCCCGCCCTCTCTCCCGCCCTCTCTCCCGCCCCCTCGCCCTCCAACGCCGGCCCCCGCTACTCGCCCTCCACCCCCTCCTCCACCCCCTCCTCCACCCCCGTGCACCAGGTCATCGACTGGCGGAACTACACCACCTACAAGGACTACGTGGATGCCCGGCGGCCGCACAGCTACGGCTCCCGCACCATCCTGGAGCGCCTGGACAGCCTCCGAGCTGCCGCCGCCGGCAGCGGCTCCGCCTACTCCCTGCAAGCCACGCCCCCTCCTACTCCACCTCCATCGTCATCATCCGGCTCGGCGGACCAGAGAAGGTCGGCGTTAAGCTCCCAGGTACAGTAGGCCTGTCGTAATGATTACGTAATAGTTGTCTTATCGCAATTGTTCTGTCATAATCCTTCTCACCATTCATTCTTTCATTTTCTTTCCATACTTTCATACTTTTCATGAAAAAGCAGAAATCTACAGGCTTATAACGCATCACTTTGTGCCGCGTTGTAAGCTTGTAGATCCGCTGTTTTCCTTTGCCTTTTTTACGTATAAAACAATTAATATGTCAGTAATTTCTTATTATTTCAGTAATTCGTCATACTGCATCTGCTCTGTGCAATTTTTGATTACCAGGCAAGCAGAAATGTATTATTTTTTCATATGTTCCAATGTCCAATGCCAAAAAAATCACAATCAAATCGTTAATCGCAATTATTTGTGTGGAAATTAATCGTCAACTCAAAATGTGTAAACCTACTCCCAGACGAGACGGAGGAGTGCGTCGCACGACCGATGCCGCACGACGGCGGTGGGATGCCAGCCGGGGGCGCCGTTACGCAGCGTTTCCCAGGAGAGGCTCGGTAGCGGCGACGGCGTGGCGGAGAGGGGGGCGGCATCGACCACTAGGAACTGGCCCCGGAGCGCTTCCCAGGACGCGCTGCTGTCATCCCCTTCTTCCTCCCCCGCGGGTGTGGTCGCCGAACCCCGGGCACACTCCTGCGACTACCTGGGGAGGCTGCAGCCCGGCGGTGGGTCGTCGGTGGTGGTGACCTTCGGGGACGGAAGGGCAGGGTACGACCGGACACGAGCAGAGGACAGGCTCCTGCCTGGCCGGGGGGGAGGGGGAGAGGAGGTCCGAGACGGAGGGGTGGTGCCTCACAGGACCCTCCCGTCTGGCGCCTCCTCCCTTCCAGCGTTCACCAAAGGTACGACAGATCCTGCTCTCGTCGGCAGGCCCTCGCGTCTGCCCGTCAAACACTCCCTCTCGGACGCGTCATCGTCGGCCCCCCTCCTCCTCCTCGGAGACCAAAGAGCCGCCGCCGCCTCCTCCCCCCTGACGGCGAACCACCTGGGCTACCCCTCCCCCCTGCAGCACCTGCAGCTCCGCGCGCGAGCCGACAGTCTGCGGCTGGAGAGCTGGCAGCGGGAGCAGCAGCAGCAGCGGGCCGGGGCGGGGCTCTCCGCCCGCTCCGCCTCCTGCTCGGGGGGAGCGTCGTCCTCCAAGCTTCAGAGGCAGACGCGCGTCGTCAGCGAGGCCGTGGACGGCGCGGCGGCGGTGGTGCTGAGGAGGGACAAGAGCAGCTCGGGCGGAGCGCTCCCCATCCGCCACCCGTCCTACATCCTGGCCATCCACGACCAGCAGCACCACGAGAGCCCCGAGGTGCGCTCGCTGTCCACACCAGCGCTGCTGACCAACGCCGACCTGGCGGGGGAGGAGGGAGGCGGGTGGTCTCCCGCCAGACGTCTGGGAGACGCCACGTGTCGCCACGCCTCGGACTCCAACCACCTGGACGACTCCCTGGACTCCATCCCTTTCATAGGTAAGATGGAGTTTTAATAATGATGATAACTTTACAATGATGTTGCGTCTCACAATGTAAATGTGAAGTACAGTAAGGGCAGCTTATTATGGAGACTGTAAGTATAGTAAGTAAGTAAGTCAGAGAGGCTTAATGTCTGTATCAGCCAGGGTGTGGGAGTCTATCCCCGTCTCAATGCGCTAGACCTCTGGGAGATGGATTGCTGAGGTGGAGCGCAACACCTACCATCAGCTCCCAGTACTTACAACACCTACCATCAGCTCCCAGTACTTACCGCACGACTTCAAGCCGTGCTCCTGCTACGCTGAGTTGGTGGTGCCCGGGATCGAACCCATGACCTTGCGGTACCGACTGAGCTACCCGGACACAAATCGACTGATCCACACGGACACAAACTGAGACTTTAATTAAGTGCTTTACACTCGATTGATTAAGCCTAATTCATTCAGATTTTCCAAAAGAGAAAGCTTAAAAGTGTCCACACATACATAATACTCCTCTGGAGGTACTGTAAAAGTCACTATGTGTTGCATACACATTATTACTGTGCAGGAGGATGCTAAACGCACACCAGTCTTAGTAGTGGTGCCAGCTCACATTATTAAACAATAAATCAATCAAGTAAAAACATTTTTTATACTATTTCAACTCATTTTGTTAGGGACTGGATGGATAATTGTGACAGGCCGATGTCATAACTGTCGCTCGCCTCAGCTCAGCTCACTGTTGTGGCTCCCCCTCTCGCAACCTTAGTTAACCCTCACCACACGTTACCATGGCAACGACAAAGGCAGGGAAGCCTATGGGCGAAAAAAGTGTCATGTGAGAATGACTTGATGTACCTCTAGTGGTGGAAAAAGTACTCCAAAGGTTTTACTTAAGTAAAAGTATCAATATTGCAATATTAACATACTTTGTTACAAGTAAAAGTCCAAAAGTATTGCCATCAAAATCTACTTAAAGTAACAAAAGTAAAAGTACTTATTATGCGGAAATTTGCAAATGTATTAAAAATCTTTAGGAAATAGCAGATCTACAAACCCACATGTGTCTCATCGCGACACATTGTGAGCTTGTAGATCTGCTATTTTCAAATGTGCGAAATGTATAGGGATGAAGTTGTCAATGTATGTTTCGGAATAATAATCAAAATCTACGGTAACTAGTAAGTAAGTATTCAAAAATATTTTAGTGGAGTACAATATTTGGATCCGAGATGTAGTGGAGTAGAAGTAAACGTATTGGAAATTGGAAATAATAGTAAAGTACAAATACCTCAAAATTGTGCTTAAGTACGGTGCTTAAGTAAATGCACGTAGTTACAGTACATGATGAGACGTAGGATGACTGAATAGATTTACAGGTTCACTGTTCACTGTGTGTCTTTTCCGTCGGCTTGAAGGGCTTTCTATTTTAAAAGGAGTTTCAGATGCTCTATTTAACCACCAGAGGAGAAAAGAGCCACTGTCATTGAGAAGGAAGAGGTGTGTGTGCGTGTGCGTGTGCGTGTGCGTGTGCGTGTGTGTGTGTGTGTGTGTGTGTGTGTGTGTGTGTGTGTGTGAAATCTAACTGTCCAAGTAAGGTCTACAGTACTACAGTATGTAAGGGAAACCCTGCTACCACACATAGAGCCATATTTATGAAATCATGTTTTCTACGCGTTAGTCTTATCAAGAATAAAGACCTACTGTTAACCTACTTAAAGGACCACTTCACCACTTTTCAACATCTCTTCATATAATTGGTCCTCACTAATGTTCATGATAAAACACAACCATTTTGCCCTACTCAGTCTGTGTCTCATAGGAGGGCTTTGGGCAGTTCGGACACCCGTCCACCAGTGACATCATCATTAGGCAGATTTTTTTTTAAACAAGATTTGTTTTAAAATATATTTAGATTTTTATTATCGTGAGAACGATGGCTTCAACTTTTGCATTGCAACTTTTTAGGAAAAGAAAGCCTGCCGTTTCTATTAGCTTGGATTCACCATCGACGGGTTTCTGAACTGCCCACAGCCTTCCTATGAGACACAGACTGAGTAGGACATTTTTTTGGTATTTTATAATGAACATTAGTTAGGACCAATTATAGGAAGAGAAGTTGAAAAGTGGTGAAGTGGTCCTTTAACTAGTTAACCTACTGTTGATTGGTCCTGCTGATATCTCCCCTCCAATTATTATTTTATATTATTATTATTATTTTTTACACATGGCACTAGAGGAGAGAATAAATTGTCACCTGATTTCCATAGTCACATGGTTTTAAAGGAGGAGGAGAGACCAGCACATCGCCACTTGCTGGTTCAAGAGGTTTATTTTGATAAGAGTCGTAGCAACATTTCGGCCTTTCGGCCTTCTTATGCCTGAAGAAGGCCGAAAGGCCGAAACGTTGCTACGACTCTTATCAAAATAAACCTCTTGAACCAGCAAGTGGCGATGTGCTGGTCTCTCCTCCTCCTTTAAAACGTTTGCTATTCTCTCAGGACCTATACCTATACTATAAAATTAAACCGGGTGTGTGGAAGTCATCTCTCGAATACATAGTCACATGGTCTCATCTCATTATTCAGATCATGTAAATGTATTGCAAAGCATATTGTTGTCATTAGTAATTAATAATAATGGTGAACTGGTTTCATTTAATGTTGTCCTTTCACAAATCTATTTCTCCCCCCCCAGCAGATCATCTAGGGTCTAGGCACAGTACTGTATGTTTGTTTGTTGGTTGATTGATTGATTGATTGATTGAATACTTTATTAGTCAGAAATGTAAACAGCATGTGAACCACAATGGAAATGGTGTATTCTATGTTTTCAATTCGTCAACATGGCATACCAAATGCATAAATGATTCATAGTATTTAATAGTAAAATAAGTGGGGGTTGAGTTGGTCTCTTCTCTGGGGGATTGTTGATGGGGGCATTGCTAGGGACTGTGGATGATGACATCATGTCACAGCGGACTGGGGATGATGACATCATGTCACAGCCGTGAGATTAGATGACAGACGAGTGTCTGTGTGACACTGAACCTCTCCCGCGAAACATATACAGGGCTTAAGTATACACGTGCACGCTCACGCACACGCACACACATAAAACACACACACACGTTTGTATTACTATACTTGTGGGGACATTTTAAGACGGTGATTTTATGAATGGGATTTTTTGATTGACATTTTTAACCGTACAGTAATCCTGAAGTTTATAAAAAAGAAATAGCGCGGCACGTTGTGTAGATCGGCTATTTTCGGTGCGCGACAATAGTGTGTGCGAGTTTAAATCGGACATGACTATATCTAAGTAGTTTTGCATCTTTGTAGCTGAAGTTGAAACTAGCTCAACTGTTTTTGTGGCTTTGTAGCTGTTGTACAAGCTACAAGCGTCTGATGTATCTTTGTATGTAAACGCAGCATTATGCTGCATTCACACCGGCAGATGCAAAGATACTTAGATACAGTCTACCATTCATTTTCAATGGAAGCCAGCGACGAGAAGCTGCAAAGCAGATCCGATATTTGGCGCTGCCGCAACACTATCCCAAACATAAATCTAATTGTAATCCTAAAACCATAACACAACCATTGTTCTTGTGAGAACCAGGAAAATGAACTTCACAACGTATTATTTCTCAAATGATACTATACCTGTAGGGACATTAAAGTATAGTAATACAACCACACACACACACACACACACACACACACTCACACTCACACTCACACACTGTACCCACTGGCCCCTTAACCCATTTAGGGCTGACCTAAAATTTTCTAAATCCTGCAGTTTTCTGAAATAAATATTTTCACGATTTTTCAAAAATAGCAGACCTACAAGCTCGTAGCGCGCCACTCGGTGGCGCGCTATGAGCTTGTAGATCTGCTATTTTTCAATAGCTAAATTATAACAATGTTTAAAACACCAAAAGGGGTTCCCGCCCAAAATGGGTTAAATGTCTCGCATGTCGCTCCGCGTTGCGCTGCGGGGGAAAACCTAAGCCCTTCCCGTTGACCTAATGCATTGTGACATCACAAAGAAATAAGAGCATTCCTGACAGTTATATCGGCCTCAATTAAATGTCATCGCACCCCCACTCCAAAAAAACAGTCAGCTATGTATTATAAGGGGCTCGGGCAGCAAAACGGGGGGGGGGGGGGGGAATGTACATATATACTGTATAGTGTAAGTCAGTGGTTCCCAAACATTTTAGCCTGTGACCCAAAAGAGGGATTTGATGTCTCCCCGCCCGGTACTCAAAGTAGCGAAAATAGCAGATCTACAAGCTCACAACGTGGTGCGAAGCGACACGTTGTGAGCTTGTAGATCGGCTATTTTCACTACTTCTTAAACATTTTTGTTTTGTAATTTATGGAATTTGCGTGTGCATGTGAAATGTCACGTCTCCACCTGTCTTTACAGCAAGCAAACTACGCTGGCATTTCTGAGGTTTGGTCTCTACTCTGGAGAAACAAAAAGTCCCCCCCCCCCCCACACACACACACGCACACACACACACACACACACACACACACAGCATATGACCAATGTGTCAGAGTGGAATGAAAACGCCTCGGATTGATTGTTTCACGTTTGCCAGGATTTAAGGTTTCCACAATTAAGAGTTAATTATTTGGCCTCTTAACGTCGTAGACTACTTACATGTGTTGTTACTGTCCGCGTGCCAGGTCGTCTGCAGGCAGGCATCCTTTTAGGACAAGCTTGAACCTGACCTTGTCCGTCACCTGTTATGTCCGCGCACAGGCGTTATATGACTTCATCGTCAGCCAATGAGAGCGGAGCTCTCGTGTCTGTCCTAGTGCCCTAGAAACTGCAGGAGAGACGGCGTGTCCTCTTGCTCTCACGTTACCACTATATTGTATACGCACAATGTGTACCACTCCTTTTCTAATTTAAGCTCTTTGACTCTCTTTTGACATTCTCACCGTAAAGTATACGCCTGTCGTCGGGGGAGAAACCTTGTATCTTCCGAGTTTCTAGTTTTCGTGAATCGAAGCCCTTCTTTCTCATACAGGAGTGTCACACAAAAGTAGTAAAAAAATGGCAGATCTGCAAGGCGACGCGAGGCGCTGTGTGCTTGTAGATCTCCTATTTTCACTATTTAAAAAAGTACTTAATTTCATTTAAAATGATGAAAAGGAAAGTTCTTCTGGACATACAAGTTTTCCACCCGACAGTGACAATTTGCACCTTAAGGGGGACGTATACTCCACTTTTAGGTGATAAGCTAACCACCGTGGTGGTGGTCAGTAAAAACAGAGAGATGTGTCAGTGAGCAGAGGTGAGCAGTGAGTCGTAGTTATCACTGTGGCTTAACAGCTCATTCCCTGCCTTTGACGTCGTGTTTTCCAAAGACGCTTCCTGCCGTTGCCGCTTTTTGGAGTTATTAATAATAATCCAGAATAGCCTCTTTTATATTTAACGTACATTAGCTTCCCTTCGCTATAGGCCACGCTCGCTTCCGCTGTGGTCGGTCAATGAAATGTTTCCCCTCCATCCACTTCCATTGTATTATATATTTATAGGCTCAGATTGATACAGAACGTCGATGTTAGGAAGGAGCTCAATAAAACATCTGCGCCATGTGCACCTTGCGGTTACAATATTAACGCTTCTGATGAAAGTATCGAGTGGCAGATCCGTAATGGCCGATAACTATTTCTGGGTTTTCCCCAACCACCTAAAACTGGAGTATGCATTGATGACAAATTGAAAGTCTTTCCACAGGCACCGGCAGTGTACTTACTCAACGCTTCCCAGCAAAGGGGAATGTTTGTTTACCCCGGCCATGCATGATGCATCATGCAGTACTGGCTTCCATTGGTCTGTAACCAACAAACATTGTATTGTTCTGCATGCTTTGTTGGAGGTCGGCGCCCGTCTCAAAAACTGATATATCCCCCTTCCTTCCCGCAAAACCAACGCGTGTGTCCAACACCAATGGTTTGTTTTCACAGATTTATATGAGATAAACGCAAACGATTAAATGAACTGGACAGCAAGCTGCCTTGCTTGGCAGAAACTATGAGCACTGCAGTGTAATGGGGAATGAACTGTGTTGTGTGTGCGTGCGTGCCTGTGTGCGGCATCAGATGTTTTGTATTAAGTTGTGCCATTGAATCTACTGAGAAAGACTTTGCCTCAGCACTTTTGGCACTGGGAGGATTTATTTTTTAGGTTTAGGTTTTAGGTTTTTTTTTTTAACTAAATCAAAACTGAGATATGATCACTAAAACTATGACTAAATATATTGACAATTTCATCAACAAATAAAAACTAAATGAAAATGATAAGGAGGCATTTTATGCTTGGTTTTGTGCGGGTGTCACTCTATACGAAAATAGCAGATCTACAAGATCACAATCATGCACCACAGACGTGCTGTGAGCTTATAGATCGGCCTTTTTCGGCACACAGCTAACTAAGGGCATTACGACTCCATCAAGGCCCGCCAACGTACACCTTAGTGCTTAGTCGACTAAATCAACTGTACATTTACATCTTACGACATTTACTCAACTGCAGCTAGACTAAAATAACATTCTAGACGTCCTAGAATGTGACTAAGTTTGATGTCAAAATCTAATATGTCTGCTTCAGTGTGAGATCACTGCGTGTGTGGTGCAAGGATATGTCTGCTTCAGTGTGAGATCACTGCGTGTGTGGTGCAAGGATATGTCTGCTTCAGTGTGAGATCACTGCGTGTGTGGTGCAAGGATATGAACAGTGTGAGATCAGTGCGTGTGCGGTGCAAGGATATGAACAGTGTGAGATCAGTGCGTGTGCGGTGCAAGGATATGAACAGTGTGAGATCAGTGCGTGTGCGGTGCAAGGATATGAACAGTGTGAGATCAGTGCGTGTGCGGTGCAAGGATATGAACAGTGGTGGAAAGTACATTTACTTACGGTACTGTACTCGAGTACAATGTTGAAGTATTTGTATTTGTACTATTTCCAATTTCCAATACTTTTTAACTCTACTCCACAAAATCTCGGATTCCACATTTATTTAAAAACTTTAGTTACTTTGTTGATTTTCATTAGTATATAAATTAACCACTTCAGCCCTATATGCATTTCGGCCATTTGAAAATAGCAGATCTACAAGCTCACAATGTGATGCAGAGGTCGTTTATTGCGTCCCTTAACTATAAACTGCAGTTTGGGATGCAAAATGCACCCTATTTTAATCTCTGGGATATGAAGAGTGACCTGCTCCTGGCATGCATTGCAGACACTGCAGTGTGTCAGGATTAGTCACCATACACACTAACAGTATAATGGCCCATTACCTGGCTGTATTTCATTCCTCATTTGTTTTTAGGGCTTGCCATCCTCTTGATAATGTGTGATATGATATCAGAGGCAGTGACGCACCGCTTATGCAATGTAATGTCTCTCTCTCTCTCTCTGTGTGTGTGTGTGTGTGTGTGTGTGTGTGTGTGTGTGTGTGTGTGTGTGTGTGTGTGTGTGTGTGTGTGTGTGTGTGTGTGTGTGTGTGTGTGTGTGTGTGTGCGCGCGCTGTACATACACAGTACTTGGCCACCTGCCGCGGTAGCCTCCCTGGCGATGTGCTTTTTTTGTTTAATCAACATACATAACTGCAATTGCCCTACAGTACAGTACAAGCCTCAGTTCAATCGTGTGTGCTTATCTATTCTTAATGTTCTGTTGCTGTCTGAGTGCACGGCGGAATTTGTGTTTGAACAGAGATAACAGAGTAGAAAGGACCATAGTGTCACCACTCTGTCGCCAATGCGTTAACATGATGGGCACAGGTGAAAACATCACTGTATGCTCAACTTGTGTGTTCAATTATCATCTCAGTTTGACTTCTAAATCCTGACAGTTTGCTGTTTTTTGTAACTATTTCATGTCAAGGACCCCCAGAATTATCTGTAATTGGCCGCAGAACCCCCCCCCCCCCCCCCCCCCCTCTGACAATTTTTTGTTCCAGGGACAGCCCAGCAGCAAAGATTTGAGTTCAAAACGTTTGCTGTGAATTGTGAATTGCAGGTGATTCTTTTTCTAAGTGCTGGAGTTTGGAAGTGCTCGTTAGATATCACTCAACTGCCCTGTGTACCACCTGTTTTGAATTAGCACATAATGCAAGAGGCAGCAGGACATTGCTTTACTGAAAACGAGTGCTTCCAAACTCTGATGGAAACATGGCTGCAGTCTGCATATGGAGAATGGGCATAGCCCATTCATCCCCATATGTTTGTGTAGATCAGTGGAGCTCCCTCTGGTGGTGTGCCCGTGTTGGCATTATACTCATGTCTGCAACGTGTGTGTTTGTCCCTCCCCAGACGAGCCGTCCAGTAGTCCCAGCATGGACCTGGACAGCACACACATTCCTGCATCAGCCTTGATATGTGGAACTCCCTTGATCACCACCATCCCACCCAGCCCCACCTCCCCCTCGGCTCTCTTTCGGCGCCAGCTGTCGCACGACCAAGGTAACATCAGTACCATCATTTAACTATAGGTTTGACTGCTTATTATGACGATCATTTCATGGTGGCCGTTTTTCTTTATTATGTTATGTCATACTTGGGATGCAGTTGCCCATCCTCCTTAAAGGCAGAGCAAGTGATCTTTTTTGGGTTCAAACAAAACGTTTTCCGTTAAAAGGTTAATTATTGTGTTAGTAATCATTGTTATAGAGTGTTTGTTAAATAACAGGGGTCTCCCTGTCTCTCCAGCTCTTTCATGAACAGAAAATACATTTTGAGGTACTGTAGGTACAAAAATCCCAGGAGTATATTTGATTTAACTGTTTTTCATATAATTCAAAATGGTGGGAGATCTAAAGGTCAGAGGTCAAAAGTCAGAACATGAAAGTTGTTCGGCATGAGGAGACGCATATACAGTATGTATCGAAGTTTTATTCCTGATGGTCAAACGGTTCATGAGCTATGCCTGATCAAAGTTTGCATTTTCAAATGAGTGCTATAGCACCACCCTTTGGCCAATGGCTGTGGGCTTTGTGTTTTCACCGTTTGGCAAAAGGGATCAAATAATCAGATAATGTGACATGTGATGTCACTATATTACTGTTTTTTTCATTGGCACGTTTGACTGTCAAGGGTTCAGCCTCCAGGAAGAAACCCTAAATACAAAGGGAATACATCATTGTACATAAAAACGACTCCAGGGTGTCTAATGAAGTACTGTCACCTCATAGACAAAACTGTAAACTGTAAAAATTGTGGCACTCCATCTTTAAGTATCAACCAAATGGCCGCTGTCACACAGCGACCATTTGGTTGATACTTGGCCATATTATGGTCAATGGGTCCACGTCGAAATAACTGTAAACTGACCCTCTCTTAATAGATTCTCTCCGTCTCACTGAGTCAGATTCTGGAGGCAAAACGGAACGCTCCAAGTCCTACGATGAGGGTCTGGATAACTACAGGGAAGAATGCCGGGGGTGAGTTCTGAATACCGGGGTGTATTTTATAAACAAATCGTCTGTCGGGTGGAAACCTCATATGTCCAAAACTCCAAAAGATGAAAAAAATCGCATATCTACAAGCTCAAAATGTGAAGACTTGCTCCTCGTTTTGAGCTTGCAGATGCTTCGACTCCCGATCCCGACGACCTTTGCTGCGTGTCAGTCCTCATCTCTCTCCCCATTTCCTGTCAGTCTACTGTCCTATCAATGAAGGCATAAAAGCCCCAAAACAAATCTTACAAAAGAAAGCAGGGCATTAATTTACGAAAGACCTGTTGAAATATGGAGATAAGAGGTTTCTGCCCGACTGCAACGAAATTCAATTGTGTCTGACTGAATGGGAGCTTGTTGTGCCTTACTTTGCATATCCGCATATCACAGCGTCACAAAGTGTCCTGCTGCAGCCTCCTCCTCCTCCTCCTCTCATGTCTGCTGCAGCCGCCTCCTCCTCCTCTCATGTCTGCTGCAGCCGCCTCCTCCTCCTCTCATGTCTGCTGCAGCCTCCTCTCATGTCTGCTGCAGCCTCCTCCTCCTCTCATGTCTGCTGCAGCCTCCTCCTCCTCTCATGTCTGCTGCAGCCTCCTCCTCCTCTCATGTCTGCTGCAGCCTCCTCCTCCTCCTCTCATGTCTGCTGCAGCCTCCTCCTCCTCTCATGTCTGCTGCAGCCTCCTCCTCCTCTCATGTCTGCTGCAGTCTCCTCCTCCTCTCATGTCTGCTGCAGCCTCCTCTTCCTCTCATGTCTGCTGCAGCCTCCTCCTCCTCTCATGTCTGCTGCAGCCTCCTCCTCCTCTCATGTCTGCTGCAGCCTCCTCCTCCTCCTCTCATGTCTGCTGCAGCCTCCTCCTCCTCTCATGTCTGCTGCAGCATCCTCCTCCTCTCATGTCTGCTGCAGCCTCCTCCTCCTCTCATGTCTGCTGCAGCCTCCTCCTCCTCCTCTCATGTCTGCTGCAGCCTCCTCCTCTCGTGTCTGCTGCAGCCTCCTCCTCCTCCTCATGTCTGCTGCAGCCTCCTCCTCTCATGTCTGCTGCAGCCTCCTCCTCCTCCTCTCATGTCTGCTGCAGCCTCCTCCTCCTCCTCTCATGTCTGCTGCAGCATAGAGTAAGACAGAGTTACGACAACTCCGTTCACTTCATGGGGCCAGGCTCTTCTACATAGACTTCTATTGAATAGGGACAACCGGAAGTTTTCAGAATGCATTGGAGTCTATGGGCTCACACGAGTACATGAACCACGTGACCAGGCAGTTTTCTGCCCCTCAATGTCATAACTCTGTCTTACTCTATGGCTCTGGTCTGCTGCAGCCTCCTCCTCCTCCTCTCATGTCAGATGCTTTCACTCCAGCCTTAGCGCTCAGTCAGTCAGTCAGTGCTTAGTCAAGCATTGATTTAAGCAATGTTTAACGTGATTATTGCCACGACAGTGATGCGGTCAGGAACGAGACATAGTCGAGTTCCGCAAGCATGACTGAAGTGGCAATAATCACGTTAAACCACACCCTCGAGTGTAATATTGCAATTATACAACAGTTACCCTTAAAACTAAGAAAATGGCTGAAAAAACATTTTTAATGACCGATGTAGTCACTACGACCACAAATGTCCCAAGAAACTAGCTAGCCTAGCCACAGAGTTTGCTAGCGCTCTGGGAAAACAGAGCAGCTGAAAGATTTGTTTTGATTAGGTGTGGAGTGGTGCTCGTTTGATCCACGGCTAGAAGGCTGTTTCAACCAATCAGATTGCTTCCTCGAAACGACCTGTTGTATACTAAATGATAACATTTGAGTTGGAGGAGCCTGTCTAATATCTGCTTCTCTCTCCCGTCCAGGAGGTCCTTAATGCCAGAGCTTAAAGGGCTTAAAGGGAAGGTGAGTCCAGTTACGTACATCCCCATCACCCCATGGGTTTCGGGTTGGCAGCTCATTGGTTCACTACTACACTACAGAAAACAGTCTTATCCGTTGACATGGTCCCGTGTACAAAACTACTACACTACAGAAAACAGTCTTATCCGTTGACATGGTCCCGTGTACAAATTTATGCTTTTACAATGGCCTTTCTGCAAAGTCTAGCTTTATAGAGTAGGAATCATGTAATTTCCATGGCAGGCGCAGTGTGGTTAATGCCAGCTGGCCCGCTGTCTTCACTGTGTCACCCTCTTGGCTTTCTCTGGATGGAAAACCTTTACTATCTTTTTGAACAAAGAGACTAACTGTGCCTGTTTTGTTGCTGTGGCATACACACTGCAAATTCCTTTGTGAAGATTTATATGGGGAGAATGTTTCACAAAATATATTGGACAGCTTTTGCAGGTGTTGTGAAACCTGTCCATTTGCAGGCCTTTGCTTGACCTACATAATGCCTTGGCAACGGCTCCACAAACTCCTCAGTTTCTCTCAGAAATGCCTCAGCACATAAATAAAAAATACTGGCACAAAACGACCATTTATACTTTGGCATTTGTACTGACCCATGGATAATTGATCAGCTTTAGGGATGTATTTGAGCTGTCATTTATTAGCGCAATATATGTTATGAATCAGGGTCTATAGACGGGGCAGATTGCGGGTGTCCTTGGAGTCCACAACTAAATGTGTTAATACAGCATCACAATCTTGTTAACCCCTTTATCCATGTTTGATACAGTATGTTGGCTATTCAAAAATAGCAGATATGCAAGCGTGTACATCTGCTATTTTTGAGGTAGGGTTATGATGTCACTAAAGTGGTGGTATTTCGATTGGGCCTTTTGACTCAAAGGCTTTCAGCTTTCAGGAAGAAACCAAACATACACAGGGAAGACATTTGAATATTCTAACGACACCTGGGGTTGTATTAACAATCACGGCACGGCACTCCATGTTTAAGTGAACTCTCAGGATTGTGCTTGATGATATATGTGTGTGTGTGTGTGTGTGTGTGTGTGTGTGTGTGTGTGTCCAGGCGGTGGACCGCTCATCAGAGGACTCAGGGTCTCATCAGTCATCCTCAGATGTGTTCTGTGACGCCACCAAGGAGGGTCCGCTGCACTTCAAACAGCTGAGCACCGACAAGAGCAAGGTGTGTGTGTGTGTGCCCCCGCATGCGTTTGTGTGCTTGTGCGTGTGTGCGACGTGCGTGCATGCATGCAAACAGACAAAATAAGGGTGTCTAGGGCTGCACAATCAATCAATTTTCAATCATGATTTTGACTTCCCACAATTTAATTATCGCCATCGTCTGATTATTGACATTTAAAACATAATGACGCATACAACATTTAAACTAAGTAATCGCGACCGATTTTATTCTGATTCCAAAATGTGTACATTAGCAGGATTGTGCAACAGAACAACATGAAGGTGAAAGCAGTGTTATGTCAGTGGTTCCCAAAGTGGGGTCCGGGGTCCCCCAGGGGTACCTGAGGGAGTTCCAGGGGGTCCCCCAGGGGTACCTGAGGGAGTTCCAGGGGGTCCCCCAGGGGTACCTGAGGGAGTTCCAGGGGGTCCCCAGCTAAATGATAGTTTGGAACCAAATGGACCATTATGGGTCTGTAACTCTGAGAGTGTACAAATGGACCCATCAGGGTCCATTTGGTTCCATTTGTACACTCTCAGAGTTAAATTAACATTGATTTTACAATATAAATTGGGGGTCCCAGAGATAAAAATGCCATTAAATGGGGGTCCGTAGACTAATGCATGTCAAACTGGGGGTCCTTGAAATTAAACGGGTTGAGAATCACTGCTGGAGCCATAAAAATCTTCTCTTATGGGGGTCCCTGGCATATCTTTTCAAATGGGGGTCCGCGAGTTAATTAGTGTCAATTTGGGGGTCCTTGACATGAAAAAGTTTGGGAACCACTGGTCTATGTGACAGACCAGTACAAATATGAACTCACTGAACTGGCCATAAATGGTGCACCCCTGGATGAACTCAGCCTGTGACGTGGTTTACAAACGGTCGCCGGACTGATGAGGACTGTCCTCATTTCCACACCGTATCCCCTTACCTGTTGTTTGACTGCTCTCTTACTATGCTGTCATCATGTATGATTCACTGGTTGAACCAGTTCCAGTCACCTGCAGGTTCACTACTTCTGACCTGATTCTGTCCCACGCCCTCCTTCAGGCGCTGAGTGACCTGTTAAGACCTGAGGCAGATCAAAAAACAAGTCTCCTAAAATAAGCAGTTTTCAGGGAAAAAACATTATGTTGCTATAATCAGTGTCAAATGTTTTCATGTCAAGGATCACCTAAAGTAGTATTTGGCCGTGGAACCCCCATCTCAAAATATTTCCTTCCAGGGAGGGCTTTATACTGTATACAGTACCGTTATGCAAGATTTGCACACATTTGCATGATTTTTTTGGAATACCCAAACTCCCAAAGTATAAAATATGGATATAGTGGTTAAAATGATTGAGAACCATTTTTCCTATATAGCTCAAATCTACACAGAATATGCGCATGCATAAAGTGAATGGCACATCGAGTGGCAAATCGAGTGGCAAAGCAACATGCAAAGTGAGTTTAACATTGTTTAACGTTGTTTAATGCAATCAGATAGGACTTTTCTGTTTGGATGCATGGGTTGTCGAGGCCAGAAAGTAGTTTTTGCCACTCAGTAGGCATTCCTGCATAACTTCCGGGTTTGATGATGATGTCACACGCATACCCTAGTGGTAAACGCTTTCCTTTTTTTTCTCTCTCCATCAATGAATCCACAACTCTCTTCTTGTGTGTGTCTCTGCAGCGTGTGGTGGGAGGAGGCATGCGTCCATGGAAGCAGATGTACGCGGTGCTGAGAGGGCCCTCCCTGTGCCTGTACAAGGACAGGAGGGAGGGGCAGGCCCACGCCAACGGGCAGTGCCCGGCGGCGGCGGACATGACGGAGCCCCTGCCCATCAGCATCAAGGCCTGCCTGGTGGACATCTCCTACAGCGACACCAAGCGCAAGAACGTGCTGCGGCTGACCACGTCGGACTGCGAGTTCCTGTTCCAGGCGGAGGACCGGGAGGACATGCTGGCCTGGATCCGAGTCATCCAGGAGACCAGCAACCTGGACGAGGAGGTGAGGACCGTGCACTCACACACTGTGGTGTAAAGGAACTATATACGTACATTTACATCACCCGTTTAGACCTGAGGACGATTCTACAAATGTCTTCCAACACTAGCATGACTAGCAAGTAAAATGAGACACAAGTAGCATGTGCTTAAATTCATATTTAGAAAATGTTTCAGATGTCAAACATTTATGAGATGATAGAATGGTGATGGATGATGATGGTCATGGAAGGGGAACATTCTGAAAGCTTCATGGGCAAAGATAATAAACTTCAAATCTAAAACAAAACGGTCAAAATGACCTCTCAGACATGCTAGTGCTAAATCCTGACAGTCAGTCGTTCTCAAACATTTTCATGTCAAGGACCCCCAAAAATATATATAATTGGCTGCTGACCCCCATCTGAAAATATGTTGTGTCAGCCAGGGACCTCTCAGAAGCAAAGATTTGAGTTAAAAACGTTCGCTCTGAAAGAATATATATTCAAAGATGATTTTAAAGATTTTTCAAAAATTATTAACATCGTGAATCATCATTGTGAATCGTGTGATTCAAATGATTTTTTTCAGACCTACAGTTCTAGGAAACACAGAATGGGGGGGACTATTTCATTATGTCCACACAACAACTCTTAAGGTATATTAATGACATAGTAAAATGTTGAAAATGAGTGGTAAATAGGCAGTGATGTGCAAGATAAACGATAAACTCTGGCCGCCACCGATGGCTTTTGAGTGGCCTCAGTATCATTAGTGATGGGTCGACTGACTGGTTAGTGAGCGGTTCATTCAAAGTGATTAGGTCTTTTGTGTGAACGGGAGCAAACTCCATCACTCTCTCAAATCTTTTCGTTACCTTGAGTTCAGTTTCTACTGCATCACAATCATTTTAACCAGTATAACTTTATATGCTGGTTATTCAAAATAGCAGATCGACAAGTTACTCCCCCCCCCCCTCCCCTTTTTTTTAAACGCAAATCTTTTTGTCTGGGTGGCCCTGCTGACACGAAACATTTTCAGATGGGGCTCCGTGGCCCAATTCATAGCAAATTGAGGCTCCTTAATTGTCCCAAAAAAGGTTTGAGAACCCCTTTGACCTCCAGCATGTTGGTTGTGTTGTGCAAGCAACAACTACATGATAGGATATATAGGTCACGACAACACACTCCACACATCACTCCTTCACAACAACAGCGTGTCTTAAAATAGGGTCATGATGCTAATAGCAAGGTCTTCCCCCGTTACAAACCCAAGGCCCTCCTTCCCCCTCTATTGACTCTCTAACCGCACTAAGGCATTCCAACAGCCTGAGCCTCTGTCACCCGATAGCCGCACGTTATGTAAAGGTGTGGCCTTATGGCCTTGCGGGGCGGGTGGGAGTTCACACTGATTTTGTCCTGTGATGAGTTAGCTGTCATCTTACGTGTCCCCCCCCCCCCCCCCCTTTTTTCTTCTTTTTTTAGAACGCAGACTTCACCAGCCGTGACCTCATCAGCAGGAAGATCAAGGAGTACAACACCTTGATGAGGTGAGCAGAGGACAGAGGCGGGGGCGGGGCGGGGGGGGGGGGGGGGGGGTCGTCTCCAATTCAGTGGTGGACAATTGCAATTGGTTGCCAGTCAGTCATACTCACTTGTGTGTGTGTGTGTGTGTGTGTTTGTGTGTGTGCGTGTGCGTGTCAGCCCCACGGGCAGCAAGGCGGAGCCCTCCCCCAAACCGTCGCGCCAGTCCCTGAGCATCAGGCAGACCCTGCTGGGAGGAGGGAAGGCAGAGCCCAAGACGCCGAGCCCACAGTCACCCAGAGCCGAGCAGGAGAGGAAGAACATGCATAAAGGTGAGGAGAGTCACTTTGAACTTTATTTCATTCAACCCCACTTCGGGGGACGCTGGCATTTGAGCCTGTGCTGCTGTCTGCGTGCGTGCATGCGTGCGTGCGTGCGTGCGTGTTTCTTGTAATGAAACAAAAAACAAACAAAAAAAACGTGTGAACGTTCACCCTCAAAGAGATGACTAAGAAAGGCGAAAGGCGCTTAAATCATTTTTTTTAATCAAGGGCATTGACAAGAGCGTTTGTACTCTCAGCAACCCCCCTCGTAGTCATAAGAACATTATTTAAATACCCTTTTGGCTTTCTTAGTCATCTCTTTGAGTGTGAACGTTTCAAATTGTTTGTACTGCTTAGCGGTTTGTAGTTTGTACTGCTCAGTGACTCACACCATACAGTAGCTTTGATAAGCATCAGTCATGCTTTTTACTTTTCAGATGCGCGATAGTGGATCTTACTCTCGTAAGGATTTTGCATGTTTGAGGCAGCTCTCGCAACCACTTAAACCACTCCTCCAAGGGTCTATGCTAGGTCCCCCCCCTTATCCCCCGGAAAATAACCGATCTACAGGCTCTATGTTGGCCATCCAGAATATGGAAGCTTGAAAATGGAGAAAGAAGAGAAATCATGTTAAAATAAAAGACCATGTCTAAAGAAACACCCTTACACTGACCTAAAGTGGGTCTGGTCCACGAGAGCGCGTGGGTTGGATTACATCTTTTAGCCTAGGGTTCAGGGAGGTTAATAATTTCTGTGATGTTTTCCTCACGGCGTGTGCTCCTCTGTCCTCAGACGACACCAGCCCGCCCAAGGACAAGGGGACCTGGAGGAAGGGCATCTCAGGGAGGATGAGGAAGCCCTTTGAGAAGAAGCCCCATCCGGGGAACACGTTTGGAGTGAGGCTGGACGACTGTCCTCCTGCACACAACAACAGGGTAGGACTCACTACCTCCCTTTAAAACGTCCAGCCATTACACATGCATGCTGCGCGTTGCTGTATGGATAGTTACACGTGTTGCAGAACGTGTGTGTGTGTGTTTTGCTCTTGAATGGACCCGCTGTATGTATGCAATGCTGTACAGACACGGTTATCAAAGTGTCGCATAGCCAGGGGGGGGCCGCGAAATAATTCACAGATTTTTTTAAATGTTTATTTTAACATTATAATTATGTTTTGAATGCGGTATCATTACAATTACGTTTATCTAACTGAAAAGTGTGCTGTCAGGTTTTGCACACAAATCAATTTGAATAAAAGGACTACTGGCACATGATATTGTAGTAAAAATGGTTTGTGTTTATGACCATATACATATATAGTTCCAATGGCATCTTAATCTAATGTTTGGTTGTAACTTGTATGTATATGCTTATCGGTGTTGCGAGAATTCTCCCTTCAAGGCCCGGGTACCTGTGCCAAAATACGTTTTTGAACCCCTGGTGTGCAGTGTTTCTGAATGCCCCCCCAATATTTAAAAAATCAAAATGTTTAGATTAGAAGATGGCCGCTTCGCATTGTGATGCGTTATGGTTTAAATGATAGTCTTGAACTTGAGCTCAAAGTAAAGCCTCTTCTTTATTTTCCGTACGTGTTGTGGTGCAGTTTGTTCCCCTGATCGTGGACGTGTGCTGTAAGCTGGTGGAGGATCGGGGCTTGGAGTACACGGGGATCTACCGCGTCCCGGGGAACAACGCTGCCATCTCCAACATGCAGGAAGAGCTCAACAACAAGGGAATGAACGACATCGACGTCCAGGATGATGTGAGTGTTGACCCATGGAAGTCCTATACCTGTGTTGCGTTTCGCCGACTAAAACTACTACAAAAGATGTCTGTCGAGTAGATTCGAGATTGCTTTATTTGTCATTTGTTTTTCCAACTGCAAGCAGCCTAAGCTATGATGACTAAAACTAACAGTATGACTACATATACTGTCAATTTCGTAGACTAAAATGTTAGGGAGGGACTAGTGGACAAGAGATCCAGTACTAAGACAAGCAAGTCATTTTATGCTTCCGAAAATAGCCAATCTACAAGTGCACAACGCGTCGCAAAAAAACCAAAAAGAAACCATGAACCTTGAACCTTGAAAACTACTTGAAATTGTATTCAAAAGACCATGACTTACGGTAAACTAAATCAACATTTGCTGTAAAAATGAACACTGCTGGTGGTTTGTGTCTAAGATGCTTACTTAGTAAGCAAAGTTTGAGAACAAAGTTTGAGAACCCCTAAGCACTTAGTAAGCATCTTACGTACTTAGTACTTATTAGTTACTTTGTAGCATCCTTTATCCGTTATCTTATAGCACTTGACAAATGTTCATGGAACTTGACTCTGGATGAGGGCGTCTATTGCTGCCTGGCTAAATGGCTAACTGTATGAGTGTGTGGTGTCACACGCTAACGCACCCGTGTATCTCGTTTGACAGAAATGGCGGGACCTCAACGTCATCAGCAGTTTACTGAAGTCCTTTTTCCGGAAACTCCCAGAACCTCTCTTCACCAACGGTGGGTACAGAGTACAGACAGATGCCTTTCTCTTCATGCAATACAACAAATTGTTGGTGTCTTTCTGCCACCTAGTGGCCAACAACTGCAACTACGATCAAACTAAAGCATCATGTCGATTAGAACAGACACTGATAGAAGTTGTCTTGTCTTTCCATGCAGATAAGTATGCCGACTTCATAGAGGCCAACAGAATAGAGGATCCAGTGGACAGACTAAAAACAATCAAAAGGCTGGTGAGTTCCTCTGAATGGCTGACTGACACCGATGCTGATATTAGTCGTCTCCATATTGATAGTATGGGTGCAACAGTTAACACAATTTGTGCCCACCCTGGGTCGCCATTTTGAAAGAATGAAAGGGCACATAATGTGTTAATAGAACTAATCTAGCACACTAGATTATTGTATTGCACTCTCTCTGTATTGACATAGTCTCACATTGCCAGACTGTTGCCTCTCGCAATTTTCAAACGCTTCCGTCATACAGTCTGGAGCAACGGAAGCTCTATCATGAGTAAAATATAAAGCGGAGGTAAGCCTCCTCTAGTCCTCTCCATTCCCGTTTCGTCTTTACAGTCGCGCAAATGTATCCCAATATAAATAGAAATCATCTAAGCAGACTCTATATAGCCTTCGGGGGTTGTGGAATAGTTGTTTGGCTACGGGAGACTAGTATAGAGCGTCGCAGTCCCGCCCCCTACCAGGGCCCAGGAAATGATTCCCCGTTCATTTTCCTCATAGACATTTCAAAAAGTATTTATTTAAAGACCTTTTAACAGTTTGACGGCCGCTAATTGTTTACTCCAGTGTTCCACCGCGCGTAATGCGACATTCCCGCTATTTGTTTAACCCATTTTGACCTGAGATCAGATTCTAGAAATGTCTTTTACATCCTGACAGTTTTCTGAAAAAGCTATGTTTCTATGTCAGTCGTTCTTCGATTTTTCAAAAATAGCAGACCTACAAGCTCGTAGCGCGCCACTCGGTGGCGCGTTATGAGCTTGTAGATCTGCTTTTCGCCGGATTTTCATCGTTGAAAGCTGCAAATACTTCAGCGTATGCTCTAAAGGTAATAAAATCTCGGCAGCGTAGAATATTTGATTAAAATGCGGGTAAATCGTGATTCGCAGTAGAACTGTTAAGCCTCGTACAAGCCAACTCGAGTTGTGAGAAATCATGACAACAAACACAATTTTTTGGGCCGAACAAATAATTAGAAAGAAGAAAAAACACTTTTGTTGTTGTTTTTCTTCTTTGTAATTATTTAAAAGGTCTTTAAATAAATACTTTTTGAAATGTTTATGGAAAAAAAGCATTGGGAATAATTTCCTGGGCCTGGCGTCGTCATGAAAGGGGGCGGGACTGCGGCGCTCTATAGACATGGCAGCGAGGCGAGCGGGGGAAAGTATTTCCATACGTTGTTTGGTCGTATTCCGGTTGTTAGTGTCGTAAAATCTGTGCGCTTCGAGAATATTTAAGGTCGTTTCAGCCACGACATTTATCAAAGCTCCGGAACCAAATGTACGCTAAGATAGGCTGTGCAGGAACAACTTGATCAATCTCACATGGACTTTGGCCTAAGTTGAATCCTGGTCTCGAAAATTAAGATGGTCTGTACACTATACGTTGATAAATGAGGGCCACTGAGACTGCCCTTGTTGTAGGAAATGTGCTAGTAATGGATAGAATAAACACTAATAATCAGTGGTTGCAGCCCTAATTGATAGCCGGCGTCATGGAGTCAGTGCACTGTCCATTTTCTTCCAGCTCCATGAGTTGCCAGACCATCATTATGAAACCCTCAAGTTCCTCTCGGCTCATCTGAAAACGGTGGCTGACAGCGCTGACAAGAATAAGGTATGGAAATGGAACCGCACGCTTGGATTGTCTTCAGACAAAACATTGTTGAACCAAATAAAAGTTGTTTCCTTCTAACATCAATCCTCCCAAATCAGTCCCAATTCAAGAAAAACAAGAAAAAATTAACATACAAAATATAAGAGTAAAACAAAGGACTAGAAATATGTTTGTTATATTTTATACTCATCTCTGGAAACCTCATAGTGTCCAAAATAGCAAAAGTAACAGCTCGACAAGCTCAAAATGCGTCGCTTCGTGCTGCATTTCGAGCATGTGGATCTGCTACTTCTGTAGTATGATCAAGTAAGGGTGTTAAATTACAAAATAACACAAGTTAGAATGTGGAAATAAGAGGTTTCTGCACAACAGCAATGATATCTTTGTTTCGGAAAGTGTAAGAGAGGCAAATACATACTGTGTGTGTGTGTGTGTGTGTGTGTGTGTGTGTGTGTGTGTGTGTGTGTGTGTGTGTGTGTGTGTGTGTGTGTGTGTGTGTGTGTGTGTGTGTGTGTGTGTGTGTGTGTGTGTGTGTGTGTGTGTGTGTGTGTGTGTGTGTGTGTGTGTGTGCGCGCTTACACTATTTATTTTGTGCTCACAATAATTCTCCGGCATTTATAAGCTTTCAGCTTCTGCCTATTCCCTTTGATCACCTTCATGTAACAGTTTCCATTTATTGTTGTAAAATGTGTACTTGAAACTGAAAGATGATCAAATAAACTAAACTAAACCCTATTGCATTAGATGGAGCCACGGAACCTGGCCATCGTGTTTGGTCCCACTCTGGTGCGCACGTCGGAGGACAACATGACACACATGGTGACACACATGCCGGACCAGTACAAGATAGTAGAGACGCTCATTCAAAACGTGAGTACGGCCTCCGTCGTCATGTGTGGGACACTTAAGGTGGCCTTACACTAGCCGATAATCGGGCATTTTTGACGCTCGGGGGGTGCCCGACCGATCAAAGCGCGATCGGGATCGGCCCGATCAACATCAAGAATGTTTGATATTTGCTCTGCCCTGCTCCGATTATCCTGTAGTGTGTGGTGCTATCAGATTTCAGATTGAAAAAAATCGGCTAGTGTAAGGCCACCTTTACTAGTGGTCCTGGAGACTCGGCCCTCATCGCTGTATCTCATCTCATTTGTACCTGTAAAGTTATTTTCAGACGCCTACCCGTATACCGGTAGATCAAGATGTTAAATGTTCCTCTTTCTTTCTTTCTTTTTTCCTAGTATGACTGGTTTTTCACTGAGGATGGAAATGGAGAGCCAGTGGTGAGTGCATGCATCGCTGCCTGGAACAATTTGAACCTTAACAAAAGAATAATTGTTTTCGATCAAGTGTTATATACATACTTTGGAAATTGTTTATATTCATAATTTCTTAGCCACCATTTTGGTTAATTCGTTTTATATATACACATATATATTATTTTATTATATATATATATATATATATATATATATATATATATATATATATTAACCACGTAGTATATACTTCATTGTATGACAAATACCCCTTCATGTGCCATTTGTTATTTTAACCCATTAAGACCTGATAACAGATTCTACACATCTATTCTAAACCATGTTTCTATATCAGTGGTTCTCAAACTATTTCATGTCAAGGACCCCAAACATTATATGTATTTATTCCAGGGACCTCCCAGAGCAAAGATACGAGTTAAAATGTTTGCTGTGAAAGAATATATATTAAAAGATTTGCACACATTTTCACAATGTTTCAAAAATAGCAGATCTACAAGCTCGTAGCACAGCACTCGGTGCCACGCTATGACCTTGTAGATCTGCTATTTTCAACAGCCAAAGACACACAGATGCGTCCTCGGGTCTAAATCAGGTTAAGCCTTTAGCCTTTAGCTACTTTAGCGACAGTAGCTAAAGGCACATAAACACACAAACCGGGCCTGTTCCGAACCCGTCCAGCCACTGAGGTTGTTGTCCACTCTGTCCCCGTCTCCAGACGGCGTCCCGCGACGACAGTGCTGTGGAGTCCCAACCCGTCCCCAACATCGACCACCTGCTCACCAACATCGGCCGCACGGGATCCACCACGCAGGGTGAAGTATCAGGTAACAAGCTCTCCCCTCCCTGGACCAGACCATCTTCTGTCTGTGGTGGGTCAATCTTTTACTCTACGTTCTCCTCTCCGAGGGAGCTCTTATCTGTCTGATAGGCTTGTGATGTTGCTCTGTAATGGATATATAATACCGTTTAAAGACTTTAAAATCCACATACTTAATGCTCATGTATAATGCTGCTTCCCCCCCCCCCCCCCCCCCCCCCCCAAAAAATAAACGCCCACCCAACCCCTCCCCTGCTTCTTTGGCTGTTTGCCATTAGATAGAAATGTCTATGGCAAACCAACCCACACAACCCAAAAAAGGCCAGAGCCAGCAAATGATTTGTATCACTTCTCCCACTGGGTCACTGTGAGCTGTGACACAGGCAGAGAGGTGATATAACCATTATTGTCAACACTTCCTTCATTTGCTTTGAAAGTGTTGTGTTGAAATGTCCCTGCTTCGGTAATAAGTCCGTATTATGCTCTCTGCAACTTTAGAGCAGAAAGCCCCCCCCCAATAACTCCGTCCTAGCCACTTTATACCAAACACCACTGTGTGTTTTGTCTGAAATCTCCCCTTCTCCGCTTTTTTTTCCTGCCCACTGTTGCACTAACAACAGCATGTTCTTTCCTAAAGACGACGATGGAGTTGATGTGTGTTTTGTAAGTGAAGGGCGACCTGTGATTCCTCTCTCTAGTGAGGCTCTGTCGGGTGTCCTAACCATAGATATAAAACCCTAGATGCCTCATTGGCTGCTGGAGTTCATTGGAGCGACGGTGTATCGCACTGTAAGGCGGAATTCAAGCTGCGTTGCTGCCACTCAAGTGACTACTGGCCAATCACAGCACAGTCTTTTCCTGGACTTATCAAAGGAGCTTTATTGGCATGAGAAAACAAACGTTTGCATTGCCTCTGATTGGCCTATACCGAACGTCCCCTTCTTATCTGTGACGCGCGCGAAAGCTTCGCAAAGCTTCCGCGCGCGTCACAAAAGCGAGATACACGCGCCCCAGAGCCGAAGGAGGCATCTACCTTTCTATGTCTATGGTTCCTACTCCTAACGACGCCCGCCCCCTCTTCCACAACCACTCACACATACAATGATCTTGACACAGGCCACGTGGGCGGAGTCTATCACACCATGATGTCACTGATGGACTCTATAATGTCCGCCATGGACAGCTGGGACTGTAGGAAGAAGGACTGTTGCCCCCAGTGTAGCTGCCTAGTCTGCAGAACCCCGCAGGTCTCGTGAGAGAACGTACTGCTGTACGTGCCAAAGACAACATGAGAAGGGGGAGATGCAGAAACGTTACGGGGGGGAAAAACCAAACAAGAATCACACCAAAGTGTTTGCCAAAGAAAACGTGGAAAAGAAAGCGAAAAGGGGGGGCGAGAGGCGGCTACACGGTACAGTACAGTATCCGGTCGTTGGTGTTGTCGTGTGTCTGTGTGTGCGTTGGGGGTTCTGTCAGAGTTATACAACCACACACAGACCGGTGCTACTGTCTGAAAAGGCTCTCCGCTGTCTCTCCTCCACACTGTCTTTGCAAGCTTGCCAACAGGAGAGAGATAGCATGGTATGGACGGTGCTCTTTATATAAACCCCCCCGGGTTTCTTTCTCACCAGTCAATGTCGCACATACCGTACCACCATCTGTCTTCAAAGGGGCGTGTAGGGGGGCTTGGCTTATGTCATAAAACATACATTAATTAATAACCACAAGATATTCTATCATTTTGATGTCTTGTATTGTGTCTTGCATTTGACAAAAAAATTAAATATATATAGTATGTAAAAAAACAAAACAAAAAACAACACAAAGATAACGTTTAAGATATAGCCGATTGGTACGCGGAGATGAATTAGATGGCAGCAAGTGGATATGATCGTAGGTTATTCCTTTGCTGACGTTCTCATTTAGTGTACATGTTCTCTTCTCTTTGTCATAGCTAGCCCCTCTGTGACCCCCCCGTCACTTCAGATGTTTTTAGTTTGATTCATAGCCGTCTCTTTATGCCATCACATGTGCCATATTTGGTCTTGCATTGTTACCATCCTGTATTTTGTTGAACTTGAATGGTTACTACAGT
Source organism: Electrona antarctica (assembly GCF_951216825.1). Taxonomy (NCBI): domain Eukaryota; kingdom Metazoa; phylum Chordata; class Actinopteri; order Myctophiformes; family Myctophidae; genus Electrona; species Electrona antarctica. Next base: position 24,222,195 of record NC_136801.1, on the reverse strand, counting down.
CATTGTGTATTATTTTGTGTTTTTGTTTGTTTGTTTTTGTTTTTTCGTTAAATCTGTAAGTTGGTATGCTGCCAAATACATTATTGCAAAAATTGTCAGTTACTTGCGGCCAATTAAAATGGAAAACATGAAATGTGAGATATATATGCGTATATATACTGTAGTTTTGCCCTTTTGAAGTCAGCAGTCCTGTCCAAATGAGTATCGCTGCTCTGCATGGCAATATCGTTGCTGTCGGGCAGAAGCCTTGTACCTCTATATTTCATAAATTAATTCTCTGTTATTTATACCGCGTTGTATGACAGTGTCACGCAAAGTTTGTGGAAATGGCTGATCCATCCAGTGTTTCTGGCTATTACAGTTAGTCAGGTTATATTACAGTAGCTATTGGAACAATCTTTGTATTGTTGCTCTCGGGCAGAGATCTTTTTGTAAATTAACGCCCCACTTGGTCATACTACTTGGTCACACAAAAGCATCAAAAGTAGCAGATACACATGCTCGAAACGTGCTTTGAGCATGTGGATCTGCTGCTTTTACTATTTTTTTAATTAGAATCCTGAAAAGTAACGGTTTTATGAGGTTTTAGCCTCTAATTGAAAGTGGTAATGTCTGTGTGTTTTATAAATAGATAACCAATGAAACTTGTGACTAAATAATAACTACCGTTGGATGAAGTCATGTTTTCTTTTTGGGGTTGTGTGGACATACCACCACTTCCACCTGACAGTGGTTGTTTGGACATACCACCACTTCCACCTGACAGTGGTTGTTTGGACATACCACCACTTCCACCTGACAGTGGTTGTTTGGACATACCACCACTTCCACCTGACAGTGACGATAATGATCTGGTCTGTTGTCGTTGAATGAACTGTTGCACTCGGCATTCCTAGAGAGACACAAGCTTTATGCACAAAGCTGTCTTATGCATCTATAGTGTCTGCACCTGGTATACTGTAGGCAATGGGCTATATATGCACACACAGCCTTTTGGAAAGAACTTGGGACACTTCCCTACTTCCTTGGGTGTTACTGATGATGCTAATAATGAATGCTCTGTTCCATTCTGGTCAGGCAGAGTCAGGGAGCTGCCATTTGTGCATGTTGGCTCACTGGACACACTCTGCCTGCGCCAGTGGGTCTCAAAGTGTTCTTGAGTGGGTTCTGGCCCCGTACGGGTGTGTAACTCTGAGAGTGTACAACTCTACGTTATGGAGGTTCTGGCCCCGTACAGGTGTGTAACTCTGAGAGTGTACAACTCTACGTTATGGAGGTTCTGGCCCCGTACAGGTGTGTAACTCTGAGAGTGTACAACTCTGCGTTATGGAGGTTCCTTGAACTTAAAACGTTTGAGAACCAATCCACACTAAACGGAAGCAGAGCCTTAACCCATTTAGGCATGACGTCAAAATTAAAAAATATATTTTTTTCTGAAAAACCTCATGTTTCTATATAAGTGATTCTCAATATTTCATGTCAAGGACCCCAAAAATTATATGTAATATGCCGCCGACCACCATCTGAAAATATGTTGTTCCAGGGACCCTCCAGAAGCAAAGATTTGAGTTAAAAACTGAAACTCTGATATTCAAAGATTTGAGGCACATTTTCCCGATTTTTCAAAAATAGCAGACCTACAAGTTCATAGCGCGCCACTCGGTGGCGTGCTATGAGCTTGTAGATCTGCTTTTTTTCAATAGCTAAAGTATAACATAATGCTTAAAACACCAAAAGGGGTTCCCGCCCAAAATGGGTTAATTAGTATCATTGGTAAGGAAGGAAGTAGGGAAGCGACCCAGAAGTAGGAAAGAGTTATTCTGTGTGCATAATAGCCCATTCTACTCAGTGCTATCTATCTGTCATACCGTAGTGGATGTGAGTGTATCAGAGGTGTGTGAATGTGGAGCTGAGTGCATGCAGCATGGCCGTTGCGTGTCCCTCGCCTCGTCGTCGTGCTGTGCTCACCCCCATCCCGCACCGTGTCTGTTTCTTCCTTCACCTCACTGCCCCCACATCACGCTCTTTGATCATCAACGTGGTTCTCTTTCCCTCCATTTGTTTTTCTTCCTACTTCAACTTCTCAGTTTGCACCCCTGCTAAATGCTGTACGTGGTCCGATGTTTTATAATATACAGTGATCTAATCTAATTCATCTCGCTCTCTCTTCTTTATCTACAGATTCACCGACTAGTGACTCAGCTAAGTCTAAGGTGAGTGAGTGTGTCTAACCTGTCCTCCGGGCCAGTGGTAGTGAATAAGATCACGGGAGGTAGGTGACAAAGGGGCCGGTCCACAAAGTGCTTAGATCAGGGGTGCCCAAAAGGTAGATCGCGATCTACCAGTAGATCACAATGGCTGTGCAGGTAGATCACATGACATGCCCCTAAATAATATTTAATTTAAATCTAAAAACTATTTTTGGCATCTGCCACTTGAATTAAGTTGACTTGATTGATTGACTGACATAAAGGGCCTGTCAGCTCAAACCCACAATGCAATACTTTGTTTTCAAGAGTGTTGCTGCGCACAAATGTCGGTAGATTACAAATTAAATACAAAAGAACCTTCAATTTCTCCCCATTCCCATTCCAAGTGCATTTGTCTTCTATGTAATGCCATGGCAGCGCCGCTATTCCAAAGCCATTTTCAGCAATGGTGTTATGTTTTGGTGGGTAGATCTTGTTGAGCTGGTCATTTTGAAAGTAGCTCTCAGTAGCTCAAAAAAGTGTGGGCACCCCTGGCTTAGATGAAACACTTCCCCCGTGTTTAGTCTGTCGCCGTTGACCACAAAACAACAACCCGCACACACGGATCATCAATACTTGAAATGGCTTTAATAAAAAATAAATAAACTGGCATTTCATATAAATGGGCTGCTGGGCACGACTTACCTTCAAACTTCATTCATTTCCAAAGTCCTCTTCCTGGTCAGCGAATGAACTTCTATCAGAGTTGAGTTCCATTCCAATTTGGAGTAAGAGTATGAAACAAAAACGGATGCTTTCCCATCATGTTTGCACTGCCGTCATGTGGCTTGCTTTCCCCCCCTCGGCTTCGATGCAGACATCATGCAGGACATCAGGTCATTCCTGCACTGCTGCTGCTCTCGCTTCTGCTTTAATAAAGGGCTCTGGCATGGATACAGTACTGTGTTCCCTGTCTATAATAACATGGCCCTAACGTTCCTCTCTCTCTTGTCAACCTCTTTGCTTTTGTGGTGCTTCAGAGGAACAGGTGGGAGCTCGCAGACAGGGGGTGAAAGGATCCATTCTGTGCTTTGTATTACCCTATATACGCCAGCAAATCACATGCTATAACCCGGCATCTAAAGTTGCAATACTGACTGACCCTTGACAGCCCTTTCGTCCAAACATTAACGTCCAATCTTTTGTTTGTATTTTGGGCGGGAACCCCTTTTGGTGTTTTAAGCATTATGTTGTACTTTAGCTATTGAAAAATAGCAGATCTACAAGTTCATAGCGCGGCACTGAGTGCCGCGCTATGAACTTGTAGGTCTGCTATTTTTTTAAAGTCGTGAAAATGTGGTGCAAATCTTTGAATATATATTTCAGAGCGAACATTTTTAACTAAAATATTTGCTTCTGGGTGGTCCCTGGAACAACATATTTTGAGATGGGGGTCCGTGGTCCAATAGAGATAATTCTGGGGGTCCTTGACATGAAAAAGGTTGAGCACAACTGACATAGAAACATGGATTTTTCAGAAAACTATTAGGATTTAGAAGCCTTTTTTTTTAATCGCCATCAGTCCAAAATGGGTTAAACGACATTAAACTCACCAAGATTGCAGCCGTAAAGGTCTCATGGTTTTTGTTTCATAAGAATCCACCATTTTCATGTTATTCTACCTTCTGCCAATAAATTCCAGGGCAGGTGATAATTTCACTGTGTCAGAGTTTGGAAGCACTCGTTTTCAATAACGCAACGCCCTGCTGCATCCTGTGTCCTGCATTATGTGCAATTTTGAAACAGGTGGTACGCAAGACCGTTGAATGATTTACAACGATGACCGCTTCCAAACTCCAACACTTGGAGAAAACAAATTATAATCACCCCGTCCCGCACAGAATTTATTGACAAAGTAGCTGCCAACGGTGGATTTTTTTTATGAAACAAAAACTTGACAGAGGATGACCCAAGCTTTCCGTATACAGCTGCAATGTTGGTGAGTCTAACGTTGTTTAGTACAATCAGATAGGACTTTTCTGTTTGGATGAAAAGTCTGTCAAGGGTTGGTATTGCAACCCTAGATGCCAGATAGCATTATAGCATCTGAGTTGCTTAAATTGTGGTTAGTATTACCCTGCTGTTTCTTGGTTTTCAGTGGCAGAAATAGTCATGTTTGTATCTCTCTCTATATCTCTATCTATATCTCTCTCTCTCTCTCTCTCTCTCTCTCTCTCTCTCTCTCTCTCTCTCTCTCTCTCTCTCTCTCTCTCTCTCTCTCTCTCTCTCTCTCTGCAGGGTTCCTGGGGCTCAGGGAAGGATCAGTTCAGCAGAGAGCTCCTGGTCTCCTCCATCTTTGCTGCAGCCAGCCGCAAAAGAAAGAAGTCAAAGGAGAAGCCGCAGCCTAGCAGCTCGGATGATGACCTGGACTCTGTGTTCCCCAAGAAAGAGCTCCCGGGCCAGAAGCCCAACCGCCACCTCGGGCCCCAGGCCGAGGCCCCGAACCCCGACGCAAAAGAACAAGCGCGGCCGGCGGAGAGAAAAGAGAACGGCCGATCCGCCGCAGAGCTGACGCCCAAAACCAAGAAAAAAGAGCATCGCAACTCCTTCTTCCTGAGGGAGAAGACTCCGTCCAGGCAGCCCTCATCACCCCCCACTCCGTCCACGCGGCCCTCAGGTTCCCCCGGCCTCGGCTACCAGACGACACCCCTGGGGAAATCCTTGTTGTCTGACGCCCCGTCCCAGCTGGACGAGAACACATCCGACCTCGGCACCATGAGCTCCGGGGCGTCTGTGCCGAGGTCGCGACCCAAAAAGTGGATGTCGGGGGCCACTCCAGACCTTTCCGCAGCGGGGGCCTCTGCCGTCGCCGAGGTCAGCTCCATAACCTCCGACTACTCCACCACGTCCTCCATCACCTTCCTGACGGGGGCTGAGTCGAGTGCGCTCAGCCCGGAGCTGCAAGGCGGCGAGGAGGCGGATGATGAGCGCAGCGAGCTCGTGAGCGAGGGGCGACCCATGGAGACGGACAGCGAGAGCGACTTCCCTGTGTTCGCCCCGGCAGGCGGCAGCAGCCAGTCCACACCGGGCCCGGAGCAAAGTCACAGCGGGCCACCGAGCGCCGGGGCGACTGAAGGGAACGCTTCCCCCAAAATGGAGCCGCGGCGCCTGTTCCCCTCGCACAGGCTGTTCGAGTGCGACACCCTCTCCAGGAGACGCTCGCTGAGGCAGAAAACGGACAGCGACTCGTCGGTGGAGGGGGGGTTGTCCGGAGGCGGCGAGGGCAGGGCGGAGTCTTCCACGCGGCTGTCTCGCGTCCTGGAGGTGATGAGGAAGGGCCGGTCGACGGGGAGCCTCAGCTCCTCGTCCCGCAGCGAGTCGGAGCGGCCCGAGCCGGCCTGGCGCCTCAAGATCACAGAGAGGCTCAAGCTCCGGCTGCGCGCCTCCGCCGATGACATGTTCGGCGTGGGAGGAGGAGCCCAGAAGAGCGTGGTGAGAGACGCCCGTGGCAAGAAGAAGGGCATCCGTCGGCGCCACACCATGGGGGGCCAGCGGGACTTTGCGGAACTGGCGGTGATGAACGACTGGAGGGAGCAGGGCGGGGTGGACCAGACGGCCGAGCTGTCGGCGGTCGACCGCCTCAAGCCCAAGTGCAGCTCGCCGGACCTCTCCATCCGAGACTGGATCACGAGGGAGCGTTGCCGCGGTGGCGCAGGCTCTGAGTGCAGCGCGGAGGAGGTGGCGCCCAAAGCCGTCCCCGAGGACGACCACCAGCCCGAAGCCCAGGGGGACGCCACCGCGGCTCCCGAAAGGCCGTCTCCCTCGGCCTCCCCGGGCCCCCCTCTTACTCCTCAGCCCGTGGCAGGGGAGCACGTCAACGGCAGCGCTCCGCAAGGGAGAAACAACAAAGCCAGCCTGGCGGCAGACGCACACCCGCACAAACTGTCCGGAGCGCAAGTTGTCCGCTCACGCTTCTATCAGTATCTCTGAGTGTGTCTGTGTGAAGGAGACGGAGAGAATGTTTGCATATTAATGTGGCTATTTTAGCAAAGGTTACTGCACAATATTTTTTTCTACAAAGTATAATACTGTATGTACCTACTGTACATAATGTGTATAGGCTCATATAAATTGTTACTGGACAACAGTTGAAGATGTGCGTTAAGACATTGGCTTGTGGATTACTATACTGGAACAGACATAACATGGACTTCCTCCCATTAAGCAGATCCAGAACCAGAACGTTTCCTTTTGTGTGACAGGGGACATGCATACAGAATGCATGTTGCTGAAGTTTCTGAAACCGACATTGTGCAAAGGAATCATGGTCAAATTCTTCCTATTATAAACAGTATGAAGAATGTATTACTCTTACTTACATTGACTAACACTAGTTGCTTGTGACAGTAATGTCATTTTATTTTAAATTCTTAAAGGAAATAACTATGTAAATTGTTTTGTACTTGAAGTATGTTTTAAATGAGGGCTGCTTTCTGAGCTGTGTACTGTAGGATTTTTTTTATACAGTTTTATACAGTCATAAAAGCAAGATATTGGCTTGAGGGACTGGAGAAATGTAATTGTTTCATCAAATGAAAGTGATAAGACCTTGTAATGGAGTACTGATACGGTGGTATGTTATGCTCGGTACAAGAGTTTTTATGTTCAAAACTTGTCCAAAAAAATCCCAAAAGGAAAAAAAGTGCCTCTTTCTTAATTGATTACCGCAAACACCTACAGTAGGTAGGGTGCCATGGTTTTATTTCTACTGGTAATTATCATGACTGAATTTTGAAAACCTTGTTATGAAACACTCTTTTCATTATAAGGCATTCCAGAGTTGTTTTTTGGGTTCATTTTTGGATCCTGTCCTTATCTATTTTTTTTCTGTTAAATTCTCTCACAGAGAATTTTGAATGACATTTTGCAACAGATGTATTTCCAGTTATTTTTCTGCCCTTTCTACTTTTCAAAAGCAGTAAAATGCATGGTTACTTCACACCTGGGAGAAACTGGGAGGGAAACCCATCTCTGGAACTGCATGAGACAATGTTTTTGTGAAAGCAGTGAACATCTTGCCTGTGTACAGCATAATGTGGGTGTAATGCCCTTCCTCGACAAACACTGGAAGAAATAAATAATCTTTTATCAGATTACTGTTTACTTATTGTTTACTAATTGTAAAAAATAAAAAAAGGAAAAAAAACGACATGCTATGTCATGTGGTTTTAATGCTTTTTCTATCCTAGACTCCTAGATTAGTAGTATACTGGTATAGCCCATGGTCTCGGACGGCATACTATAGCATGCCGTTTTTCATCATTTTTGAGGATTTGAAAAAAAGACAAACATTTCAAAGTAAAAAGTTCCAGCATGTGTCTCCACAGTCAGCTGTCTGGTCTCGGAGTGATTTTCGTCTTTTTTTCAAATCCTTGTTATTCATCATTTATAGCCCATGGTCTCGGACGGCATACCGCATGCCGTTTTTCATAATTTTTGAGAATTTAAAAAAAGACAAACATTTCAAAGTAAAAAGTTCCAGCATGTTTCTCCACAGTCAGCTGAATTATAAAAAATCACACCCGTGTGAACTGAGTGGTGTAAGGTCTTATATAGACTGATCAGCTGTGGTCTGACGTAATGTCTGACGTAATGAAATCACACCCGGGTGACCATAGCAACCATGCTAATTTTTTGGTACGAACAGACACGTAAACTAACAAAGCCAGTCGTAGGAGTGGTTTACACCACTCAAAAGTATGAATGGAGATTCTAGGTGAAAGTGATTTTTTTGACGTGCCACTATCTGCCATTGAGCCCCATTATAAATTTCTGAAATTTGAAAGCACTATATTTCTAAAACTATGCAACATTTCAAAGTTTCCTTTTCAGGCAAACATGTCCACCGTAAGATGAACCTAAATAGGTTTGAATGGGGTTTCTAGGTGTAAGTATGTAGGACTAGTAGCATGCCAATGTTTGTGCTATTGCCATTGAGAATGCATTGGGCGTTTAATTTAAATAACTCAAAGTAAAAAGTTCCAGCATGTGTCTCCACAGTAAGCTGAATTATAAAAATGTGAATGGAGTTTCTAGGAGAAAGTGATTTTTTGACATCAAGGTCCTTTTCTTTAACAACTGCCCCAGCACTACCTTAGCCTGACTTAGTGAGATTTCCGGGTGCTTTTATCGTCTTCTTTCTTCAAAGTAAAGTTTCAGAATAACGACCAGAGTGGGATTTGAACCCACAACGTCAGGATCATGTGGACAGTACCACTTAACACATTGAGCTACAAGGCTGTCTGCATTCTGTCATGGTTTCTCCTCTGTATTATCTGATTAACATCCATGACAACACTTAAAAGCACTAAAGACACCTTTGATGCACAGCAAAGACCATTAAAATGCTCTGTACATGATCCCAAGGCCCCATTTGAAAAGTGACACCAAGAAGAACAACTTCAAACTGAAAATCACAGAGCTGAGTTCCTCCTACTTTCACTCTGCATTTTGGAGAACAGCTCTCCGCTCGGGACCACGCCCACAGTCTCCGCTCCGCCCCATAGAGTCCCATTCTAAAGCCCCTGTCTCCGTTTTTGAGGATTTGAAAAAAAGACGAAAATCACTCCGAGACCATGGGCTATAGCCCATGGCCTCGGACGGCATACTATAGCATGCCGTTTTTCATCATTTTTGAGGATTTGAAAAAAAGACGAAAACCACTCCGAGACAATGGACTATAGCCCATGGTCTTGGAGTGATTTTCGTCTTTTTTTCAAATCCTCAAAAATGATGAAAAACACTCCGAGACCATGGGCTATAGCCCATGGCCTCGGACGGCATACTATAGCATGCCGTTTTTCATAATTTTTGAGGATTAAAAAAAAAGATGAAAATCACTCCGAGACAATGGACTATAGCCCATGGTCTCGGAGTGATTTTCGTCTTTTTTTCAAATCCTCAAAAATGATGAAAAACACTCCGAGACCATGGGCTATAGCCCATGGCCTCGGACGGCATACTATAGCATGCCGTTTTTCATCATTTTTGAGGATTTGAAAAAATGATGAAAATCACTCCGAGACAATGGACTATAGCCCATATATATAGTTTTTCTCAGCTCAATCAACAGGACCAGAACACACCTGGGCTGGCTGCCAGGATAACATCCACCAATGGGGAGGCTGTCTGTGTCCTGTCATGGTTTCTCCTCTGTATTATCTGATTAACATCCACGATAACACTTAAAAGCATTAAAGACACCTTTGATGCACAACACCATTCAAATGCTCTGTACATGATCCCAAGGCCCCATTTGAAAAGTAACACCAAGAAGAACAACTTACAACCTAAAAATAACTGAGAGCTCAGTGGCACCCTTGTTAAGATTATGTCCATGTGAGCCAGAGGTTGTGAGTTCAAATCCAGCTGAGTTCCTGCTAATTTCACCTTGCAGCATGTTTTGGAGAATAACATCCAGAAGAGAACTGGAAAGAGATGGAAAGCTGAGGAGATTCTCAGAGAGCATGGTGGCCTCTGTGATAAGCTGCTGTCTATGTGAACCACAGGTCGTGGGTTCAAGTTCAGCCCATGGCCTCAAACGGCATACTATAGCATGCCATTTTTGAGGATTTGAAAAAAAGACGAAAATCACTCCGAGACCATGGGCTATAGCCCATGGCCTCGGACGGCATACTATAGCATGCCGTTTTTCATCATTTTTGAGGATTTGAAAAAAAGACGAAAATCACTCCGAGACAATGGACTATAGCCCATGGTCTCGGAGTGATTTTCGTATTTCTTTCAAATCCTCAAAAATGATGAAATAAACTCCGAGACCATGGGCTATAGCCCATGGCCTTGGACGGCATACTATAGCATGCCGTTTTTCATCATTTTTGAGGATTTGAAAAAATGACAAAAATCACTCCGAGACAATGGACTATAGCCCATGGTCTCGGAGTGATTTTCGTCTTTTTTTCAAATCCTCAAAAATGATGAAAAACACTCCGAGACCATGGGCTATAGCCCATGGCCTCGGACGGCATACTATAGCATGCCGTTTTTGAGGATTTGAAAAAAAGACGAAAATCACTCGGCATACTATAGCATGCCGTTTTTCATAATTTTTGAGGATTTGAAAAAAAGATGAAAATCACTCCGAGACAATGGACTATAGCCCATGGTCTCGGAGTGATTTTCGTCTTTTTTTCAAATCCTCAAAAATGATGAAAAACACTCCGAGACCATGGGCTATAGCCCATGGCCTCGGACGGCATACTATAGCATGCCGTTTTTCATCATTTTTGAGGATTTGAAAAAATGATGAAAATCACTCCGAGACAATGGACTATAGCCCATATATATAGTTTTTCTCAGCTCAATCAACAGGACCAGAACACACCTGGGCTGGCTGCCAGGATCACATCCACCAATGGGGAGGCTGTCTGTGTCCTGTCATGGTTTCTCCTCTGTATTATCTGATTAACATCCACGATAACACTTAAAAGCATTAAAGACACCTTTGATGCACAACACCATTCAAATGCTCTGTACATGATCCCAAGGCCCCATTTGAAAAGTAACACCAAGAAGAACAACTTACAACCTAAAAATAACTGAGAGCTCAGTGGCACCCTTGTTAAGATTATGTCCATGTGAGCCAGAGGTTGTGAGTTCAAATCCAGCTGAGTTCCTGCTAATTTCACCTTGCAGCATGTTTTGGAGAATAACATCCAGAAGAGAACTGGAAAGAGATGGAAAGCTGAGGAGATTCTCAGAGAGCATGGTGGCCTCTGTGATAAGCTGCTGTCTATGTGAACCACAGGTCGTGGGTTCAAGTTCAGCCCATGGCCTCAAACGGCATACTATAGCATGCCATTTTTGAGGATTTGAAAAAAAGACGAAAATCACTCCGAGACCATGGGCTATAGCCCATGGCCTCGGACGGCATACTATAGCATGTCGTTTTTTCATCATTTTTGAGGATTTGAAAAAAAGACGAAAATCACTCCGAGGCAATGGACTATAGCCCATGGTCTCAGAGTGATTTTCGTCTTTTTTTCAAATCCTCAAAAATGATGAAAAACACTCCAAGACCATGGGCTATAGCCCATGGCCTCGGACGGCATACTATAGCATGTCGTTTTTCATCATTTTTGAGGATTTGAAAAAATGACAAAAATCACTCCGAGACAATGGACTATAGCCCATGGTCTCGGAGTGATTTTCGTCTTTTTTTCAAATCCTCAAAAATGATGAAATAAACTCCGAGACCATGGGCTATAGCCCATGGCCTCGGACGGCATACTATAGCATGCCATTTTTCATCATTTTTGAGGATTTGAAAAAAAGACGAAAATCACTCCGAGACAATGGACTATAGCCCATGGTCTCGGAGTGATTTTCGTCTTTTTTTCAAATCCTCAAAAATTATGAAAAACACTCCGAGACCATGGGCTATAGCCCATGGCCTCGGACGGCATACTATAGCATGTCGTTTTTCATCATTTTTGAGGATTTGAAAAAATGATGAAAATCACTCCGAGACAATGGACTATAGCCCATATATATAGTTTTTCTCAGCTCAATCAACAGGACCAGAACACACCTGGGCTGGCTGCCAGGATAACATCCACCAATGGGGAGGCTGTCTGTGTCCTCTCATGGTTTCTCCTCTGTATTATCTGATTAACATCCACGATAACACATAAAAGCACTAAAGACACCATTGATGCACAGCACCATTCAAATGCTCTGTACATGATCCCAAGGCCCCATTTGAAAAGTAACACCAAGAAAAACAACTTACAACCTAAAAATCACTGAGAGCTCAGTGGCACCCCTGTTAAGATGATGTCCATGTGAGCCAGAGGTTGTGAGTTCAAATCCAGCTGTGTTCCTGCTAATTTCACTTTGCAGCATGTTTTGGAGAATAACATCCAGAAGAGAACTGGAAAGAGATGGAAAGCTGAGGAGATTCTCAGAGAGCATGGTGGCCTCTGTGATAAACGGCTGTCTATGTGAACCACAGGTCGTGGGTTCAAGTTCAGCCCATGGCCTCAGACGGCATACTATAGCATGCCATTTTTGAGGATTTGAAAAAAAGACGAAAATCACTCCGAGACAATGGACTATAGCCCATGGTCTCGGAGTGATTTTCGTCTTTTTTTCAAATCCTCAAAAATGATGAAAAACACTCCGAGACCATGGGCTATAGCCCATGGCCTCGGACGGCATACTATAGCATGCCGTTTTTCATAATTTTTGAGGATTTGAAAAAAAGATGAAAATCACTCCGAGACAATGGACTATAGCCCATGGTCTCGGAGTGATTTTCGTCTTTTTTTCAAATCCTCAAAAATGATGAAAAACACTCCGAGACCATGGGCTATAGCCCATGGCCTCGGACGGCATACTATAGCATGCCGTTTTTCATCATTTTTGAGGATTTGAAAAAATGATGAAAATCACTCCGAGACAATGGACTATAGCCCATATATATAGTTTTTCTCAGCTCAATCAACAGGACCAGAACACACCTGGGCTGGCTGCCAGGATCACATCCACCAATGGGGAGGCTGTCTGTGTCCTGTCATGGTTTCTCCTCTGTATTATCTGATTAACATCCACGATAACACTTAAAAGCATTAAAGACACCTTTGATGCACAACACCATTCAAATGCTCTGTACATGATCCCAAGGCCCCATTTGAAAAGTAACACCAAGAAGAACAACTTACAACCTAAAAATAACTGAGAGCTCAGTGGCACCCTTGTTAAGATTATGTCCATGTGAGCCAGAGGTTGTGAGTTCAAATCCAGCTGAGTTCCTGCTAATTTCACCTTGCAGCATGTTTTGGAGAATAACATCCAGAAGAGAACTGGAAAGAGATGGAAAGCTGAGGAGATTCTCAGAGAGCATGGTGGCCTCTGTGATAAGCTGCTGTCTATGTGAACCACAGGTCGTGGGTTCAAGTTCAGCCCATGGCCTCAAACGGCATACTATAGCATGCCATTTTTGAGGATTTGAAAAAAAGACGAAAATCACTCCGAGACCATGGGCTATAGCCCATGGCCTCGGACGGCATACTATAGCATGCCATTTTTCATCATTTTTGAGGATTTGAAAAAAAGACGAAAATCACTCCGAGACAATGGACTATAGCCCATGGTCTCGGAGTGATTTTCGTCTTTTTTTCAAATCCTCAAAAATTATGAAAAACACTCCGAGACCATGGGCTATAGCCCATGGCCTCGGACGGCATACTATAGCATGTCGTTTTTCATCATTTTTGAGGATTTGAAAAAATGATGAAAATCACTCCGAGACAATGGACTATAGCCCATATATATAGTTTTTCTCAGCTCAATCAACAGGACCAGAACACACCTGGGCTGGCTGCCAGGATAACATCCACCAATGGGGAGGCTGTCTGTGTCCTGTCATGGTTTCTCCTCTGTATTATCTGATTAACATCCACGATAACACATAAAAGCACTAAAGACACCATTGATGCACAGCACCATTCAAATGCTCTGTACATGATCCCAAGGCCCCATTTGAAAAGTAACACCAAGAAAAACAACTTACAACCTAAAAATCACTGAGAGCTCAGTGGCACCCCTGTTAAGATGATGTCCATGTGAGCCAGAGGTTGTGAGTTCAAATCCAGCTGTGTTCCTGCTAATTTCACTTTGCAGCATGTTTTGGAGAATAACATCCAGAAGAGAACTGGAAAGAGATGGAAAGCTGAGGAGATTCTCAGAGAGCATGGTGGCCTCTGTGATAAACGGCTGTCTATGTGAACCACAGGTCGTGGGTTCAAGTTCAGCCCATGGCCTCAGACGGCATACTATAGCATGCCATTTTTGAGGATTTGAAAAAAAGACGAAAATCACTCCGAGACAATGGACTATAGCCCATGGTCTCGGAGTGATTTTCGTCTTTTTTTCAAATCCTCAAAAATGATGAAAAACACTCCGAGACCATGGGCTATAGCCCATGGCCTCGGACGGCATACTATAGCATGCCGTTTTTCATAATTTTTGAGGATTTGAAAAAAAGATGAAAATCACTCCGAGACAATGGACTATAGCCCATGGTCTCGGAGTGATTTTCGTCTTTTTTTCAAATCCTCAAAAATGATGAAAAACACTCCGAGACCATGGGCTATAGCCCATGGCCTCGGACGGCATACTATAGCATGCCGTTTTTCATCATTTTTGAGGATTTGAAAAAATGATGAAAATCACTCCGAGACAATGGACTATAGCCCATATATATAGTTTTTCTCAGCTCAATCAACAGGACCAGAACACACCTGGGCTGGCTGCCAGGATCACATCCACCAATGGGGAGGCTGTCTGTGTCCTGTCATGGTTTCTCCTCTGTATTATCTGATTAACATCCACGATAACACTTAAAAGCATTAAAGACACCTTTGATGCACAACACCATTCAAATGCTCTGTACATGATCCCAAGGCCCCATTTGAAAAGTAACACCAAGAAGAACAACTTACAACCTAAAAATAACTGAGAGCTCAGTGGCACCCTTGTTAAGATTATGTCCATGTGAGCCAGAGGTTGTGAGTTCAAATCCAGCTGAGTTCCTGCTAATTTCACCTTGCAGCATGTTTTGGAGAATAACATCCAGAAGAGAACTGGAAAGAGATGGAAAGCTGAGGAGATTCTCAGAGAGCATGGTGGCCTCTGTGATAAGCTGCTGTCTATGTGAACCACAGGTCGTGGGTTCAAGTTCAGCCCATGGCCTCAAACGGCATACTATAGCATGCCATTTTTGAGGATTTGAAAAAAAGACGAAAATCACTCCGAGACCATGGGCTATAGCCCATGGCCTCGGACGGCATACTATAGCATGTCGTTTTTCATCATTTTTGAGGATTTGAAAAAAAGACGAAAATCACTCCGAGGCAATGGACTATAGCCCATGGTCTCGGAGTGATTTTCGTCTTTTTTTCAAATCCTCAAAAATGATGAAAAACACTCCGAGACCATGGGCTATAGCCCATGGCCTCGGACGGCATACTATAGCATGCCGTTTTTCATCATTTTTGAGGATTTGAAAAAAAGAT
Source organism: Electrona antarctica (assembly GCF_951216825.1). Classification (NCBI taxonomy): domain Eukaryota; kingdom Metazoa; phylum Chordata; class Actinopteri; order Myctophiformes; family Myctophidae; genus Electrona; species Electrona antarctica. Next base: position 24,206,909 of record NC_136801.1, on the reverse strand, counting down.
GAAAATCACTCCGAGACAATGGACTATAGCCCATGGTCTCGGATTGATTTTCGTCTTTTTTTCAAATCCTCAAAAATGATGAAAAACACTCCGAGACCATGGGCTATAGCCCATGGCCTCGGACGGCATACTATAGCATGTCGTTTTTCATCATTTTTGAGGATTTGAAAAAATGACAAAAATCACTCCGAGACAATGGACTATAGCCCATGGTCTCGGAGTGATTTTCGTCTTTTTTTCAAATCCTCAAAAATGATGAAATAAACTCCGAGACCATGGGCTATAGCCCATGGCCTCGGACGGCATACTATAGCATGCCATTTTTCATCATTTTTGAGGATTTGAAAAAAAGACGAAAATCACTCCGAGACAATGGACTATAGCCCATGGTCTCGGAGTGATTTTCGTCTTTTTTTCAAATCCTCAAAAATGATGAAATAAACTCCGAGACCATGGGCTATAGCCCATGGCCTCGGACGGCATACTATAGCATGCCATTTTTCATCATTTTTGAGGATTTGAAAAAAAGACGAAAATCACTCCGAGACAATGGACTATAGCCCATGGTCTCGGAGTGATTTTCGTCTTTTTTTCAAATCCTCAAAAATTATGAAAAACACTCCGAGACCATGGGCTATAGCCCATGGCCTCGGACGGCATACTATAGCATGTCGTTTTTCATCATTTTTGAGGATTTGAAAAAATGATGAAAATCACTCCGAGACAATGGACTATAGCCCATATATATAGTTTTTCTCAGCTCAATCAACAGGACCAGAACACACCTGGGCTGGCTGCCAGGATAACATCCACCAATGGGGAGGCTGTCTGTGTCCTGTCATGGTTTCTCCTCTGTATTATCTGATTAACATCCACGATAACACATAAAAGCACTAAAGACACCATTGATGCACAGCACCATTCAAATGCTCTGTACATGATCCCAAGGCCCCATTTGAAAAGTAACACCAAGAAAAACAACTTACAACCTAAAAATCACTGAGAGCTCAGTGGCACCCCTGTTAAGATGATGTCCATGTGAGCCAGAGGTTGTGAGTTCAAATCCAGCTGTGTTCCTGCTAATTTCACTTTGCAGCATGTTTTGGAGAATAACATCCAGAAGAGAACTGGAAAGAGATGGAAAGCTGAGGAGATTCTCAGAGAGCATGGTGGCCTCTGTGATAAACGGCTGTCTATGTGAACCACAGGTCGTGGGTTCAAGTTCAGCCCATGGCCTCAGACGGCATACTATAGCATGCCATTTTTGAGGATTTGAAAAAAAGACGAAAATCACTCCGAGACAATGGACTATAGCCCATGGTCTCGGAGTGATTTTCGTCTTTTTTTCAAATCCTCAAAAATGATGAAAAACACTCCGAGACCATGGGCTATAGCCCATGGCCTCGGACGGCATACTATAGCATGCCGTTTTTCATAATTTTTGAGGATTTGAAAAAAAGATGAAAATCACTCCGAGACAATGGACTATTGCCCATGGTCTCGGAGTGATTTTCGTCTTTTTTTCAAATCCTCAAAAATGATGAAAAACACTCCGAGACCATGGGCTATAGCCCATGGCCTCGGACGGCATACTATAGCATGCCGTTTTTCATCATTTTTGAGGATTTGAAAAAATGATGAAAATCACTCCGAGACAATGGACTATAGCCCATATATATAGTTTTTCTCAGCTCAATCAACAGGACCAGAACACACCTGGGCTGGCTGCCAGGATCACATCCACCAATGGGGAGGCTGTCTGTGTCCTGTCATGGTTTCTCCTCTGTATTATCTGATTAACATCCACGATAACACTTAAAAGCATTAAAGACACCTTTGATGCACAACACCATTCAAATGCTCTGTACATGATCCCAAGGCCCCATTTGAAAAGTAACACCAAGAAGAACAACTTACAACCTAAAAATAACTGAGAGCTCAGTGGCACCCTTGTTAAGATTATGTCCATGTGAGCCAGAGGTTGTGAGTTCAAATCCAGCTGAGTTCCTGCTAATTTCACCTTGCAGCATGTTTTGGAGAATAACATCCAGAAGAGAACTGGAAAGAGATGGAAAGCTGAGGAGATTCTCAGAGAGCATGGTGGCCTCTGTGATAAGCTGCTGTCTATGTGAACCACAGGTCGTGGGTTCAAGTTCAGCCCATGGCCTCAAACGGCATACTATAGCATGCCATTTTTGAGGATTTGAAAAAAAGACGAAAATCACTCCGAGACCATGGGCTATAGCCCATGGCCTCGGACGGCATACTATAGCATGTCGTTTTTCATCATTTTTGAGGATTTGAAAAAAAGACGAAAATCACTCCGAGGCAATGGACTATAGCCCATGGTCTCGGAGTGATTTTCGTCTTTTTTTCAAATCCTCAAAAATGATGAAAAACACTCCGAGACCATGGGCTATAGCCCATGGCCTCGGACGGCATACTATAGCATGTCGTTTTTCATCATTTTTGAGGATTTGAAAAAATGACAAAAATCACTCCGAGACAATGGACTATAGCCCATGGTCTCGGAGTGATTTTCGTCTTTTTTCAAATCCTCAAAAATGATGAAATAAACTCCGAGACCATGGGCTATAGCCCATGGCCTCGGACGGCATACTATAGCATGCCATTTTTCATCATTTTTGAGGATTTGAAAAAAAGACGAAAATCACTCCGAGACAATGGACTATAGCCCATGGTCTCGGAGTGATTTTCGTCTTTTTTTCAAATCCTCAAAAATTATGAAAAACACTCCGAGACCATGGGCTATAGCCCATGGCCTCGGACGGCATACTATAGCATGTCGTTTTTCATCATTTTTGAGGATTTGAAAAAATGATGAAAATCACTCCGAGACAATGGACTATAGCCCATATATATAGTTTTTCTCAGCTCAATCAACAGGACCAGAACACACCTGGGCTGGCTGCCAGGATAACATCCACCAATGGGGAGGCTGTCTGTGTCCTGTCATGGTTTCTCCTCTGTATTATCTGATTAACATCCACGATAACACATAAAAGCACTAAAGACACCATTGATGCACAGCACCATTCAAATGCTCTGTACATGATCCCAAGGCCCCATTTGAAAAGTAACACCAAGAAAAACAACTTACAACCTAAAAATCACTGAGAGCTCAGTGGCACCCCTGTTAAGATGATGTCCATGTGAGCCAGAGGTTGTGAGTTCAAATCCAGCTGTGTTCCTGCTAATTTCACTTTGCAGCATGTTTTGGAGAATAACATCCAGAAGAGAACTGGAAAGAGATGGAAAGCTGAGGAGATTCTCAGAGAGCATGGTGGCCTCTGTGATAAACGGCTGTCTATGTGAACCACAGGTCGTGGGTTCAAGTTCAGCCCATGGCCTCAGACGGCATACTATAGCATGCCATTTTTGAGGATTTGAAAAAAAGACGAAAATCACTCCGAGACAATGGACTATAGCCCATGGTCTCGGAGTGATTTTCGTCTTTTTTTCAAATCCTCAAAAATGATGAAAAACACTCCGAGACCATGGGCTATAGCCCATGGCCTCGGACGGCATACTATAGCATGCCGTTTTTCATAATTTTTGAGGATTTGAAAAAAAGATGAAAATCACTCCGAGACAATGGACTATAGCCCATGGTCTCGGAGTGATTTTCGTCTTTTTTCAAATCCTCAAAAATGATGAAATAAACTCCGAGACCATGGGCTATAGCCCATGGCCTCGGACGGCATACTATAGCATGCCATTTTTCATCATTTTTGAGGATTTGAAAAAAAGACGAAAATCACTCCGAGACAATGGACTATAGCCCATGGTCTCGGAGTGATTTTCGTCTTTTTTTCAAATCCTCAAAAATTATGAAAAACACTCCGAGACCATGGGCTATAGCCCATGGCCTCGGACGGCATACTATAGCATGTCGTTTTTCATCATTTTTGAGGATTTGAAAAAATGATGAAAATCACTCCGAGACAATGGACTATAGCCCATATATATAGTTTTTCTCAGCTCAATCAACAGGACCAGAACACACCTGGGCTGGCTGCCAGGATAACATCCACCAATGGGGAGGCTGTCTGTGTCCTGTCATGGTTTCTCCTCTGTATTATCTGATTAACATCCACGATAACACATAAAAGCACTAAAGACACCATTGATGCACAGCACCATTCAAATGCTCTGTACATGATCCCAAGGCCCCATTTGAAAAGTAACACCAAGAAAAACAACTTACAACCTAAAAATCACTGAGAGCTCAGTGGCACCCCTGTTAAGATGATGTCCATGTGAGCCAGAGGTTGTGAGTTCAAATCCAGCTGTGTTCCTGCTAATTTCACTTTGCAGCATGTTTTGGAGAATAACATCCAGAAGAGAACTGGAAAGAGATGGAAAGCTGAGGAGATTCTCAGAGAGCATGGTGGCCTCTGTGATAAACGGCTGTCTATGTGAACCACAGGTCGTGGGTTCAAGTTCAGCCCATGGCCTCAGACGGCATACTATAGCATGCCATTTTTGAGGATTTGAAAAAAAGACGAAAATCACTCCGAGACAATGGACTATAGCCCATGGTCTCGGAGTGATTTTCGTCTTTTTTTCAAATCCTCAAAAATGATGAAAAACACTCCGAGACCATGGGCTATAGCCCATGGCCTCGGACGGCATACTATAGCATGCCGTTTTTCATAATTTTTGAGGATTTGAAAAAAAGATGAAAATCACTCCGAGACAATGGACTATAGCCCATGGTCTCGGAGTGATTTTCGTCTTTTTTTCAAATCCTCAAAAATGATGAAAAACACTCCGAGACCATGGGCTATAGCCCATGGCCTCGGACGGCATACTATAGCATGCCGTTTTTCATCATTTTTGAGGATTTGAAAAAATGATGAAAATCACTCCGAGACAATGGACTATAGCCCATATATATAGTTTTTCTCAGCTCAATCAACAGGACCAGAACACACCTGGGCTGGCTGCCAGGATCACATCCACCAATGGGGAGGCTGTCTGTGTCCTGTCATGGTTTCTCCTCTGTATTATCTGATTAACATCCACGATAACACTTAAAAGCATTAAAGACACCTTTGATGCACAACACCATTCAAATGCTCTGTACATGATCCCAAGGCCCCATTTGAAAAGTAACACCAAGAAGAACAACTTACAACCTAAAAATAACTGAGAGCTCAGTGGCACCCTTGTTAAGATTATGTCCATGTGAGCCAGAGGTTGTGAGTTCAAATCCAGCTGAGTTCCTGCTAATTTCACCTTGCAGCATGTTTTGGAGAATAACATCCAGAAGAGAACTGGAAAGAGATGGAAAGCTGAGGAGATTCTCAGAGAGCATGGTGGCCTCTGTGATAAGCTGCTGTCTATGTGAACCACAGGTCGTGGGTTCAAGTTCAGCCCATGGCCTCAAACGGCATACTATAGCATGCCATTTTTGAGGATTTGAAAAAAAGACGAAAATCACTCCGAGACCATGGGCTATAGCCCATGGCCTCGGACGGCATACTATAGCATGTCGTTTTTCATCATTTTTGAGGATTTGAAAAAAAGACGAAAATCACTCCGAGGCAATGGACTATAGCCCATGGTCTCGGAGTGATTTTCGTCTTTTTTTCAAATCCTCAAAAATGATGAAAAACACTCCGAGACCATGGGCTATAGCCCATGGCCTCGGACGGCATACTATAGCATGCCGTTTTTCATCATTTTTGAGGATTTGAAAAAAAGATGAAAATCACTCCGAGACAATGGACTATAGCCCATGGTCTCGGATTGATTTTCGTCTTTTTTTCAAATCCTCAAAAATGATGAAAAACACTCCGAGACCATGGGCTATAGCCCATGGCCTCGGACGGCATACTATAGCATGTCGTTTTTCATCATTTTTGAGGATTTGAAAAAATGACAAAAATCACTCCGAGACAATGGACTATAGCCCATGGTCTCGGATTGATTTTCGTCTTTTTTTCAAATCCTCAAAAATGATGAAAAACACTCCGAGACCATGGGCTATAGCCCATGGCCTCGGACGGCATACTATAGCATGTCGTTTTTCATCATTTTTGAGGATTTGAAAAAATGACAAAAATCACTCCGAGACAATGGACTATAGCCCATGGTCTCGGAGTGATTTTCGTCTTTTTTTCAAATCCTCAAAAATGATGAAAAACACTCCGAGACCATGGGCTATAGCCCATGGCCTCGGACGGCATACTATAGCATGCCGTTTTTCATAATTTTTGAGGATTTGAAAAAAAGATGAAAATCACTCCGAGACAATGGACTATAGCCCATGGTCTCGGAGTGATTTTCGTCTTTTTTTCAAATCCTCAAAAATGATGAAAAACACTCCGAGACCATGGGCTATAGCCCATGGCCTCGGACGGCATACTATAGCATGCCGTTTTTCATCATTTTTGAGGATTTGAAAAAATGATGAAAATCACTCCGAGACAATGGACTATAGCCCATATATATAGTTTTTCTCAGCTCAATCAACAGGACCAGAACACACCTGGGCTGGCTGCCAGGATCACATCCACCAATGGGGAGGCTGTCTGTGTCCTGTCATGGTTTCTCCTCTGTATTATCTGATTAACATCCACGATAACACTTAAAAGCATTAAAGACACCTTTGATGCACAACACCATTCAAATGCTCTGTACATGATCCCAAGGCCCCATTTGAAAAGTAACACCAAGAAGAACAACTTACAACCTAAAAATAACTGAGAGCTCAGTGGCACCCTTGTTAAGATTATGTCCATGTGAGCCAGAGGTTGTGAGTTCAAATCCAGCTGAGTTCCTGCTAATTTCACCTTGCAGCATGTTTTGGAGAATAACATCCAGAAGAGAACTGGAAAGAGATGGAAAGCTGAGGAGATTCTCAGAGAGCATGGTGGCCTCTGTGATAAGCTGCTGTCTATGTGAACCACAGGTCGTGGGTTCAAGTTCAGCCCATGGCCTCAAACGGCATACTATAGCATGCCATTTTTGAGGATTTGAAAAAAAGACGAAAATCACTCCGAGACCATGGGCTATAGCCCATGGCCTCGGACGGCATACTATAGCATGTCGTTTTTCATCATTTTTGAGGATTTGAAAAAAAGACGAAAATCACTCCGAGGCAATGGACTATAGCCCATGGTCTCGGAGTGATTTTCGTCTTTTTTTCAAATCCTCAAAAATGATGAAAAACACTCCGAGACCATGGGCTATAGCCCATGGCCTCGGACGGCATACTATAGCATGCCGTTTTTCATCATTTTTGAGGATTTGAAAAAAAGATGAAAATCACTCCGAGACAATGGACTATAGCCCATGGTCTCGGATTGATTTTCGTCTTTTTTTCAAATCCTCAAAAATGATGAAAAACACTCCGAGACCATGGGCTATAGCCCATGGCCTCGGACGGCATACTATAGCATGTCGTTTTTCATCATTTTTGAGGATTTGAAAAAATGACAAAAATCACTCCGAGACAATGGACTATAGCCCATGGTCTCGGAGTGATTTTCGTCTTTTTTTCAAATCCTCAAAAATGATGAAATAAACTCCGAGACCATGGGCTATAGCCCATGGCCTCGGACGGCATACTATAGCATGCCATTTTTCATCATTTTTGAGGATTTGAAAAAAAGACGAAAATCACTCCGAGACAATGGACTATAGCCCATGGTCTCGGAGTGATTTTCGTCTTTTTTTCAAATCCTCAAAAATGATGAAATAAACTCCGAGACCATGGGCTATAGCCCATGGCCTCGGACGGCATACTATAGCATGCCATTTTTCATCATTTTTGAGGATTTGAAAAAAAGACGAAAATCACTCCGAGACAATGGACTATAGCCCATGGTCTCGGAGTGATTTTCGTCTTTTTTTCAAATCCTCAAAAATTATGAAAAACACTCCGAGACCATGGGCTATAGCCCATGGCCTCGGACGGCATACTATAGCATGTCGTTTTTCATCATTTTTGAGGATTTGAAAAAATGATGAAAATCACTCCGAGACAATGGACTATAGCCCATATATATAGTTTTTCTCAGCTCAATCAACAGGACCAGAACACACCTGGGCTGGCTGCCAGGATAACATCCACCAATGGGGAGGCTGTCTGTGTCCTGTCATGGTTTCTCCTCTGTATTATCTGATTAACATCCACGATAACACATAAAAGCACTAAAGACACCATTGATGCACAGCACCATTCAAATGCTCTGTACATGATCCCAAGGCCCCATTTGAAAAGTAACACCAAGAAAAACAACTTACAACCTAAAAATCACTGAGAGCTCAGTGGCACCCCTGTTAAGATGATGTCCATGTGAGCCAGAGGTTGTGAGTTCAAATCCAGCTGTGTTCCTGCTAATTTCACTTTGCAGCATGTTTTGGAGAATAACATCCAGAAGAGAACTGGAAAGAGATGGAAAGCTGAGGAGATTCTCAGAGAGCATGGTGGCCTCTGTGATAAACTGCTGTCTATGTGAACCACAGGTCGTGGGTTCAAGTTCAGCCCATGGCCTCAGACGGCATACTATAGCATGCCATTTTTGAGGATTTGGAAAAAAGACGAAATCACTCCGAGACAATGGACTATAGCCCATGGTCTCGGAGTGATTTTCGTCTTTTTTTCAAATCCTCAAAAATGATGAAAAACACTCCGAGACCATGGGCTATAGCCCATGGCCTCGGACGGCATACTATAGCATGTCGTTTTTCATCATTTTTGAGGATTTGAAAAAAATACGAAAATCACTCCGAGACAATGGACTATAGCCCATGGTCTCGGAGTGATTTTCGTCTTTTTTTCAAATCCTCAAAAATGATGAAAAACACTCCGAGACCATGGGCTATAGCCCATGGCCTCGGACGGCATACTATAGCATGTCGTTTTTCATCATTTTTGAGGATTTGAAAAAATGACAAAAATCACTCCGAGACAATGGACTATAGCCCATGGTCTCGGAGTGATTTTCGTCTTTTTTTCAAATCCTCAAAAATGATGAAATAAACTCCGAGACCATGGGCTATAGCCCATGGCCTCAGACGGCATACTATAGCATGCCGTTTTTCATCATTTTTGAGGATTTGAAAAAAAGACGAAAATCACTCCGAGACAATGGATTATAGCCCATGGTCTCGGAGAGATTTTCGTCTTTTTTTCAAATCCTAAAAAATTATGAAAAACACTCCGAGACCATGGGCTATAGCCCATGGCCTCGGACGGCATACTATAGCATGTCGTTTTTCATCATTTTTGAGGATTTGAAAAAAAGATGAAAATCACTCCGAGACAATGGACTATAGCCCATGGTCTCGGAGTGATTTTCGTCTTTTTTTCAAATCCTCAAAAATGATGAAAAACACTCCGAGACCATGGGCTATAGCCCATGGCCTCGGACGGCATACTATAGCATTCCGTTTTTCATCATTTTTGAGGATTAAAAAAATGACGAAAATCACTCCGAGACAATGGACTATAGCCCATGATCTCGGAGTGATTTTCGTCTTTTTTTCAAATCCTCAAAAATGATGAAAAACACTCCGAGACCATGGGCTATAGCCCATGGCCTCGGACGGCATACTATAGCATGCCGTTTTTCATCATTTTTGAGGATTTGATAAAAAGATGAAAATCACTCCGAGACAATGGACTATAGCCCATGGTCTCGGATTGATTTTCGTCTTTTTTTCAAATCCTCAAAAATGATGAAAAACACTCCGAGACCATGGGCTATAGCCCATGGCCTCGGACGGCATACTATAGCATGTCGTTTTTCATCATTTTTGAGGATTTGAAAAAATGACAAAAATCACTCCGAGACAATGGACTATAGCCCATATATATAGTTTTTCTCAGCTCAATCAACAGGACCAGAACACACCTGGGCTGGCTGCCAGGATCACATCCACCAATGGGGAGGCTGTCTGTGTCCTGTCATGGTTTCTCCTCTGTATTATCTGATTAACATCCACGATAACACTTAAAAGCATTAAAGACACCTTTGATGCACAACACCATTCAAATGCTCTGTACATGATCCCAAGGCCCCATTTGAAAAGTAACACCAAGAAGAACAACTTACAACCTAAAAATAACTGAGAGCTCAGTGGCACCCTTGTTAAGATTATGTCCATGTGAGCCAGAGGTTGTGAGTTCAAATCCAGCTGAGTTCCTGCTAATTTCACCTTGCAGCATGTTTTGGAGAATAACATCCAGAAGAGAACTGGAAAGAGATGGAAAGCTGAGGAGATTCTCAGAGAGCATGGTGGCCTCTGTGATAAGCTCCTGTCTATGTGAACCACAGGTCGTGGGTTCAAGTTCAGCCCATGGCCTCAAACGGCATACTATAGCATGCCATTTTTGAGGATTTGAAAAAAAGACGAAAATCACTCCGAGACCATGGGCTATAGCCCATGGCCTCGGACGGCATACTATAGCATGTCGTTTTTCATCATTTTTGAGGATTTGAAAAAAAGACGAAAATCACTCCGAGGCAATGGACTATAGCCCATGGTCTCGGAGTGATTTTCGTCTTTTTTTCAAATCCTCAAAAATGATGAAAAACACTCCGAGACCATGGGCTATAGCCCATGGCCTCGGACGGCATACTATAGCATGTCGTTTTTCATCATTTTTGAGGATTTGAAAAAATGTCAAAAATCACTCCGAGACAATGGACTATAGCCCATGGTCTCGGAGTGATTTTCGTCTTTTTTTCAAATCCTCAAAAATGATGAAATAAACTCCGAGACCATGGGCTATAGCCCATGGCCTCGGACGGCATACTATAGCATGCCATTTTTCATCATTTTTGAGGATTTGAAAAAAAGACGAAAATCACTCCGAGACAATGGACTATAGCCCATGGTCTCGGAGTGATTTTCGTCTTTTTTTCAAATCCTCAAAAATTATGAAAAACACTCCGAGACCATGGGCTATAGCCCATGGCCTCGGACGGCATACTATAGCATGTCGTTTTTCATCATTTTTGAGGATTTGAAAAAATGATGAAAATCACTCCGAGACAATGGACTATAGCCCATATATATAGTTTTTCTCAGCTCAATCAACAGGACCAGAACACACCTGGGCTGGCTGCCAGGATAACATCCACCAATGGGGAGGCTGTCTGTGTCCTGTCATGGTTTCTCCTCTGTATTATCTGATTAACATCCACGATAACACATAAAAGCACTAAAGACACCATTGATGCACAGCACCATTCAAATGCTCTGTACATGATCCCAAGGCCCCATTTGAAAAGTAACACCAAGAAAAACAACTTACAACCTAAAAATCACTGAGAGCTCAGTGGCACCCCTGTTAAGATGATGTCCATGTGAGCCAGAGGTTGTGAGTTCAAATCCAGCTGTGTTCCTGCTAATTTCACTTTGCAGCATGTTTTGGAGAATAACATCCAGAAGAGAACTGGAAAGAGATGGAAAGCTGAGGAGATTCTCAGAGAGCATGGTGGCCTCTGTGATAAACGGCTGTCTATGTGAACCACAGGTCGTGGGTTCAAGTTCAGCCCATGGCCTCAGACGGCATACTATAGCATGCCATTTTTGAGGATTTGAAAAAAAGACGAAATCACTCCGAGACAATGGACTATAGCCCATGGTCTCGGAGTGATTTTCGTCTTTTTTTCAAATCCTCAAAAATGATGAAAAACACTCCGAGACCATGGGCTATAGCCCATGGCCTCGGACGGCATACTATAGCATGTCGTTTTTCATCATTTTTGAGGATTTGAAAAAATGACAAAAATCACTCCGAGACAATGGACTATAGCCCATGGTCTCGGAGTGATTTTCGTCTTTTTTTCAAATCCTCAAAAATGATGAAAAACACTCCGAGACCATGGGCTATAGCCCATGGCCTCGGACGGCATACCATAGCATTCCGTTTTTCATCATTTTTGAGGATTTGAAAAAAAGACGAAAATCACTCCGAGACAATGGACTATAGCCCATGGTCTCGGAGTGATTTTCGTCTTTTTTTCAAATCCTCAAAAATGATGAAAAACACTCCGAGACCATGGGCTATAGCCCATGGCCTCGGACGGCATACTATAGCATGCCGTTTTTCATCATTTTTGAGGATTTGATAAAAAGATGAAAATCACTCCGAGACAATGGACTATAGCCCATGGTCTCGGATTGATTTTCGTCTTTTTTTCAAATCCTCAAAAATGATGAAAAACACTCCGAGACCATGGGCTATAGCCCATGGCCTCGGACGGCATACTATAGCATGTCGTTTTTCATCATTTTTGAGGATTTGAAAAATTGACAAAAATCACTCCGAGACAATGGACTATAGCCCATGGTCTCGGAGTGATTTTCGTCTTTTTTTCAAATCCTCAAAAATGATGAAATAAACTCCGAGAACATGGGCTATAGCCCATGGCCTTGGACGGCATACTATAGCATGCCGTTTTTCATCATTTTTGAGGATTTGAAAAAAAGACGAAAATCACTCCGAGACAATGGACTATAGCCCATGGTCTCGGAGTGATTTTCGTCTTTTTTTCAAATCCTCAAAAATTATGAAAAACACTCCGAGACCATGGGCTATAGCCCATGGCCTCGGACGGCATACTATAGCATGTCGTTTTTCATCATTTTTGAGGATTTGAAAAAATGACAAAAATCACTCCGAGACAATGGACTATAGCCCATGGTCTCGGAGTGATTTTCGTCTTTTTTTCAAATCCTCAAAAATGATGAAAAACACTCCGAGACCATGGGCTATAGCCCATGGCCTCGGACGGCATACCATAGCATGCCGTTTTTCATCATTTTTGAGGATTTGAAAAAAAGACGAAAATCACTCCGAGACAATGGACTATAGCCCATGGTCTCGGATTGATTTTCGTCTTTTTTTCAAATCCTCAAAAATGATGAAAAACACTCCGAGACCATGGGCTATAGCCCATGGCCTCGGACGGCATACTATAGCATGCCGTTTTTCATCATTTTTGAGGATTTGAAAAAATGACAAAAATCACTCCGAGACAATGGACTATAGCCCATGGTCTCGGAGTGATTTTCGTCTTTTTTTCAAATCCTCAAAAATGATGAAAAACACTCCGAGACCATGGGCTATAGCCCATGGCCTCGGACGGCATACTATAGCATGCCGTTTTTCATAATTTTTGAGGATTTGAAAAAAAGATGAAAATCACTCCGAGACAATGGACTATAGCCCATGGTCTCGGAGTGATTTTCGTCTTTTTTTCAAATCCTCAAAAATGATGAAAAACACTCCGAGACCATGGGCTATAGCCCATGGCCTCGGACGGCATACTATAGCATGCCGTTTTTCATCATTTTTGAGGATTTGAAAAAATGATGAAAATCACTCCGAGACAATGGACTATAGCCCATATATATAGTTTTTCTCAGCTCAATCAACAGGACCAGAACACACCTGGGCTGGCTGCCAGGATCACATCCACCAATGGGGAGGCTGTCTGTGTCCTGTCATGGTTTCTCCTCTGTATTATCTGATTAACATCCACGATAACACTTAAAAGCATTAAAGACACCTTTGATGCACAACACCATTCAAATGCTCTGTACATGATCCCAAGGCCCCATTTGAAAAGTAACACCAAGAAGAACAACTTACAACCTAAAAATAACTGAGAGCTCAGTGGCACCCTTGTTAAGATTATGTCCATGTGAGCCAGAGGTTGTGAGTTCAAATCCAGCTGAGTTCCTGCTAATTTCACCTTGCAGCATGTTTTGGAGAATAACATCCAGAAGAGAACTGGAAAGAGATGGAAAGCTGAGGAGATTCTCAGAGAGCATGGTGGCCTCTGTGATAAGCTGCTGTCTATGTGAACCACAGGTCGTGGGTTCAAGTTCAGCCCATGGCCTCAAACGGCATACTATAGCATGCCATTTTTGAGGATTTGAAAAAAAGACGAAAATCACTCCGAGACCATGGGCTATAGCCCATGGCCTCGGACGGCATACTATAGCATGTCGTTTTTCATCATTTTTGAGGATTTGAAAAAAAGACGAAAATCACTCCGAGGCAATGGACTATAGCCCATGGTCTCGGAGTGATTTTCGTCTTTTTTTCAAATCCTCAAAAATGATGAAAAACACTCCGAGACCATGGGCTATAGCCCATGGCCTCGGACGGCATACTATAGCATGCCGTTTTTCATCATTTTTGAGGATTTGAAAAAAAGATGAAAATCACTCCGAGACAATGGACTATAGCCCATGGTCTCGGATTGATTTTCGTCTTTTTTTCAAATCCTCAAAAATGATGAAAAACACTCCGAGACCATGGGCTATAGCCCATGGCCTCGGACGGCATACTATAGCATGTCGTTTTTCATCATTTTTGAGGATTTGAAAAAATGACAAAAATCACTCCGAGACAATGGACTATAGCCCATGGTCTCGGAGTGATTTTCGTCTTTTTTTCAAATCCTCAAAAATGATGAAATAAACTCCGAGACCATGGGCTATAGCCCATGGCCTCGGACGGCATACTATAGCATGCCATTTTTCATCATTTTTGAGGATTTGAAAAAAAGACGAAAATCACTCCGAGACAATGGACTATAGCCCATGGTCTCGGAGTGATTTTCGTCTTTTTTTCAAATCCTCAAAAATGATGAAATAAACTCCGAGACCATGGGCTATAGCCCATGGCCTCGGACGGCATACTATAGCATGACATTTTTCATCATTTTTGAGGATTTGAAAAAAAGACGAAAATCACTCCGAGACAATGGACTATAGCCCATGGTCTCGGAGTGATTTTCGTCTTTTTTTCAAATCCTCAAAAATTATGAAAAACACTCCGAGACCATGGGCTATAGCCCATGGCCTCGGACGGCATACTATAGCATGTCGTTTTTCATCATTTTTGAGGATTTGAAAAAATGATGAAAATCACTCCGAGACAATGGACTATAGCCCATGGTCTCGGAGTGATTTTCGTCTTTTTTTCAAATCCTCAAAAATGATGAAAAACACTCCGAGACCATGGGCTATAGCCCATGGCCTCGGACGGCATACTATAGCATGCCGTTTTTCATCATTTTTGAGGATTTGAAAAAAAGACGAAAATCACTCCGAGACAATGGACTATAGCCCATGGTCTCGGAGTGATTTTCGTCTTTTTTTCAAATCCTCAAAAATGATGAAATAAACTCCGAGACCATGGGCTATAGCCCATGGCCTTGGACGGCATACTATAGCATGCAGTTTTTCATCATTTTTGAGGATTTGAAAAAATGACAAAAATCACTCCGAGACAATGGACTATAGCCCATGGTCTCGGAGTGATTTTCGTCTTTTTTTCAAATCCTCAAAAATTATGAAAAACACTCCGAGACCATGGGCTATAGCCCATGGCCTCGGACGGCATACTATAGCATGCCGTTTTTCATCATTTTTGAGGATTTGAAAAAAAGACGAAAATCACTCCGAGACAATGGACTATAGCCCATGGTCTCGGAGTGATTTTCGTCTTTTTTTCAAATCCTCAAAAATGATGAAAAACACTCCGAGACCATGGGCTATAGCCCATGGCCTCGGACGGCATACTATAGCATGCCGTTTTTGAGGATTTGAAAAAAAGACGAAAATCACTCGGCATACTATAGCATGCCGTTTTTCATAATTTTTGAGGATTTGAAAAAAAGATGAAAATCACTCCGAGACAATGGACTATAGCCCATGGTCTCGGAGTGATTTTCGTCTTTTTTTCAAATCCTCAAAAATGATGAAAAACACTCCGAGACCATGGGCTATAGCCCATGGCCTCGGACGGCATACTATAGCATGCCGTTTTTCATCATTTTTGAGGATTTGAAAAAATGATGAAAATCACTCCGAGACAATGGACTATAGCCCATATATATAGTTTTTCTCAGCTCAATCAACAGGACCAGAACACACCTGGGCTGGCTGCCAGGATCACATCCACCAATGGGGAGGCTGTCTGTGTCCTGTCATGGTTTCTCCTCTGTATTATCTGATTAACATCCACGATAACACTTAAAAGCATTAAAGACACCTTTGATGCACAACACCATTCAAATGCTCTGTACATGATCCCAAGGCCCCATTTGAAAAGTAACACCAAGAAGAACAACTTACAACCTAAAAATAACTGAGAGCTCAGTGGCACCCTTGTTAAGATTATGTCCATGTGAGCCAGAGGTTGTGAGTTCAAATCCAGCTGAGTTCCTGCTAATTTCACCTTGCAGCATGTTTTGGAGAATAACATCCAGAAGAGAACTGGAAAGAGATGGAAAGCTGAGGAGATTCTCAGAGAGCATGGTGGCCTCTGTGATAAGCTGCTGTCTATGTGAACCACAGGTCGTGGGTTCAAGTTCAGCCCATGGCCTCAAACGGCATACTATAGCATGCCATTTTTGAGGATTTGAAAAAAAGACGAAAATCACTCCGAGACCATGGGCTATAGCCCATGGCCTCGGACGGCATACTATAGCATGTCGTTTTTCATCATTTTTGAGGATTTGAAAAAAAGACGAAAATCACTCCGAGGCAATGGACTATAGCCCATGGTCTCGGAGTGATTTTCGTCTTTTTTTCAAATCCTCAAAAATGATGAAAAACACTCCGAGACCATGGGCTATAGCCCATGGCCTCGGACGGCATACTATAGCATGTCGTTTTTCATCATTTTTGAGGATTTGAAAAAATGACAAAAATCACTCCGAGACAATGGACTATAGCCCATGGTCTCGGAGTGATTTTCGTCTTTTTTCAAATCCTCAAAAATGATGAAATAAACTCCGAGACCATGGGCTATAGCCCATGGCCTCGGACGGCATACTATAGCATGCCATTTTTCATCATTTTTGAGGATTTGAAAAAAAGACGAAAATCACTCCGAGACAATGGACTATAGCCCATGGTCTCGGAGTGATTTTCGTCTTTTTTTCAAATCCTCAAAAATTATGAAAAACACTCCGAGACCATGGGCTATAGCCCATGGCCTCGGACGGCATACTATAGCATGTCGTTTTTCATCATTTTTGAGGATTTGAAAAAATGATGAAAATCACTCCGAGACAATGGACTATAGCCCATATATATAGTTTTTCTCAGCTCAATCAACAGGACCAGAACACACCTGGGCTGGCTGCCAGGATAACATCCACCAATGGGGAGGCTGTCTGTGTCCTGTCATGGTTTCTCCTCTGTATTATCTGATTAACATCCACGATAACACATAAAAGCACTAAAGACACCATTGATGCACAGCACCATTCAAATGCTCTGTACATGATCCCAAGGCCCCATTTGAAAAGTAACACCAAGAAAAACAACTTACAACCTAAAAATCACTGAGAGCTCAGTGGCACCCCTGTTAAGATGATGTCCATGTGAGCCAGAGGTTGTGAGTTCAAATCCAGCTGTGTTCCTGCTAATTTCACTTTGCAGCATGTTTTGGAGAATAACATCCAGAAGAGAACTGGAAAGAGATGGAAAGCTGAGGAGATTCTCAGAGAGCATGGTGGCCTCTGTGATAAACGGCTGTCTATGTGAACCACAGGTCGTGGGTTCAAGTTCAGCCCATGGCCTCAGACGGCATACTATAGCATGCCATTTTTGAGGATTTGAAAAAAAGACGAAAATCACTCCGAGACAATGGACTATAGCCCATGGTCTCGGAGTGATTTTCGTCTTTTTTTCAAATCCTCAAAAATGATGAAAAACACTCCGAGACCATGGGCTATAGCCCATGGCCTCGGACGGCATACTATAGCATGCCGTTTTTCATAATTTTTGAGGATTTGAAAAAAAGATGAAAATCACTCCGAGACAATGGACTATAGCCCATGGTCTCGGAGTGATTTTCGTCTTTTTTTCAAATCCTCAAAAATGATGAAAAACACTCCGAGACCATGGGCTATAGCCCATGGCCTCGGACGGCATACTATAGCATGCCGTTTTTCATCATTTTTGAGGATTTGAAAAAATGATGAAAATCACTCCGAGACAATGGACTATAGCCCATATATATAGTTTTTCTCAGCTCAATCAACAGGACCAGAACACACCTGGGCTGGCTGCCAGGATCACATCCACCAATGGGGAGGCTGTCTGTGTCCTGTCATGGTTTCTCCTCTGTATTATCTGATTAACATCCACGATAACACTTAAAAGCATTAAAGACACCTTTGATGCACAACACCATTCAAATGCTCTGTACATGATCCCAAGGCCCCATTTGAAAAGTAACACCAAGAAGAACAACTTACAACCTAAAAATAACTGAGAGCTCAGTGGCACCCTTGTTAAGATTATGTCCATGTGAGCCAGAGGTTGTGAGTTCAAATCCAGCTGAGTTCCTGCTAATTTCACCTTGCAGCATGTTTTGGAGAATAACATCCAGAAGAGAACTGGAAAGAGATGGAAAGCTGAGGAGATTCTCAGAGAGCATGGTGGCCTCTGTGATAAGCTGCTGTCTATGTGAACCACAGGTCGTGGGTTCAAGTTCAGCCCATGGCCTCAAACGGCATACTATAGCATGCCATTTTTGAGGATTTGAAAAAAAGACGAAAATCACTCCGAGACCATGGGCTATAGCCCATGGCCTCGGACGGCATACTATAGCATGTCGTTTTTCATCATTTTTGAGGATTTGAAAAAAAGACGAAAATCACTCCGAGGCAATGGACTATAGCCCATGGTCTCGGAGTGATTTTCGTCTTTTTTTCAAATCCTCAAAAATGATGAAAAACACTCCGAGACCATGGGCTATAGCCCATGGCCTCGGACGGCATACTATAGCATGTCGTTTTTCATCATTTTTGAGGATTTGAAAAAATGACAAAAATCACTCCGAGACAATGGACTATAGCCCATGGTCTCGGAGTGATTTTCGTCTTTTTTCAAATCCTCAAAAATGATGAAATAAACTCCGAGACCATGGGCTATAGCCCATGGCCTCGGACGGCATACTA
This sequence comes from Electrona antarctica, assembly GCF_951216825.1. Taxonomy (NCBI): domain Eukaryota; kingdom Metazoa; phylum Chordata; class Actinopteri; order Myctophiformes; family Myctophidae; genus Electrona; species Electrona antarctica. The sequence continues at coordinate 24,187,929 of NC_136801.1, read as the reverse complement.
TAGCATGCCATTTTTCATCATTTTTGAGGATTTGAAAAAAAGACGAAAATCACTCCGAGACAATGGACTATAGCCCATGGTCTCGGAGTGATTTTCGTCTTTTTTTCAAATCCTCAAAAATTATGAAAAACACTCCGAGACCATGGGCTATAGCCCATGGCCTCGGACGGCATACTATAGCATGTCGTTTTTCATCATTTTTGAGGATTTGAAAAAATGATGAAAATCACTCCGAGACAATGGACTATAGCCCATATATATAGTTTTTCTCAGCTCAATCAACAGGACCAGAACACACCTGGGCTGGCTGCCAGGATAACATCCACCAATGGGGAGGCTGTCTGTGTCCTGTCATGGTTTCTCCTCTGTATTATCTGATTAACATCCACGATAACACATAAAAGCACTAAAGACACCATTGATGCACAGCACCATTCAAATGCTCTGTACATGATCCCAAGGCCCCATTTGAAAAGTAACACCAAGAAAAACAACTTACAACCTAAAAATCACTGAGAGCTCATTGGCACCCCTGTTAAGATGATGTCCATGTGAGCCAGAGGTTGTGAGTTCAAATCCAGCTGTGTTCCTGCTAATTTCACTTTGCAGCATGTTTTGGAGAATAACATCCAGAAGAGAACTGGAAAGAGATGGAAAGCTGAGGAGATTCTCAGAGAGCATGGTGGCCTCTGTGATAAACGGCTGTCTATGTGAACCACAGGTCGTGGGTTCAAGTTCAGCCCATGGCCTCAGACGGCATACTATAGCATGCCATTTTTGAGGATTTGAAAAAAAGACGAAAATCACTCCGAGACAATGGACTATAGCCCATGGTCTCGGAGTGATTTTCGTCTTTTTTTCAAATCCTCAAAAATGATGAAAAACACTCCGAGACCATGGGCTATAGCCCATGGCCTCGGACGGCATACTATAGCATGCCGTTTTTCATAATTTTTGAGGATTTGAAAAAAATATGAAAATCACTCCGAGACAATGGACTATAGCCCATGGTCTCGGAGTGATTTTCGTCTTTTTTTCAAATCCTCAAAAATGATGAAAAACACTCCGAGACCATGGGCTATAGCCCATGGCCTCGGACGGCATACTATAGCATGCCGTTTTTCATCATTTTTGAGGATTTGAAAAAATGATGAAAATCACTCCGAGACAATGGACTATAGCCCATATATATAGTTTTTCTCAGCTCAATCAACAGGACCAGAACACACCTGGGCTGGCTGCCAGGATCACATCCACCAATGGGGAGGCTGTCTGTGTCCTGTCATGGTTTCTCCTCTGTATTATCTGATTAACATCCACGATAACACTTAAAAGCATTAAAGACACCTTTGATGCACAACACCATTCAAATGCTCTGTACATGATCCCAAGGCCCCATTTGAAAAGTAACACCAAGAAGAACAACTTACAACCTAAAAATAACTGAGAGCTCAGTGGCACCCTTGTTAAGATTATGTCCATGTGAGCCAGAGGTTGTGAGTTCAAATCCAGCTGAGTTCCTGCTAATTTCACCTTGCAGCATGTTTTGGAGAATAACATCCAGAAGAGAACTGGAAAGAGATGGAAAGCTGAGGAGATTCTCAGAGAGCATGGTGGCCTCTGTGATAAGCTGCTGTCTATGTGAACCACAGGTCGTGGGTTCAAGTTCAGCCCATGGCCTCAAACGGCATACTATAGCATGCCATTTTTGAGGATTTGAAAAAAAGACGAAAATCACTCCGAGACCATGGGCTATAGCCCATGGCCTCGGACGGCATACTATAGCATGTCGTTTTTCATCATTTTTGAGGATTTGAAAAAAAGACGAAAATCACTCCGAGGCAATGGACTATAGCCCATGGTCTCGGAGTGATTTTCGTCTTTTTTTCAAATCCTCAAAAATGATGAAAAACACTCCGAGACCATGGGCTATAGCCCATGGCCTCGGACGGCATACTATAGCATGTCGTTTTTCATCATTTTTGAGGATTTGAAAAAATGACAAAAATCACTCCGAGACAATGGACTATAGCCCATGGTCTCGGAGTGATTTTCGTCTTTTTTCAAATCCTCAAAAATGATGAAATAAACTCCGAGACCATGGGCTATAGCCCATGGCCTCGGACGGCATACTATAGCATGCCATTTTTCATCATTTTTGAGGATTTGAAAAAAAGACGAAAATCACTCCGAGACAATGGACTATAGCCCATGGTCTCGGAGTGATTTTCGTCTTTTTTTCAAATCCTCAAAAATTATGAAAAACACTCCGAGACCATGGGCTATAGCCCATGGCCTCGGACGGCATACTATAGCATGTCGTTTTTCATCATTTTTGAGGATTTGAAAAAATGATGAAAATCACTCCGAGACAATGGACTATAGCCCATATATATAGTTTTTCTCAGCTCAATCAACAGGACCAGAACACACCTGGGCTGGCTGCCAGGATAACATCCACCAATGGGGAGGCTGTCTGTGTCCTGTCATGGTTTCTCCTCTGTATTATCTGATTAACATCCACGATAACACATAAAAGCACTAAAGACACCATTGATGCACAGCACCATTCAAATGCTCTGTACATGATCCCAAGGCCCCATTTGAAAAGTAACACCAAGAAAAACAACTTACAACCTAAAAATCACTGAGAGCTCAGTGGCACCCCTGTTAAGATGATGTCCATGTGAGCCAGAGGTTGTGAGTTCAAATCCAGCTGTGTTCCTGCTAATTTCACTTTGCAGCATGTTTTGGAGAATAACATCCAGAAGAGAACTGGAAAGAGATGGAAAGCTGAGGAGATTCTCAGAGAGCATGGTGGCCTCTGTGATAAACGGCTGTCTATGTGAACCACAGGTCGTGGGTTCAAGTTCAGCCCATGGCCTCAGACGGCATACTATAGCATGCCATTTTTGAGGATTTGAAAAAAAGACGAAAATCACTCCGAGACAATGGACTATAGCCCATGGTCTCGGAGTGATTTTCGTCTTTTTTTCAAATCCTCAAAAATGATGAAAAACACTCCGAGACCATGGGCTATAGCCCATGGCCTCGGACGGCATACTATAGCATGCCGTTTTTCATAATTTTTGAGGATTTGAAAAAAAGATGAAAATCACTCCGAGACAATGGACTATAGCCCATGGTCTCGGAGTGATTTTCGTCTTTTTTTCAAATCCTCAAAAATGATGAAAAACACTCCGAGACCATGGGCTATAGCCCATGGCCTCGGACGGCATACTATAGCATGCCGTTTTTCATCATTTTTGAGGATTTGAAAAAATGATGAAAATCACTCCGAGACAATGGACTATAGCCCATATATATAGTTTTTCTCAGCTCAATCAACAGGACCAGAACACACCTGGGCTGGCTGCCAGGATCACATCCACCAATGGGGAGGCTGTCTGTGTCCTGTCATGGTTTCTCCTCTGTATTATCTGATTAACATCCACGATAACACTTAAAAGCATTAAAGACACCTTTGATGCACAACACCATTCAAATGCTCTGTACATGATCCCAAGGCCCCATTTGAAAAGTAACACCAAGAAGAACAACTTACAACCTAAAAATAACTGAGAGCTCAGTGGCACCCTTGTTAAGATTATGTCCATGTGAGCCAGAGGTTGTGAGTTCAAATCCAGCTGAGTTCCTGCTAATTTCACCTTGCAGCATGTTTTGGAGAATAACATCCAGAAGAGAACTGGAAAGAGATGGAAAGCTGAGGAGATTCTCAGAGAGCATGGTGGCCTCTGTGATAAGCTGCTGTCTATGTGAACCACAGGTCGTGGGTTCAAGTTCAGCCCATGGCCTCAAACGGCATACTATAGCATGCCATTTTTGAGGATTTGAAAAAAAGACGAAAATCACTCCGAGACCATGGGCTATAGCCCATGGCCTCGGACGGCATACTATAGCATGTCGTTTTTCATCATTTTTGAGGATTTGAAAAAAAGACGAAAATCACTCCGAGGCAATGGACTATAGCCCATGGTCTCGGAGTGATTTTCGTCTTTTTTTCAAATCCTCAAAAATGATGAAAAACACTCCGAGACCATGGGCTATAGCCCATGGCCTCGGACGGCATACTATAGCATGCCGTTTTTCATCATTTTTGAGGATTTGAAAAAAAGATGAAAATCACTCCGAGACAATGGACTATAGCCCATGGTCTCGGATTGATTTTCGTCTTTTTTTCAAATCCTCAAAAATGATGAAAAACACTCCGAGACCATGGGCTATAGCCCATGGCCTCGGACGGCATACTATAGCATGTCGTTTTTCATCATTTTTGAGGATTTGAAAAAATGACAAAAATCACTCCGAGACAATGGACTATAGCCCATGGTCTCGGAGTGATTTTCGTCTTTTTTTCAAATCCTCAAAAATGATGAAATAAACTCCGAGACCATGGGCTATAGCCCATGGCCTCGGACGGCATACTATAGCATGCCATTTTTCATCATTTTTGAGGATTTGAAAAAAAGACGAAAATCACTCCGAGACAATGGACTATAGCCCATGGTCTCGGAGTGATTTTCGTCTTTTTTTCAAATCCTCAAAAATGATGAAATAAACTCCGAGACCATGGGCTATAGCCCATGGCCTCGGACGGCATACTATAGCATGCCATTTTTCATCATTTTTGAGGATTTGAAAAAAAGACGAAAATCACTCCGAGACAATGGACTATAGCCCATGGTCTCGGAGTGATTTTCGTCTTTTTTTCAAATCCTCAAAAATTATGAAAAACACTCCGAGACCATGGGCTATAGCCCATGGCCTCGGACGGCATACTATAGCATGTCGTTTTTCATCATTTTTGAGGATTTGAAAAAATGATGAAAATCACTCCGAGACAATGGACTATAGCCCATATATATAGTTTTTCTCAGCTCAATCAACAGGACCAGAACACACCTGGGCTGGCTGCCAGGATAACATCCACCAATGGGGAGGCTGTCTGTGTCCTGTCATGGTTTCTCCTCTGTATTATCTGATTAACATCCACGATAACACATAAAAGCACTAAAGACACCATTGATGCACAGCACCATTCAAATGCTCTGTACATGATCCCAAGGCCCCATTTGAAAAGTAACACCAAGAAAAACAACTTACAACCTAAAAATCACTGAGAGCTCAGTGGCACCCCTGTTAAGATGATGTCCATGTGAGCCAGAGGTTGTGAGTTCAAATCCAGCTGTGTTCCTGCTAATTTCACTTTGCAGCATGTTTTGGAGAATAACATCCAGAAGAGAACTGGAAAGAGATGGAAAGCTGAGGAGATTCTCAGAGAGCATGGTGGCCTCTGTGATAAACTGCTGTCTATGTGAACCACAGGTCGTGGGTTCAAGTTCAGCCCATGGCCTCAGACGGCATACTATAGCATGCCATTTTTGAGGATTTGAAAAAAAGACGAAATCACTCCAGACAATGGACTATAGCCCATGGTCTCGGAGTGATTTTCGTCTTTTTTTCAAATCCTCAAAAATGATGAAAAACACTCCGAGACCATGGGCTATAGCCCATGGCCTCGGACGGCATACTATAGCATGTCGTTTTTCATCATTTTTGAGGATTTGAAAAAATGACAAAAATCACTCCGAGACAATGGACTATAGCCCATGGTCTCGGAGTGATTTTCGTCTTTTTTTCAAATCCTCAAAAATGATGAAATAAACTCCGAGACCATGGGCTATAGCCCATGGCCTCAGACGGCATACTATAGCATGCCGTTTTTCATCATTTTTGAGGATTTGAAAAAAAGACGAAAATCACTCCGAGACAATGGACTATAGCCCATGGTCTCGGAGAGATTTTCGTCTTTTTTTCAAATCCTAAAAAATTATGAAAAACACTCCGAGACCATGGGCTATAGCCCATGGCCTCGGACGGCATACTATAGCATGTCGTTTTTCATCATTTTTGAGGATTTGAAAAAATGACAAAAATCACTCCGAGACAATGGACTATAGCCCATGGTCTCGGAGTGATTTTCGTCTTTTTTTCAAATCCTCAAAAATGATGAAAAACACTCCGAGACCATGGGCTATAGCCCATGGCCTCGGACGGCATACTATAGCATGCCGTTTTTCATCATTTTTGAGGATTTGAAAAAAAGGCGAAAATCACTCCGAGGCAATGGACTATAGCCCATGGTCTCGGAGTGATTTTCGTCTTTTTTTCAAATCCTCAAAAATGATGAAAAACACTCCGAGACCATGGGCTATAGCCCATGGCCATGCCGTTTTTCATCATTTTTGAGGATTTGAAAAAAAGATGAAAATCACTCCGAGACAATGGACTATAGCCCATGGTCTCGGAGTGATTTTCGTCTTTTTTTCAAATCCTCAAAAATGATGAAAAACACTCCGAGACCATGGGCTATAGCCCATGGCCTCGGACGGCATACTATAGCATTCCGTTTTTCATCATTTTTGAGGATTAAAAAAATGACGAAAATCACTCCGAGACAATGGACTATAGCCCATGATCTCGGAGTGATTTTCGTCTTTTTTTCAAATCCTCAAAAATGATGAAAAACACTCCGAGACCATGGGCTATAGCCCATGGCCTCGGACGGCATACTATAGCATGCCGTTTTTCATCATTTTTGAGGATTTGATAAAAAGATGAAAATCACTCCGAGACAATGGACTATAGCCCATGGTCTCGGATTGATTTTTGTCTTTTTTTCAAATCCTCAAAAATTATGAAAAACACTCCGAGACCATGGGCTATAGCCCATGGCCTCGGACGGCATACTATAGCATGTCGTTTTTCATCATTTTTGAGGATTTGAAAAAATGACAAAAATCACTCCGAGACAATGGACTATAGCCCATATATATAGTTTTTCTCAGCTCAATCAACAGGACCAGAACACACCTGGGCTGGCTGCCAGGATCACATCCACCAATGGGGAGGCTGTCTGTGTCCTGTCATGGTTTCTCCTCTGTATTATCTGATTAACATCCACGATAACACTTAAAAGCATTAAAGACACCTTTGATGCACAACACCATTCAAATGCTCTGTACATGATCCCAAGGCCCCATTTGAAAAGTAACACCAAGAAGAACAACTTACAACCTAAAAATAACTGAGAGCTCAGTGGCACCCTTGTTAAGATTATGTCCATGTGAGCCAGAGGTTGTGAGTTCAAATCCAGCTGAGTTCCTGCTAATTTCACCTTGCAGCATGTTTTGGAGAATAACATCCAGAAGAGAACTGGAAAGAGATAGAAAGCTGAGGAGATTCTCAGAGAGCATGGTGGCCTCTGTGATAAGCTGCTGTCTATGTGAACCACAGGTCGTGGGTTCAAGTTCAGCCCATGGCCTCAAACGGCATACTATAGCATGCCATTTTTGAGGATTTGAAAAAAAGACGAAAATCACTCCGAGACCATGGGCTATAGCCCATGGCCTCGGACGGCATACTATAGCATGCCGTTTTTCATCATTTTTGAGGATTTGAAAAAAAGACGAAAACCACTCCGAGACAATGGACTATAGCCCATGGTCTTGGAGTGATTTTCGTCTTTTTTTCAAATCCTCAAAAATGATGAAAAACACTCCGAGACCATGGGCTATAGCCCATGGCCTCGGACGGCATACTATAGCATGCCGTTTTTCATAATTTTTGAGGATTAAAAAAAAAGATGAAAATCACTCCGAGACAATGGACTATAGCCCATGGTCTCGGAGTGATTTTCGTCTTTTTTTCAAATCCTCAAAAATGATGAAAAACACTCCGAGACCATGGGCTATAGCCCATGGCCTCGGACGGCATACTATAGCATGCCGTTTTTCATCATTTTTGAGGATTTGAAAAAATGATGAAAATCACTCCGAGACAATGGACTATAGCCCATATATATAGTTTTTCTCAGCTCAATCAACAGGACCAGAACACACCTGGGCTGGCTGCCAGGATAACATCCACCAATGGGGAGGCTGTCTGTGTCCTGTCATGGTTTCTCCTCTGTATTATCTGATTAACATCCACGATAACACTTAAAAGCATTAAAGACACCTTTGATGCACAACACCATTCAAATGCTCTGTACATGATCCCAAGGCCCCATTTGAAAAGTAACACCAAGAAGAACAACTTACAACCTAAAAATAACTGAGAGCTCAGTGGCACCCTTGTTAAGATTATGTCCATGTGAGCCAGAGGTTGTGAGTTCAAATCCAGCTGAGTTCCTGCTAATTTCACCTTGCAGCATGTTTTGGAGAATAACATCCAGAAGAGAACTGGAAAGAGATGGAAAGCTGAGGAGATTCTCAGAGAGCATGGTGGCCTCTGTGATAAGCTGCTGTCTATGTGAACCACAGATCGTGGGTTCAAGTTCAGCCCATGGCCTCAAACGGCATACTATAGCATGCCATTTTTGAGGATTTGAAAAAAAGACGAAAATCACTCCGAGACCATGGGCTATAGCCCATGGCCTCGGACGGCATACTATAGCATGCCGTTTTTCATCATTTTTGAGGATTTGAAAAAAAGACGAAAATCACTCCGAGACAATGGACTATAGCCCATGGTCTCGGAGTGATTTTCGTCTTTTTTTCAAATCCTCAAAAATGATGAAATAAACTCCGAGACCATGGGCTATAGCCCATGGCCTTGGACGGCATACTATAGCATGCCGTTTTTCATCATTTTTGAGGATTTGAAAAAATGACAAAAATCACTCCGAGACAATGGACTATAGCCCATGGTCTCGGAGTGATTTTCGTCTTTTTTTCAAATCCTCAAAAATTATGAAAAACACTCCGAGACCATGGGCTATAGCCCATGGCCTCGGACGGCATACTATAGCATGCCGTTTTTCATCATTTTTGAGGATTTGAAAAAAAGACGAAAATCACTCCGAGACAATGGACTATAGCCCATGGTCTCGGAGTGATTTTCGTCTTTTTTTCAAATACTCAAAAATGATGAAAAACACTCCGAGACCATGGGCTATAGCCCATGGCCTCGGACGGCATACTATAGCATGCCGTTTTTGAGGATTTGAAAAAAAGACGAAAATCACTCGGCATACTATAGCATGCCGTTTTTCATAATTTTTGAGGATTTGAAAAAAAGATGAAAATCACTCCGAGACAATGGACTATAGCCCATGGTCTCGGAGTGATTTTCGTCTTTTTTTCAAATCCTCAAAAATGATGAAAAACACTCCGAGACCATGGGCTATAGCCCATGGCCTCGGACGGCATACTATAGCATGCCGTTTTTCATCATTTTTGAGGATTTGAAAAAATGATGAAAATCACTCCGAGACAATGGACTATAGCCCATATATATAGTTTTTCTCAGCTCAATCAACAGGACCAGAACACACCTGGGCTGGCTGCCAGGATCACATCCACCAATGGGGAGGCTGTCTGTGTCCTGTCATGGTTTCTCCTCTGTATTATCTGATTAACATCCACGATAACACTTAAAAGCATTAAAGACACCTTTGATGCACAACACCATTCAAATGCTCTGTACATGATCCCAAGGCCCCATTTGAAAAGTAACACCAAGAAGAACAACTTACAACCTAAAAATAACTGAGAGCTCAGTGGCACCCTTGTTAAGATTATGTCCATGTGAGCCAGAGGTTGTGAGTTCAAATCCAGCTGAGTTCCTGCTAATTTCACCTTGCAGCATGTTTTGGAGAATAACATCCAGAAGAGAACTGGAAAGAGATGGAAAGCTGAGGAGATTCTCAGAGAGCATGGTGGCCTCTGTGATAAGCTGCTGTCTATGTGAACCACAGATCGTGGGTTCAAGTTCAGCCCATGGCCTCAAACGGCATACTATAGCATGCCATTTTTGAGGATTTGAAAAAAAGACGAAAATCACTCCGAGACCATGGGCTATAGCCCATGGCCTCGGACGGCATACTATAGCATGCCGTTTTTCATCATTTTTGAGGATTTGAAAAAAAGACGAAAATCACTCCGAGACAATGGACTATAGCCCATGGTCTCGGAGTGATTTTCGTCTTTTTTTCAAATCCTCAAAAATGATGAAATAAACTCCGAGACCATGGGCTATAGCCCATGGCCTTGGACGGCATACTATAGCATGCCGTTTTTCATCATTTTTGAGGATTTGAAAAAATGACAAAAATCACTCCGAGACAATGGACTATAGCCCATGGTCTCGGAGTGATTTTCGTCTTTTTTTCAAATCCTCAAAAATTATGAAAAACACTCCGAGACCATGGGCTATAGCCCATGGCCTCGGACGGCATACTATAGCATGCCGTTTTTCATCATTTTTGAGGATTTGAAAAAAAGACGAAAATCACTCCGAGACAATGGACTATAGCCCATGGTCTCGGAGTGATTTTCGTCTTTTTTTCAAATCCTCAAAAATGATGAAAAACACTCCGAGACCATGGGCTATAGCCCATGGCCTCGGACGGCATACTATAGCATGCCGTTTTTGAGGATTTGAAAAAAAGACGAAAATCACTCGGCATACTATAGCATGCCGTTTTTCATAATTTTTGAGGATTTGAAAAAAAGATGAAAATCACTCCGAGACAATGGACTATAGCCCATGGTCTCGGAGTGATTTTCGTCTTTTTTTCAAATCCTCAAAAATGATGAAAAACACTCCGAGACCATGGGCTATAGCCCATGGCCTCGGACGGCATACTATAGCATGCCGTTTTTCATCATTTTTGAGGATTTGAAAAAATGATGAAAATCACTCCGAGACAATGGACTATAGCCCATATATATAGTTTTTCTCAGCTCAATCAACAGGACCAGAACACACCTGGGCTGGCTGCCAGGATCACATCCACCAATGGGGAGGCTGTCTGTGTCCTGTCATGGTTTCTCCTCTGTATTATCTGATTAACATCCACGATAACACTTAAAAGCATTAAAGACACCTTTGATGCACAACACCATTCAAATGCTCTGTACATGATCCCAAGGCCCCATTTGAAAAGTAACACCAAGAAGAACAACTTACAACCTAAAAATAACTGAGAGCTCAGTGGCACCCTTGTTAAGATTATGTCCATGTGAGCCAGAGGTTGTGAGTTCAAATCCAGCTGAGTTCCTGCTAATTTCACCTTGCAGCATGTTTTGGAGAATAACATCCAGAAGAGAACTGGAAAGAGATGGAAAGCTGAGGAGATTCTCAGAGAGCATGGTGGCCTCTGTGATAAGCTGCTGTCTATGTGAACCACAGGTCGTGGGTTCAAGTTCAGCCCATGGCCTCAAACGGCATACTATAGCATGCCATTTTTGAGGATTTGAAAAAAAGACGAAAATCACTCCGAGACCATGGGCTATAGCCCATGGCCTCGGACGGCATACTATAGCATGTCGTTTTTCATCATTTTTGAGGATTTGAAAAAAAGACGAAAATCACTCCGAGGCAATGGACTATAGCCCATGGTCTCGGAGTGATTTTCGTCTTTTTTTCAAATCCTCAAAAATGATGAAAAACACTCCGAGACCATGGGCTATAGCCCATGGCCTCGGACGGCATACTATAGCATGTCGTTTTTCATCATTTTTGAGGATTTGAAAAAATGACAAAAATCACTCCGAGACAATGGACTATAGCCCATGGTCTCGGAGTGATTTTCGTCTTTTTTTCAAATCCTCAAAAATGATGAAATAAACTCCGAGACCATGGGCTATAGCCCATGGCCTCGGACGGCATACTATAGCATGCCATTTTTCATCATTTTTGAGGATTTGAAAAAAAGACGAAAATCACTCCGAGACAATGGACTATAGCCCATGGTCTCGGAGTGATTTTCGTCTTTTTTTCAAATCCTCAAAAATTATGAAAAACACTCCGAGACCATGGGCTATAGCCCATGGCCTCGGACGGCATACTATAGCATGTCGTTTTTCATCATTTTTGAGGATTTGAAAAAATGATGAAAATCACTCCGAGACAATGGACTATAGCCCATATATATAGTTTTTCTCAGCTCAATCAACAGGACCAGAACACACCTGGGCTGGCTGCCAGGATAACATCCACCAATGGGGAGGCTGTCTGTGTCCTGTCATGGTTTCTCCTCTGTATTATCTGATTAACATCCACGATAACACATAAAAGCACTAAAGACACCATTGATGCACAGCACCATTCAAATGCTCTGTACATGATCCCAAGGCCCCATTTGAAAAGTAACACCAAGAAAAACAACTTACAACCTAAAAATCACTGAGAGCTCAGTGGCACCCCTGTTAAGATGATGTCCATGTGAGCCAGAGGTTGTGAGTTCAAATCCAGCTGTGTTCCTGCTAATTTCACTTTGCAGCATGTTTTGGAGAATAACATCCAGAAGAGAACTGGAAAGAGATGGAAAGCTGAGGAGATTCTCAGAGAGCATGGTGGCCTCTGTGATAAACGGCTGTCTATGTGAACCACAGGTCGTGGGTTCAAGTTCAGCCCATGGCCTCAGACGGCATACTATAGCATGCCATTTTTGAGGATTTGAAAAAAAGACGAAATCACTCCGAGACAATGGACTATAGCCCATGGTCTCGGAGTGATTTTCGTCTTTTTTTCAAATCCTCAAAAATGATGAAAAACACTCCGAGACCATGGGCTATAGCCCATGGCCTCGGACGGCATACTATAGCATGTCGTTTTTCATAATTGCCGAGGATTTGAAAAAATGATGAAAATCACTCCGAGACAATGGACTATAGCCCATATATATAGTTTTTCTCAGCTCAATCAACAGGACCAGAACACACCTGGGCTGGCTGCCAGGATCACATCCACCAATGGGGAGGCTGTCTGTGTCCTGTCATGGTTTCTCCTCTGTATTATCTGATTAACATCCACGATAACACTTAAAAGCATTAAAGACACCTTTGATGCACAACACCATTCAAATGCTCTGTACATGATCCCAAGGCCCCATTTGAAAAGTAACACCAAGAAGAACAACTTACAACCTAAAAATAACTGAGAGCTCAGTGGCACCCTTGTTAAGATTATGTCCATGTGAGCCAGAGGTTGTGAGTTCAAATCCAGCTGAGTTCCTGCTAATTTCACCTTGCAGCATGTTTTGGAGAATAACATCCAGAAGAGAACTGGAAAGAGATGGAAAGCTGAGGAGATTCTCAGAGAGCATGGTGGCCTCTGTGATAAGCTGCTGTCTATGTGAACCACAGGTCGTGGGTTCAAGTTCAGCCCATGGCCTCAAACGGCATACTATAGCATGCCATTTTTGAGGATTTGAAAAAAAGACGAAAATCACTCCGAGACCATGGGCTATAGCCCATGGCCTCGGACGGCATACTATAGCATGTCGTTTTTCATCATTTTTGAGGATTTGAAAAAAAGACGAAAATCACTCCGAGGCAATGGACTATAGCCCATGGTCTCGGAGTGATTTTCGTCTTTTTTTCAAATCCTCAAAAATGATGAAAAACACTCCGAGACCATGGGCTATAGCCCATGGCCTCGGACGGCATACTATAGCATGCCGTTTTTCATCATTTTTGAGGATTTGAAAAAAAGATGAAAATCACTCCGAGACAATGGACTATAGCCCATGGTCTCGGATTGATTTTCGTCTTTTTTTCAAATCCTCAAAAATGATGAAAAACACTCCGAGACCATGGGCTATAGCCCATGGCCTCGGACGGCATACTATAGCATGTCGTTTTTCATCATTTTTGAGGATTTGAAAAAATGACAAAAATCACTCCGAGACAATGGACTATAGCCCATGGTCTCGGAGTGATTTTCGTCTTTTTTTCAAATCCTCAAAAATGATGAAATAAACTCCGAGACCATGGGCTATAGCCCATGGCCTCGGACGGCATACTATAGCATGCCATTTTTCATCATTTTTGAGGATTTGAAAAAAAGACGAAAATCACTCCGAGACAATGGACTATAGCCCATGGTCTCGGAGTGATTTTCGTCTTTTTTTCAAATCCTCAAAAATGATGAAATAAACTCCGAGACCATGGGCTATAGCCCATGGCCTCGGACGGCATACTATAGCATGCCATTTTTCATCATTTTTGAGGATTTGAAAAAAAGACGAAAATCACTCCGAGACAATGGACTATAGCCCATGGTCTCGGAGTGATTTTCGTCTTTTTTTCAAATCCTCAAAAATTATGAAAAACACTCCGAGACCATGGGCTATAGCCCATGGCCTCGGACGGCATACTATAGCATGTCGTTTTTCATCATTTTTGAGGATTTGAAAAAATGATGAAAATCACTCCGAGACAATGGACTATAGCCCATATATATAGTTTTTCTCAGCTCAATCAACAGGACCAGAACACACCTGGGCTGGCTGCCAGGATAACATCCACCAATGGGGAGGCTGTCTGTGTCCTGTCATGGTTTCTCCTCTGTATTATCTGATTAACATCCACGATAACACATAAAAGCACTAAAGACACCATTGATGCACAGCACCATTCAAATGCTCTGTACATGATCCCAAGGCCCCATTTGAAAAGTAACACCAAGAAAAACAACTTACAACCTAAAAGTCACTGAGAGCTCAGTGGCACCCCTGTTAAGATGATGTCCATGTGAGCCAGAGGTTGTGAGTTCAAATCCAGCTGTGTGCCTGCTAATTTCACTTTGCAGCATGTTTTGGAGAATAACATCCAGAAGAGAACTGGAAAGAGATGGAAAGCTGAGGAGATTCTCAGAGAGCATGGTGGCCTCTGTGATAAACTGCTGTCTATGTGAACCACAGGTCGTGGGTTCAAGTTCAGCCCATGGCCTCAGACGGCATACTATAGCATGCCATTTTTGAGGATTTGAAAAAAAGACGAAATCACTCCGAGACAATGGACTATAGCCCATGGTCTCGGAGTGATTTTCGTCTTTTTTTCAAATCCTCAAAAATGATGAAAAACACTCCGAGACCATGGGCTATAGCCCATGGCCTCGGACGGCATACTATAGCATGTCGTTTTTCATCATTTTTGAGGATTTGAAAAAAAGACGAAAATCACTCCGAGACAATGGACTATAGCCCATGGTCTCGGAGTGATTTTCGTCTTTTTTTCAAATCCTCAAAAATGATGAAAAACACTCCGAGACCATGGGCTATAGCCCATGGCCTCGGACGGCATACTATAGCATGTCGTTTTTCATCATTTTTGAGGATTTGAAAAAATGACAAAAATCACTCCGAGACAATGGACTATAGCCCATGGTCTCGGAGTGATTTTCGTCTTTTTTTCAAATCCTCAAAAATGATGAAATAAACTCCGAGACCATGGGCTATAGCCCATGGCCTCGGACGGCATACTATAGCATGCCATTTTTCATCATTTTTGAGGATTTGAAAAAAAGACGAAAATCACTCCGAGACAATGGACTATAGCCCATGGTCTCGGAGTGATTTTCGTCTTTTTTTCAAATCCTCAAAAATTATGAAAAACACTCCGAGACCATGGGCTATAGCCCATGGCCTCGGACGGCATACTATAGCATGTCGTTTTTCATCATTTTTGAGGATTTGAAAAAATGATGAAAATCACTCCGAGACAATGGACTATAGCCCATATATATAGTTTTTCTCAGCTCAATCAACAGGACCAGAACACACCTGGGCTGGCTGCCAGGATAACATCCACCAATGGGGAGGCTGTCTGTGTCCTGTCATGGTTTCTCCTCTGTATTATCTGATTAACATCCACGATAACACTTAAAAGCATTAAAGACACCTTTGATGCACAACACCATTCAAATGCTCTGTACATGATCCCAAGGCCCCATTTGAAAAGTAACACCAAGAAAAACAACTTACAACCTAAAAATAACTGAGAGCTCAGTGGCACCCTTGTTAAGATTATGTCCATGTGAGCCAGAGGTTGTGAGTTCAAATCCAGCTGTGTTCCTGCTAATTTCACTTTGCAGCATGTTTTGGAGAATAACATCCAGAAGAGAACTGGAAAGAGATGGAAAGCTGAGGAGATTCTCAGAGAGCATGGTGGCCTCTGTGATAAACGGCTGTCTATGTGAACCACAGGTCGTGGGTTCAAGTTCAGCCCATGGCCTCAGACGGCATACTATAGCATGCCATTTTTGAGGATTTGAAAAAAAGACGAAATCACTCCGAGACAATGGACTATAGCCCATGGTCTCGGAGTGATTTTCGTCTTTTTTTCAAATCCTCAAAAATGATGAAAAACACTCCGAGACCATGGGCTATAGCCCATGGCCTCGGACGGCATACTATAGCATGTCGTTTTTCATCATTTTTGAGGATTTGAAAAAATGACAAAAATCACTCCGAGACAATGGACTATAGCCCATGGTCTCGGAGTGATTTTCGTCTTTTTTTCAAATCCTCAAAAATGATGAAAAACACTCCGAGACCATGGGCTATAGCCCATGGCCTCGGACGGCATACTATAGCATGTCGTTTTTCATCATTTTTGAGGATTTGAAAAAATGACAAAAATCACTCCGAGACAATGGACTATAGCCCATGGTCTCGGAGTGATTTTCGTCTTTTTTTCAAATCCTCAAAAATGATGAAAAACACTCCGAGACCATGGGCTATAGCCCATGGCCTCGGACGGCATACCATAGCATTCCGTTTTTCATCATTTTTGAGGATTTGAAAAAAAGACGAAAATCACTCCGAGACAATGGACTATAGCCCATGGTCTCGGAGTGATTTTCGTCTTTTTTTCAAATCCTCAAAAATGATGAAAAACACTCCGAGACCATGGGCTATAGCCCATGGCCTCGGACGGCATACTATAGCATGCCGTTTTTCATCATTTTTGAGGATTTGATAAAAAGATGAAAATCACTCCGAGACAATGGACTATAGCCCATGGTCTCGGATTGATTTGCGTCTTTTTTTCAAATCCTCAAAAATGATGAAAAACACTCCGAGACCATGGGCTATAGCCCATGGCCTCGGACGGCATACTATAGCATGTCGTTTTTCATCATTTTTGAGGATTTGAAAAAATGATGAAAATCACTCCGAGACAATGGACTATAGACCATATATATAGTTTTTCTCAGCTCAATCAACAGGACCAGAACACACCTGGGCTGGCTGCCAGGATAACATCCACCAATGGGGAGGCTGTCTGTGTCCTGTCATGGTTTCTCCTCTGTATTATCTGATTAACATCCACGATAACACATAAAAGCACTAAAGACACCATTGATGCACAGCACCATTCAAATGCTCTGTACATGATCCCAAGGCCCCATTTGAAAAGTAACACCAAGAAAAACAACTTACAACCTAAAAATCACTGAGAGCTCAGTGGCACCCCTGTTAAGATGATGTCCATGTGAGCCAGAGGTTGTGAGTTCAAATCCAGCTGTGTTCCTGCTAATTTCACTTTGCAGCAAGTTTTGGAGAATAACATCCAGAAGAGAACTGGAAAGAGATGGAAAGCTGAGGAGATTCTCAGAGAGCATGGTGGCCTCTGTGATAAACTGCTGTCTATGTGAACCACAGGTCGTGGGTTCAAGTTCAGCCCATGGCCTCAGACGGCATACTATAGCATGCCATTTTTGAGGATTTGAAAAAAAGACGAAATCACTCCGAGACAATGGACTATAGCCCATGGTCTCGGAGTGATTTTCGTCTTTTTTTCAAATCCTCAAAAATGATGAAAAACACTCCGAGACCATGGGCTATAGCCCATGGCCTCGGACGGCATACTATAGCATGTCGTTTTTCATCATTTTTGAGGATTTGAAAAAATGACAAAAATCACTCCGAGACAATGGACTATAGCCCATGGTCTCGGAGTGATTTTCGTCTTTTTTTCAAATCCTCAAAAATGATGAAAAACACTCCGAGACCATGGGCTATAGCCCATGGCCTCGGACGGCATACTATAGCATGTCGTTTTTCATCATTTTTGAGGATTTGAAAAAATGACAAAAATCACTCCGAGACAATGGACTATAGCCCATGGTCTCGGAGTGATTTTCGTCTTTTTTTCAAATCCTCAAAAATGATGAAAAACACTCCGAGACCATGGGCTATAGCCCATGGCCTCGGACGGCATACTATAGCATGCCGTTTTTCATCATTTTTGAGGATTTGATAAAAAGATGAAAATCACTCCGAGACAATGGACTATAGCCCATGGTCTCGGATTGATTTTCGTCTTTTTTTCAAATCCTCAAAAATGATGAAAAACACTCCGAGACCATGGGCTATAGCCCATGGCCTCGGACGGCATACTATAGCATGTCGTTTTTCATCATTTTTGAGGATTTGAAAAATTGACAAAAATCACTCCGAGACAATGGACTATAGCCCATGGTCTCGGAGTGATTTTCGTCTTTTTTTCAAATCCTCAAAAATTATGAAAAACACTCCGAGACCATGGGCTATAGCCCATGGCCTCGGACGGCATACTATAGCATGTCGTTTTTCATCATTTTTGAGGATTTGAAAAAATGACAAAAATCACTCCGAGACAATGGACTATAGCCCATGGTCTCGGAGTGATTTTCGTCTTTTTTTCAAATCCTCAAAAATTATGAAAAACACTCCGAGACCATGGGCTATAGCCCATGGCCTCGGACGGCATACTATAGCATGCCGTTTTTCATCATTTTTGAGGATTTGATAAAAAGATGAAAATCACTCCGAGACAATGGACTATAGCCCATGGTCTCGGATTGATTTTCGTCTTTTTTTCAAATCCTCAAAAATGATGAA
Organism: Electrona antarctica; assembly: GCF_951216825.1. Classification (NCBI taxonomy): domain Eukaryota; kingdom Metazoa; phylum Chordata; class Actinopteri; order Myctophiformes; family Myctophidae; genus Electrona; species Electrona antarctica. Next base: position 24,169,229 of record NC_136801.1, on the reverse strand, counting down.
AAACACTCCGAGACCATGGGCTATAGGCTATAGCCCATGGTCTCGGAGTGATTTTCGTCTTTTTTTCAAATCCTCAAAAATTATGAAAAACACTCCGAGACCATGGGCTATAGCCCATGGCCTCGGACGGCATACTATAGCATGTCGTTTTTCATCATTTTTGAGGATTTGAAAAAAAGACGAAAATCACTCCGAGACCATGGGCTATAGTCCATTGTCTCGGAGTGATTTTTGTCTTTTTTTCAAATCCTCAAAAATTATGAAAAACACTCCGAGACCATGGGCTATAGCCCATGGCCTCGGACGGCATACTATAGCATGTCGTTTTTCATCATTTTTGAGGATTTGAAAAAATGACAAAAATCACTCCGAGACAATGGACTATAGCCCATGGTCTCGGAGTGATTTTCGTCTTTTTTTCAAATCCTCAAAAATGATGAAAAACACTCCGAGACCATGGGCTATAGCCCATGGCCTCGGACGGCATACTATAGCATGCCGTTTTTCATCATTTTTGAGGATTTGAAAAAAAGACGAAAATCAATCCGAGGCAATGGACTATAGCCCATGGTCTCGGAGTGATTTTCGTCTTTTTTTCAACTCCTCAAAAATGATGAAAAACACTCCGAGACCATGGGCTATAGCCCATGGCCTCGGACGGCATACTATAGCATGCCGTTTTTCATCATTTTTGAGGATTTGAAAAAAAGACGAAAATCACTCCGAGACAATGGACTATAGCCCATGGTCTCGGAGTGATTTTCGTCTTTTTTTCAAATCCTCAAAAATGATGAAAATCACTCCGAGACCATGGGCTATAGCCCATGGCCTCGGACGGCATACTATAGCATGCCGTTTTTCATAATTTTTGAGGATTAAAAAAAAAGATGAAAATCACTCCGAGACAATGGACTATAGCCCATGGTCTCGGAGTGATTTTCGTCTTTTTTTCAAATCCTCAAAAATGATGAAAAACACTCCGAGACCATGGGCTATAGCCCATGGCCTCGGACGGCATACTATAGCATGCCGTTTTTCATCATTTTTGAGGATTTGAAAAAATGATGAAAATCACTCCGAGACAATGGACTATAGCCCATATATATAGTTTTTCTCAGCTCAATCAACAGGACCAGAACACACCTGGGCTGGCTGCCAGGATCACATCCACCAATGGGGAGGCTGTCTGTGTCCTGTCATGGTTTCTCCTCTGTATTATCTGATTAACATCCACGATAACACTTAAAAGCATTAAAGACACCTTTGATGCACAACACCATTCAAATGCTCTGTACATGATCCCAAGGCCCCATTTGAAAAGTAACACCAAGAAGAACAACTTACAACCTAAAAATAACTGAGAGCTCAGTGGCACCCTTGTTAAGATTATGTCCATGTGAGCCAGAGGTTGTGAGTTCAAATCCAGCTGAGTTCCTGCTAATTTCACCTTGCAGCATGTTTTGGAGAATAACATCCAGAAGAGAACTGGAAAGAGATGGAAAGCTGAGGAGATTCTCAGAGAGCATGGTGGCCTCTGTGATAAGCTGCTGTCTATGTGAACCACAGGTCGTGGGTTCAAGTTCAGCCCATGGCCTCAAACGGCATACTATAGCATGCCATTTTTGAGGATTTGAAGAAAAGACGAAAATCACTCCGAGACCATGGGCTATAGCCCATGGCCTCGGACGGCATACTATAGCATGTCGTTTTTCATCATTTTTGAGGATTTGAAAAAAAGACGAAAATCACTCCGAGGCAATGGACTATAGCCCATGGTCTCGGAGTGATTTTGGTCTTTTTTTCAAATCCTCAAAAATGAGGAAAAACACTCCGAGACCATGGGCTATAGCCCATGGCCTCGGACGGCATACTATAGCATGCCGTTTTTCATCATTTTTGAGGATTTGAAAAAAAGATGAAAATCACTCCGAGACAATGGACTATAGCCCATGGTCTCGGATTGATTTTCGTCTTTTTTTCAAATCCTCAAAAATGATGAAAAACACTCCGAGACCATGGGCTATAGCCCATGGCCTCGGACGGCATACTATAGCATGTCGTTTTTCATCATTTTTGAGGATTTGAAAAAATGACAAAAATCACTCCGAGACAATGGACTATAGCCCATGGTCTCGGAGTGATTTTCGTCTTTTTTTCAAATCCTCAAAAATGATGAAATAAACTCCGAGACCATGGGCTATAGCCCATGGCCTCGGACGGCATACTATAGCATGCCATTTTTCATCATTTTTGAGGATTTGAAAAAAAGACGAAAATCACTCCGAGACAATGGACTATAGCCCATATATATAGTTTTTCTCAGCTCAATCAACAGGACCAGAACACACCTGGGCTGGCTGCCAGGATAACATCCACCAATGGGGAGGCTGTCTGTGTCCTGTCATGGTTTCTCCTCTGTATTATCTGATTAACATCCACGATAACACATAAAAGCACTAAAGACACCATTGATGCACAGCACCATTCAAATGCTCTGTACATGATCCCAAGGCCCCATTTGAAAAGTAACACCAAGAAAAACAACTTACAACCTAAAAATCACTGAGAGCTCAGTGGCACCCCTGTTAAGATGATGTCCATGTGAGCCAGAGGTTGTGAGTTCAAATCCAGCTGTGTTCCTGCTAATTTCACTTTGCAGCATGTTTTGGAGAATAACATCCAGAAGAGAACTGGAAAGAGATGGAAAGCTGAGGAGATTCTCAGAGAGCATGGTGGCCTCTGTGATAAACTGCTGTCTATGTGAACCACAGGTCGTGGGTTCAAGTTCAGCCCATGGCCTCAGACGGCATACTATAGCATGCCATTTTTGAGGATTTGAAAAAAAGACGAAAATCACTTGAGACAATGGACTATAGCCCATGGTCTCGGAGTGATTTTCGTCTTTTTTTCAAATCCTCAAAAATGATGAAAAACACTCCGAGACCATGGGCTATAGCCCATGGCCTCGGACGGCATACTATAGCATGTCGTTTTTCATCATTTTTGAGGATTTGAAAAAAAGACGAAAATCACTCCGAGACAATGGACTATAGCCCATGGTCTCGGAGTGATTTTCGTGTTTTTTTCAAATCCTCAAAAATGATGAAAAACACTCCGAGACCATGGGCTATAGCCCATGGCCTCGGACGGCATACTATAGCATGTCGTTTTTCATCATTTTTGAGGATTTGAAAAAATGACAAGAATCACTCCGAGACAATGGACTATAGCCCATGGTCTCGGAGTGATTTTCGTCTTTTTTTCAAATCCTCAAAAATGATGAAAAACACTCCGAGACCATGGGCTATAGCCCATGGCCTCGGACGGCATACTATAGCATGCCGTTTTTCATCATTTTTGAGGATTTGATAAAAAGATGAAAATCACTCCGAGACAATGGACTATAGCCCATGGTCTCGGATTGATTTTCGTCTTTTTTTCAAATCCTCAAAAATGATGAAAAACACTCCGAGACCATGGGCTATAGCCCATGGCCTCGGACGGCATACTATAGCATGCCGTTTTTCATCATTTTTGAGGATTTGATAAAAAGATGAAAATCACTCCGAGACAATGGACTATAGCCCATGGTCTCGGATTGATTTTCGTCTTTTTTTCAAATCCTCAAAAATGATGAAAAACACTCCGAGACCATGGGCTATAGCCCATGGCCTCGGACGGCATACTATACCATGTCGTTTTTCATCATTTTTGAGGATTTGAAAAATTGACAAAAATCACTCCGAGACAATGGACTATAGCCCATGGTCTCGGAGTGATTTTCGTCTTTTTTTCAAATCCTCAAAAATGATGAAATAAACTCCGAGACCATGGGCTATAGCCCATGGCCTTGGACGGCATACTATAGCATGCCGTTTTTCATCATTTTTGAGGATTTGAAAAAAAGACGAAAATCACTCCGAGACAATGGACTATAGCCCATGGTCTCGGAGTGATTTTCGTCTTTTTTTCAAATCCTCAAAAATTATGAAAAACACTCCGAGACCATGGGCTATAGCCCATGGCCTCGGACGGCATACTATAGCATGTCGTTTTTCATCATTTTTGAGGATTTGAAAAAATGACAAAAATCACTCCGAGACAATGGACTATAGCCCATGGTCTCGGAGTGATTTTCGTCTTTTTTTCAAATCCTCAAAAATGATGAAAAACACTCCGAGACCATGGGCTATAGCCCATGGCCTCGGACGGCATACCATAGCATGCCGTTTTTCATCATTTTTGAGGATTTGAAAAAAAGACGAAAATCACTCCGAGACAATGGACTATAGCCCATGGTCTCGGATTGATTTTCGTCTTTTTTTCAAATCCTCAAAAATGATGAAAAACACTCCGAGACCATGGGCTATAGCCCATGGCCTCGGACGGCATACTATAGCATGCCGTTTTTCATCATTTTTGAGGATTTGATAAAAAGATGAAAATCACTCCGAGACAATGGACTATAGCCCATGGTCTCGGATTGATTTTCGTCTTTTTTTCAAATCCTCAAAAATGATGAAAAACACTCCGAGACCATGGGCTATAGCCCATGGCCTCGGACGGCATACTATAGCATGCCGTTTTTCATCATTTTTGAGGATTTGAAAAAATGATGAAAATCACTCCGAGACAATGGACTATAGCCCATATATATAGTTTTTCTCAGCTCAATCAACAGGACCAGAACACACCTGGGCTGGCTGCCAGGATCACATCCACCAATGGGGAGGCTGTCCGTTTCCTGTCATGGTTTCTCCTCTGTATTATCTGATTAACATCCACGATAACACTTAAAAGCATTAAAGACACCTTTGATGCACAACACCATTCAAATGCTCTGTACATGATCCCAAGGCCCCATTTGAAAAGTAACACCAAGAAGAACAACTTACAACCTAAAAATAACTGAGAGCTCAGTGGCACCCTTGTTAAGATTATGTCCATGTGAGCCAGAGGTTGTGAGTTCAAATCCAGCTGAGTTCCTGCTAATTTCACCTTGCAGCATGTTTTGGAGAATAACATCCAGAAGAGAACTGGAAAGAGATGGAAAGCTGAGGAGATTCTCAGAGAGCATGGTGGCCTCTGTGATAAGCTGCTGTCTATGTGAACCACAGGTCGTGGGTTCAAGTTCAGCCCATGGCCTCAAACGGCATACTATAGCATGCCATTTTTGAGGATTTGAAAAAAAGACGAAAATCACTCCGAGACCATGGGCTATAGCCCATGGCCTCGGACGGCATACTATAGCATGCCGTTTTTCATAATTTTTGAGGATTTGAAAAAAAGATGAAAATCACTCCGAGACAATGGACTATAGCCCATGGTCTCGGAGTGATTTTCGTCTTTTTTTCAAATCCTCAAAAATGATGAAAAACACTCCGAGACCATGGGCTATAGCCCATGGCCTCGGACGGCATACTATAGCATGCCGTTTTTCATCATTTTTGAGGATTTGAAAAAATGATGAAAATCACTCCGAGACAATGGACTATAGCCCATATATATAGTTTTTCTCAGCTCAATCAACAGGACCAGAACACACCTGGGCTGGCTGCCAGGATCACATCCACCAATGGGGAGGCTGTCCGTTTCCTGTCATGGTTTCTCCTCTGTATTATCTGATTAACATCCACGATAACACTTAAAAGCATTAAAGACACCTTTGATGCACAACACCATTCAAATGCTCTGTACATGATCCCAAGGCCCCATTTGAAAAGTAACACCAAGAAGAACAACTTACAACCTAAAAATAACTGAGAGCTCAGTGGCACCCTTGTTAAGATTATGTCCATGTGAGCCAGAGGTTGTGAGTTCAAATCCAGCTGAGTTCCTGCTAATTTCACCTTGCAGCATGTTTTGGAGAATAACATCCAGAAGAGAACTGGAAAGAGATGGAAAGCTGAGGAGATTCTCAGAGAGCATGGTGGCCTCTGTGATAAGCTGCTGTCTATGTGAACCACAGGTCGTGGGTTCAAGTTCAGCCCATGGCCTCAAACGGCATACTATAGCATGCCATTTTTGAGGATTTGAAAAAAAGACGAAAATCACTCCGAGACCATGGGCTATAGCCCATGGCCTCGGACGGCATACTATAGCATGCCGTTTTTCATAATTTTTGAGGATTTGAAAAAAAGATGAAAATCACTCCGAGACAATGGACTATAGCCCATGGTCTCGGAGTGATTTTCGTCTTTTTTTCAAATCCTCAAAAATGATGAAAAACACTCCGAGACCATGGGCTATAGCCCATGGCCTCGGACGGCATACTATAGCATGCCGTTTTTCATCATTTTTGAGGATTTGAAAAAATGATGAAAATCACTCCGAGACAATGGACTATAGCCCATATATATAGTTTTTCTCAGCTCAATCAACAGGACCAGAACACACCTGGGCTGGCTGCCAGGATCACATCCACCAATGGGGAGGCTGTCTGTGTCCTGTCATGGTTTCTCCTCTGTATTATCTGATTAACATCCACGATAACACTTAAAAGCATTAAAGACACCTTTGATGCACAACACCATTCAAATGCTCTGTACATGATCCCAAGGCCCCATTTGAAAAGTAACACCAAGAAGAACAACTTACAACCTAAAAATAACTGAGAGCTCAGTGGCACCCTTGTTAAGATTATGTCCATGTGAGCCAGAGGTTGTGAGTTCAAATCCAGCTGAGTTCCTGCTAATTTCACCTTGCAGCATGTTTTGGAGAATAACATCCAGAAGAGAACTGGAAAGAGATGGAAAGCTGAGGAGATTCTCAGAGAGCATGGTGGCCTCTGTGATAAGCTGCTGTCTATGTGAACCACAGGTCGTGGGTTCAAGTTCAGCCCATGGCCTCAAACGGCATACTATAGCATGCCATTTTTGAGGATTTGAAAAAAAGACGAAAATCACTTGAGACAATGTCTCAAGTGATTTAAAAAAAAGACGAAAATCACTCCGAGACCATGGGCTATAGCCCATGGTCTCGGAGTGATTTTCATCTTTTTTTCAAATCCTCAAAAATGATGAAAAACACTCCGAGACCATGGGCTATAGCCCATGGCCTCGGACGGCATACCATAGCATGCCGTTTTTCATAATTTTTGAGGATTTGAAAAAAAGACGAAAATCACTCCGAGACAATGGACTATAGCCCATGGTCTCGGAGTGATTTTCGTCTTTTTTTCAAATCCTCAAAAATTATGAAAAACACTCCGAGACCATGGGCTATAGCCCATGGCCTCGGACGGCATACTATAGCATGTCGTTTTTCATCATTTTTGAGGATTTGAAAAAATGACAAAAATCACTCCGAGACAATGGACTATAGCCCATGGTCTCGGAGTGATTTTCGTCTTTTTTTCAAATCCTCAAAAATGATGAAAAACACTCCGAGACCATGGGCTATAGCCCATGGCCTCGGACGGCATACTATAGCATGTCGTTTTTCATCATTTTTGAGGATTTGAAAAAATGACAAAAATCACTCCGAGACAATGGACTATAGCCCATGGTCTCGGAGTGATTTTCGTCTTTTTTTCAAATCCTCAAAAATGATGAAATAAACTCCGAGACCATGGGCTATAGCCCATGGCCTCGGACGGCATACTATAGCATGCCATTTTTCATCATTTTTGAGGATTTGAAAAAAAGACGAAAATCACTCCGAGACAATGGACTATAGCCCATGGTCTCGGAGTGATTTTCGTCTTTTTTTCAAATCCTCAAAAATTATGAAAAACACTCCGAGACCATGGGCTATAGCCCATGGCCTCGGACGGCATACTATAGCATGTCGTTTTTCATCATTTTTGAGGATTTGAAAAAATGATGAAAATCACTCCGAGACAATGGACTATAGCCCATATATATAGTTTTTCTCAGCTCAATCAACAGGACCAGAACACACCTGGGCTGGCTGCCAGGATAACATCCACCAATGGGGAGGCTGTCTGTGTCCTGTCATGGTTTCTCCTCTGTATTATCTGATTAACATCCACGATAACACATAAAAGCACTAAAGACACCATTGATGCACAGCACCATTCAAATGCTCTGTACATGATCCCAAGGCCCCATTTGAAAAGTAACAACAAGAAAAACAACTTACAACCTAAAAATCACTGAGAGCTCAGTGGCACCCCTGTTAAGATGATGTCCATGTGAGCCAGAGGTTGTGAGTTCAAATCCAGCTGTGTTCATGCTAATTTCACTTTGCAGCATGTTTTGGAGAATAACATCCAGAAGAGAACTGGAAAGAGATGGAAAGCTGAGGAGATTCTCAGAGAGCATGGTGGCCTCTGTGATAAACTGCTGTCTATGTGAACCACAGGTCGTGGGTTCAAGTTCAGCCCATGGCCTCAGACGGCATACTATAGCATGCCATTTTTGAGGATTTGAAAAAAAGACGAAATCACTCCGAGACAATGGACTATAGCCCATGGTCTCGGAGTGATTTTCGTCTTTTTTTCAAATCCTCAAAAATGATGAAAAACACTCCGAGACCATGGGCTATAGCCCATGGCCTCGGACGGCATACCATAGCATGCCGTTTTTCATCATTTTTGAGGATTTGAAAAAAAGACGAAAATCACTCCGAGACAATGGACTATAGCCCATGGTCTCGGAGTGATTTTCGTCTTTTTTTCAAATCCTCAAAAATGATGAAAAACACTCCGAGACCATGGGCTATAGCCCATGGCCTCGGACGGCATACCATAGCATGCCGTTTTTCATCATTTTTGAGGATTTGAAAAAAAGACGAAAATCACTCCGAGACAATGGACTATAGCCCATGGTCTCGGAGTGATTTTCGTCTTTTTTTCAAATCCTCAAAAATGATGAAAAACACTCCGAGACCATGGGCTATAGCCCATGGCCTCGGACGGCATACTATAGCATGCCGTTTTTCATCATTTTTGAGGATTTGATAAAAAGATGAAAATCACTCCGAGACAATGGACTATAGCCCATGGTCTCGGATTGATTTGCGTCTTTTTTTCAAATCCTCAAAAATGATGAAAAACACTCCGAGACCATGGGCTATAGCCCATGGCCTCGGACGGCATACTATAGCATGTCGTTTTTCATCATTTTTGAGGATTTGAAAAAATGATGAAAATCACTCCGAGACAATGGACTATAGCCCATATATATAGTTTTTCTCAGCTCAATCAACAGGACCAGAACACACCTGGGCTGGCTGCCAGGATAACATCCACCAATGGGGAGGCTGTCTGTGTCCTGTCATGGTTTCTCCTCTGTATTATCTGATTAACATCCACGATAACACATAAAAGCACTAAAGACACCATTGATGCACAGCACCATTCAAATGCTCTGTACATGATCCCAAGGCCCCATTTGAAAAGTAACAACAAGAAAAACAACTTACAACCTAAAAATCACTGAGAGCTCAGTGGCACCCCTGTTAAGATGATGTCCATGTGAGCCAGAGGTTGTGAGTTCAAATCCAGCTGTGTTCATGCTAATTTCACTTTGCAGCATGTTTTGGAGAATAACATCCAGAAGAGAACTGGAAAGAGATGGAAAGCTGAGGAGATTCTCAGAGAGCATGGTGGCCTCTGTGATAAACTGCTGTCTATGTGAACCACAGGTCGTGGGTTCAAGTTCAGCCCATGGCCTCAGACGGCATACTATAGCATGCCATTTTTGAGGATTTGAAAAAAAGACGAAATCACTCCGAGACAATGGACTATAGCCCATGGTCTCGGAGTGATTTTCGTCTTTTTTTCAAATCCTCAAAAATGATGAAAAACACTCCGAGACCATGGGCTATAGCCCATGGCCTCGGACGGCATACCATAGCATGCCGTTTTTCATCATTTTTGAGGATTTGAAAAAAAGACGAAAATCACTCCGAGACAATGGACTATAGCCCATGGTCTCGGAGTGATTTTCGTCTTTTTTTCAAATCCTCAAAAATGATGAAAAACACTCCGAGACCATGGGCTATAGCCCATGGCCTCGGACGGCATACCATAGCATGCCGTTTTTCATCATTTTTGAGGATTTGAAAAAAAGACGAAAATCACTCCGAGACAATGGACTATAGCCCATGGTCTCGGAGTGATTTTCGTATTTTTTTCAAATCCTCAAAAATGATGAAAAACACTCCGAGACCATGGGCTATAGCCCATGGCCTCGGACGGCATACTATAGCATGCCGTTTTTCATCATTTTTGAGGATTTGATAAAAAGATGAAAATCACTCCGAGACAATGGACTATAGCCCATGGTCTCGGATTGATTTGCGTCTTTTTTTCAAATCCTCAAAAATGATGAAAAACACTCCGAGACCATGGGCTATAGCCCATGGCCTCGGACGGCATACTATAGCATGTCGTTTTTCATCATTTTTGAGGATTTGAAAAAATGATGAAAATCACTCCGAGACAATGGACTATAGCCCATATATATAGTTTTTCTCAGCTCAATCAACAGGACCAGAACACACCTGGGCTGGCTGCCAGGATAACATCCACCAATGGGGAGGCTGTCTGTGTCCTGTCATGGTTTCTCCTCTGTATTATCTGATTAACATCCACGATAACACATAAAAGCACTAAAGACACCATTGATGCACAGCACCATTCAAATGCTCTGTACATGATCCCAAGGCCCCATTTGAAAAGTAACACCAAGAAAAACAACTTACAACCTAAAAATCACTGAGAGCTCAGTGGCACCCCTGTTAAGATGATGTCCATGTGAGCCAGAGGTTGTGAGTTCAAATCCAGCTGTGTTCCTGCTAATTTCACTTTGCAGCAAGTTTTGGAGAATAACATCCAGAAGAGAACTGGAAAGAGATGGAAAGCTGAGGAGATTCTCAGAGAGCATGGTGGCCTCTGTGATAAACTGCTGTCTATGTGAACCACAGGTCGTGGGTTCAAGTTCAGCCCATGGCCTCAGACGGCATACTATAGCATGCCATTTTTGAGGATTTGAAAAAAAGACGAAATCACTCCGAGACAATGGACTATAGCCCATGGTCTCGGAGTGATTTTCGTCTTTTTTTCAAATCCTCAAAAATGATGAAAAACACTCCGAGACCATGGGCTATAGCCCATGGCCTCGGACGGCATACTATAGCATGTCGTTTTTCATCATTTTTGAGGATTTGAAAAAATGACAAAAATCACTCCGAGACAATGGACTATAGCCCATGGTCTCGGAGTGATTTTCGTCTTTTTTTCAAATCCTCAAAAATGATGAAAAACACTCCGAGACCATGGGCTATAGCCCATGGCCTCGGACGGCATACTATAGCATGTCGTTTTTCATCATTTTTGAGGATTTGAAAAAATGACAAAAATCACTCCGAGACAATGGACTATAGCCCATGGTCTCGGAGTGATTTTCGTCTTTTTTTCAAATCCTCAAAAATGATGAAAAACACTCCGAGACCATGGGCTATAGCCCATGGCCTCGGACGGCATACCATAGCATGCCGTTTTTCATCATTTTTGAGGATTTGAAAAAATGACAAAAATCACTCCGAGACAATGGACTATAGCCCATGGTCTCGGAGTGATTTTCGTCTTTTTTTCAAATCCTCAAAAATGATGAAAAACACTCCGAGACCATGGGCTATAGCCCATGGCCTCGGACGGCATACCATAGCATGCCGTTTTTCATCATTTTTGAGGATTTGAAAAAAAGACGAAAATCACTCCGAGACAATGGACTATAGCCCATGGTCTCGGAGTGATTTTCGTCTTTTTTTCAAATCCTCAAAAATGATGAAAAACACTCCGAGACCATGGGCTATAGCCCATGGCCTCGGACGGCATACTATAGCATGCCGTTTTTCATCATTTTTGAGGATTTGATAAAAAGATGAAAATCACTCCGAGACAATGGACTATAGCCCATGGTCTCGGATTGATTTTCGTCTTTTTTTCAAATCGTCAAAAATGATGAAAAACACTCCGAGACCATGGGCTATAGCCCATGGCCTCGGACGGCATACTATAGCATGTCGTTTTTCATCATTTTTGAGGATTTGAAAAAATGACAAAAATCACTCCGAGACAATGGACTATAGCCCATGGTCTCGGAGTGATTTTCGTCTTTTTTTCAAATCCTCAAAAATGATGAAATAAACTCCGAGACCATGGGCTATAGCCCATGGCCTTGGACGGCATACTATAGCATGCCGTTTTTCATCATTTTTGAGGATTTGAAAAAAAGACGAAAATCACTCCGAGACAATGGACTATAGCCCATGGTCTCGGAGTGATTTTCGTCTTTTTTTCAAATCCTCAAAAATTATGAAAAACACTCCGAGACCATGGGCTATAGCCCATGGCCTCGGACGGCATACTATAGCATGTCGTTTTTCATCATTTTTGAGGATTTGAAAAAATGATAAAAATCACTCCGAGACAATGGACTATAGCCCATGGTCTCGGAGTGATTTTCGTCTTTTTTTCAAATCCTCAAAAATGATGAAAAACACTCCGAGACCATGGGCTATAGCCCATGGCCTCGGACGGCATACTATAGCATGCCGTTTTTCATCATTTTTGAGGATTTGAAAAAAAGACGAAAATCACTCCGAGACAATGAACTATAGCCCATGGTCTCGGAGTGATTTTCGTCTTTTTTTCAAATCCTCAAAAATGATGAAAAACACTCCGAGAACATGGGCTATAGCCCATGGCCTCGGACGGCATACTATAGCATGCCGTTTTTCATCATTTTTTAGGATTTGAAAAAATGATGAAAATCACTCCGAGACAATGGACTATAGCCCATATATATTGTTTTTCTCAGCTCAAGGACCAGAACACACCTGGGCTGGCTGCCAGGATCACATCCACCAATGGGGAGGCTGTCTGTGTCCTGTCATGGTTTCTCCTCTGTATTATCTGATTAACATCCACGATAACACTTAAAAGCATTAAAGACACCGTTGATGCACAACACCATTCAAATGCTCTGTACATGATCCCAAGGCCCCATTTGAAAAGTAACACCAAGAAGAACAACTTACAACCTAAAAATAACTGAGAGCTCAGTGGCACCCTTGTTAAGATTATGTCCATGTGAGCCAGAGGTTGTGAGTTCAAATCCAGCTGAGTTCCTGCTAATTTCACCTTGCAGCATGTTTTGGAGAATAACATCCAGAAGAGAACTGGAAAGAGATGGAAAGCTGAGGAGATTCTCAGAGAGCATGGTGGCCTCTGTGATAAGCTGCTGTCTATGTGAACCACAGGTCGTGGGTTCAAGTTCAGCCCATGGCCTCAAACGGCATACTATAGCATGCCATTTTTGAGGATTTGAAAAAAAGACGAAAATCACTCAGAGACCATGGGCTATAGCCCATGGCCTCGGACGGCATACTATAGCATGCCGTTTTTCATAATTTTTGAGGATTTGAAAAAAAGATGAAAATCACTCCGAGACAATGGACTATAGCCCATGGTCTCGGAGTGATTTTCGTCTTTTTTTCAAATCCTCAAAAATGATGAAAAACACTCCGAGACCATGGGCTATAGCCCATGGCCTCGGACGGCATACCATAGCATGCCGTTTTTCATAATTTTTGAGGATTTGAAAAAAAGACGAAAATCACTCCGAGACAATGGACTATAGCCCATGGTCTCGGAGTGATTTTCGTCTTTTTTTCAAATCCTCAAAAATTATGAAAAACACTCCGAGACCATGGGCTATAGCCCATGGCCTCGGACGGCATACTATAGCATGTCGTTTTTCATCATTTTTGAGGATTTGAAAAAATGACAAATCACTCCGAGACAATGGACTATAGCCCATGGTCTCGGAGTGATTTTCGTCTTTTTTTCAAATCCTCAAAAATGATGAAAAACACTCCGAGACCATGGGCTATAGCCCATGGCCTCGGACGGCATACTATAGCATGCCGTTTTTCATCATTTTTGAGGATTTGAAAAAAAGACGAAAATCACTCCGAGGCAATGGACTATAGCCCATGGTCTCGGAGTGATTTTCGTCTTTTTTTCAAATCCTCAAAAATGATGAAAAACACTCCGAGACCATGGGCTATAGCCCATGGCCTCGGACGGCATACTATAGCATGCCGTTTTTCATCATTTTTGAGGATTTGAAAAAAAGATGAAAATCACTCCGAGACAATGGACTATAGCCCATGGTCTCGGAGTGATTTTCGTCTTTTTTTCAAATCCTCAAAAATGATGAAAATCACTCCGAGACAATGGACTATAGCCCATATATATAGTTTTTCTCAGCTCAATCAACAGGACCAGAACACACCTGGGCTGGCTGCCAGGATCACATCCACCAATGGGGAGGCTGTCTGTGTCCTGTCATGGTTTCTCCTCTGTATTATCTGATTAACATCCACGATAACACTTAAAAGCACTAAAGACACCTTTGATGCACAGCACCATTCAAATGCTCTGTACATGATCCCAAGGCCCCATTTGAAAAGTAACACCAAGAAGAACAACTTACAACCTAAAAATCACTGAGAGCTCAGTGGCACCCCTGTTAAGATGATGTCCATGTGAGCCAGAGGTTGTGAGTTCAAATCCAGCTGTGTTCCTGCTAATTAACTTTGCAGCATGTTTTGGAGAATAACATCCAGAAGAGAACTGGAAAGAGATGGAAAGCTGAGGAGATTCTCAGAGAGCATGGTGGCCTCTGTGATAAGCTGCTGTCTATGTGAACCACAGGTCGTGGGTTCAAGTTCAGCCCATGGCCTCAGACGGCATACTATAGCACGCCATTTTTGAGGATATGAAAAAAAGACGAAAATCACTCCGAGACCATGGGCTATAGCCCATGGCCTCGGACGGCATACTATAGCATGCCGTTTTTCATCATTTTTGAGGATTTGAAAAAATGACAAAAATCACTCCGAGACAATGGACTATATATAGCCCATGGTCTCGGAGTGATTTTCGTCTTTTTTTCAAATCCTCAAAAATGATGAAAAACACTCCGAGACCATGGGCTATAGCCCATGGCCTCGGACGGCATACTATAGCATGTCGTTTTTCATCATTTTCATCTAGAGTGATTTTCGTCTTTTTTTAAAATCCTCAAAAATGATGAAAAACGGCATGCTATAGTATGCCGTCTGAGATGGGCTATAGCCCATGGTCAAAAATGATGAAAAACGAGGATTTGAAAAAAAGACGAAAATCACTCCGAGACCATGGGCTATAGTCCATTGTCTCGAGTGATTTTCGTCTTTTTTTCAAATCCTCAAAAATGATGAAAAACGGCATGCTATAGTATGCCGTATGAGAGAGTGACGCAGAGACAGTGACGCAGAGAGAGTGACGCAGAGAGAGTGACGCAGAGACAGTGACGCAGAGACAGTGACGCAGAGACATTGACGCAGAGAGAGTGACGCAGAGACAGTGACGCAGAAACAGTGACGCAGAGAGAGTGACGCAGAGAGAATCCTCAAAGATGATGAAAAACGGCGTGCTATAGTATGCCGTCCGAGACCTTGGGCTATAGTCCATTGTCTCGAGTGATTTTCGTCTTTTTTTTTAATCCTCAAAAATGATGAAAAACGGCGTGCTATAGTATGACATCTGAGATGGGCTATAGCCCATGGTCAAAAATGATGAAAAACGAGGATTTGAAAAAAAGACGAAAATCACTCCGAGACCATGGGCTATATATAGTCCATTGTCTCGAGTGATTTTCGTCTTTTTTTCAAATCCTCAAAAATGATGAAAAACGGCATGCTATAGTATGCCGTCTGAGATGGGCTATAGCCCATGGTCAAAAAGGATGAAAAACGAGGATTTGAAAAAAAGACGAAAATCACTCCGAGACCATGGGCTATAGTCCATTGTCTCGAGTGATTTTCGTCTTTTTTTCAAATCCTCAAAAATGATGAAAAACGGCATGCTATAGTATGCCGTCTGAGATGGGCTATAGCCCATGGTCAAAAATGATGAAAAACGAGGATTTGAAAAAATGACGAAAATCACCCCGAGACCATGGGCTACAGTCCATTGTCTCGAGTGATTTTCGTCTTTTTTTCAAATCCTCAAAAATGATGAAAAACGGCATGCTATAGTATGCCGTCTGAGATGGGCTATAGCCCATGGTCAAAAATGATGAAAAACGAGGATTTGAAAAAAAGACGAAAATCACTCCGAGACCATGGGCTATAGTCCATTGTCTCGAGTGATTTTCGTCTTTTTTCAAATCCTCAAAAATGATGAAAAACAGCATGCTATAGTATGACGTATGAGAGAGTGACGCAGAGAGAGTGACGCAGAGAGAGTGACGCAGAGACAGTGACGCAGAGAGAGTGACGCAGAGACATTGACGCAGAGAGAGTGACGCAGAAACAGTGACGCAGAGAGAGTGACGCAGAGAGAATCCTCAAAGATGATGAAAAACGGCGTGCTATAGTATGCCGTCCGAGACCATGGGCTATAGTCCATTGTCTCGAGTGATTTTCGTCTTTTTTTCAAATCCTCAAAAATGATGAAAAACGGCATGCTATAGTATGCCGTCTGAGATGGGCTATAGCCCATGGTCAAAAATGATGAAAAACGAGGATTTGAAAAAAAAAAGAAAATCACTCCGAGACCATGGGCTATAGTCTATTGTCTCGAGTGATTTTCGTATTTTTTTCAAATCCTCAAAAATGATGAAAAACGGCATGCTATAGTATGCCGTATGAGAGAGTGACGCAGAGACAGTGACGCAGAGAGAGTGACGCAGAGACAGTGACGCAGAGGGAGTGACGCAGAGAGAGTGACGCAGAGACAGTGACGCAGAGAGAGTGACGCAGAAACAGTGACGCAGAGAGAGTGACGCAGAGAGAATCCTCAAAGATGATGAAAAACGGCGTGCTATAGTATGCCGTCCGAGACCATGGGCTATAGTCCATTGTCTCGAGTGATTTTCGTCTTTTTTTTAATCCTCAAAAATGATGAAAAACGGCGTGCTATAGTATGACATCTGAGATGGGCTATAGCCCATGGTCAAAAATGATGAAAAACGAGGATTTGAAAAAAAGACGAAAATCACTCTGAGACCATGGGCTATATATAGTCCATTGTCTCGAGTGATTTTCGTCTTTTTTTCAAATCCTCAAAAATGATGAAAAACGGCATGCTATAGTATGCCGTCTGAGATGGGCTATAGCCCATGGTCAAAAATGATGAAAAACGAGGATTTGAAAAAATGACGAAAATCACCCCGAGACCATGGGCTATAGTCCATTGTCTCGAGTGATTTTCGTCTTTTTTTTAAATCCTCAAAAATGATGAAAAACGGCATGCTATAGTATGCCGTCTGAGATGGGCTATAGCCCATGGTCAAAAATGATGAAAAACGAGGATTTGAAAAAAAGACGAAAATCACTCCGAGACCATGGGCTATAGTCCATTGTCTCGAGTGATTTTCGCCTTTTTTTCAAATCCTCCGAAATCGGGATAAACAGACCATGGACTATAGCTGTATTTGGGTAAAGTGGTGATAAGATAAGAACACATTGAGGTGTATTTGGGTAAAGTGATAATATAAGAACACATTCAAGTATCTCACAATGTATAAAATTCCCAAACCAACTTTGATGAGTCAGTGTTGTGTTGCTCATAAAACATCCCTCCATCACCAATTTTTGCAGAAGAAATATACGTGTGAGAACTTTCTCAAACAAAAATAAGAGACTCTCATTTTGTTCTGGGTCTAGTGAACAGAATATCATATGGAATAAATAGACTTGGGAACCTAACTGTAGGGAGTACAAACACAGTAGAGAACCTGGAGGTTATCATCTATGAAAAGGCAACACAATGAGCAGAACATTTAAATAAACCATGTAAATACAACACATTGAGCAGAGCACTCCAGGGACTTGAACCCCGTTCTGGAAAACCAGAAGTACCACACCAGTACTTTCACTTTTGTGACATGCTATAGTATGCCCTCCGAGATGCCAAATCCTCAACAATGAACAGTATAAATGACCTTGAACAGTATAAATGACCGTGAACAGTATAAATGACCTTCATAAGACTGGTAAATGACCTTCACCAGTATCAATGACCTTGAACAGTATAAATGACCTTGAACAGTATAAATTACCTTGAACAGTATAGATGACATTCATAAGACTGGTAAATGACCTTCACCAGTATCAATGACCTTGACCAGTATAGATGCCCTCCGAGACCATGGACTATAGCCTTTCGCTTTTCGTGATTTTCGCCTTTTTTTCAAATCCTCCGAAATCAGGAAAAACGACATATTATAGTATGCCCTCCGACACCATGGACTATAGCCTTTTGCTTTTCCGTGATTTTCGACCATGTAAATACAACAAATTGAGCAGAGCACTGCAGGGACTTGAACCCCGTTCTGGAAAACCAGGAGTACCACACCAGTGCCTTAGTTTGTTTTGTTGTAATTTACAGATCCATTATTTTCATCTTGTTCTCAAATCCTGGAAAATCATGAAAAACGTCATGCAGTCCGAAACCATGGACTATAGTATGCCCTTCTTTTTTCTTTTTTTTTAATCCTCCAAAATCATGAAAATCACACCCGTGTGAAGTAAGTGGTGCAACTCCGTTGGGTTGCACCACGGCATACTATAGAGTGTCGCAGTCCCGCCCCCTCGAGAGACCAGGAAAATAAATCCGTTCATTTTCCTCATAGACTTCAGAAAGTATTTATTTAAAGCCCTCCGAGACCTTGGACTATAGCCTTTCGTATTCCAGGATTTTCACCTTTTTTTCAAATCCTCAACAATGATGAAGACTCACGCACTATAGCGCGTCGCTCAATGACCTTGACCAATATCAATAACCTTGAGAGTATAAATGACCTTGACTAGTATAAATAAACTTCATAAGACTCGTAAATGACCTTGACCAGTATAAATTACCTTGACCAGTATAGATGACCTTGACCAACCTTGACCAGTATAGATGACCTTGACCAGTATAGATGACCTTGACCAGTATAAATGTCCTTGACCAGTATAAATGACCTTCATAAGACTAGTAAATGACCTTCACCAGTATAAATGAAAGGATTTTCACCTTTTTTTCAAATCCTCCGAAATCGTGAAAAACGACATACTATAGCATGCCCTCCGACCATGGACTATAGCCTTTTGTTTTTCCTTGATTTTCACCTTTTTTCAAATCCTCAACAATGATGCATTACCACCCAACAAGCAGACTTCCAGAAGATTGAGTCACCCATCAAAAACCCAACTATGCAGCTTCCACCTGAGGAACCGAGATGCGAAAAAAGAACTGAGCGTCACTTGGGATGGTCAAAAACCTAACCATACCCACCCCATGTAACTTGGAGTTACACTGGACAGAACACTCTCCTTCAAGAAACAACTGGAGAACACAAAAGCCACGGTCAACACCCACACCCGTAAAATAAGTGTTTACACACCTCATTCAAGTTGCAGGCAGGCAGCTAGGCAGGCAGGCAGGCAGGCAGGCAGGACGAGACAGGCAAGCATGCAGGCAAGCAAGCAAGCAGGCCGAGGCAGGCATGCAGGTAGGCCGGCCGAGGCAGCCAAGGGTTAGGGTTAGTCAGCTCAGCCAGGCCTCTCTCGAGGCCAGGCCTCTCTCGAGGCCTGGCTCTCTGTCTGCCTGGCCCGGTCAGTCCCGCCCTGCCTTGCAGCAACAGAACCAGCCGGCCTGGCAAGCCAGCCAGCTCAGAATGCGAGCTCAGCAAGCGAGCTCAGCAAGCCAGCGAGGACAGGACAGACAGTTTGTGGCAGACCTTGGCAAGCAGGAAGGGTCGCAGGAAAGCATTGGCAGCTGGCAGGAGGCCCGGGCAGTCAAACCCTACCCTTTGGCTTGGATGACTAATCATGGGCACTGCACTGGGCCCGGGCAGTCAAACCCTACCCATTGGCTTGGATGACTAATCAAGGGCACTACAGGCCTGGGCAGTCAAACCCTACCCTTTGGCTTGGATGACTAATCAAAGGCACTGCACTGTTAGGGCTGAGAGCCTGGCTTGCTGCAAATGCGGGTCTGGTCTGGCTGACTGTTGGCTG
This sequence comes from Electrona antarctica, assembly GCF_951216825.1. Taxonomy (NCBI): domain Eukaryota; kingdom Metazoa; phylum Chordata; class Actinopteri; order Myctophiformes; family Myctophidae; genus Electrona; species Electrona antarctica. The sequence goes on along the minus strand of NC_136801.1, from coordinate 24,149,198 downwards.
TCAGGTAGGAGACCCTGGCTGTCTGCTGGGCATCCTGAGTCTGGGCTTGTAAAGATTTTCGCTGCGCTGGCTTGCTGAGCTCGCATTCTGAGCTGGCTGGCTTGCCAGGCCGGCTGATTCTGTTGCTGCAGGCAGGGCGGGGCAGACCGGGGCCAGGCAGACAGAGAGCCAGGCCTCGAGAGAGGCCTGGCTGAGCTGACTAACCCTAACCCTTGGCTGCAATGGCTGCAAAGTGCGCTGGCTTGGCAGCCTGACTTTCTACACTGGCTGACTGGCGGGGCTGGCTGGCTGCGTTGGCTGACTGAGCGGGCTTGCTGGCTAGAGCCTTCCAACGGTGTCTACCTTGATCTCCGTCCTAAGAAAGAAAGACAGAAAAAGAAACACACATAAATTCAGAACGACTTAAACCCTCTATATTTAATAAAACAATTCTGGACAGGAATCCTGTATTGCAGGGGTGCCCAAAAGGTACATTGTGATCTACCAGTAGATCACAAAGGCTGTGCAGGTAGACCACATGGCATGCCCCTGTATATAATCTATCACTTGAATTAAGGTGACTTGATTGATTGACATAAAAAAGGCCTGTCAGCTCAAATGTTGCACACAAACATCAGTAGCATTACAAAGTTATTGTGACAGTAATAATTGCTATAGTGTGTGTTCAGTAACAGTGTTAAATAGTTCTATATTGTGCAGTAATATCATTGCTATAGAGTGTGTTCAGTAACAGTGTTAAATAGCTCTATATTGTGCAGTAATCATTGCTATAGTGTGTGTGTTCAGTAACAGTGTTAAACAGCTCTATATTGTGACAGTAATCATTGCTATAGTGTGTGTTCAGTAACAGGAATATTCCTGTCTCTCCAGCTCTTTAATAAATAGTAAAGGGTTAAAGAAAATCAGGTAGGTGACAAACCTTCAGCCAATCAGGAGCAAGTAGCTATTTATGAGCTTAATGTTCCAGTTCTCATTTTGTCTGTTACATTACAATTCCACTTGTTTAATCTGTATCCTGACTGCGTTCCTGATGCAATGATTACGGTCACACTATAGAGCTATTTAACACTGTTACTATAGCAATGATTACTGTCACAATACAGAGCAATTTAATTTAGGTAACCAAATGGACCCCAATAGTAGATCTTTACACTCTCAATAGTTTCATTGTTGTTAAGCACCTGCTTAATTTCCAAAAAACTACAGAGAATGTAGAAGATTGCTACTTCTACATACGTTTGTTTGTACATTGCTTGCTTGTACATATTTTTATATATATTACTGTAGCAGAGTGGTTAGTGCGCCACGTTAACATGAGGACTAGCCGCAATTTGCAACTCTAGATTTTTTTATAATGGGATGAATCTAGAGTTGCAATACCCTCCATTAACTCCCCACTCATCATTTTGCGTTTGCGATCTGCTTGTCTTAAACGACATTAAACTCACCAACATTGCAGCTGTAGTCCAAGCTTGAATTATTCTCTTTCAATCTGCAAAGCTTGTTTTTCATAAAAATCCCCCGTAGACATGTTATGAGCTACTTTCTGTCAAGAAATTCTGTGCAAGTGATTCTTTTTCTAAGTGCTGGAGTTTGGAAGCGCTCGTCGTAAGTCACTGAACGTCCCTGCATGCATCTGTTTCGCATTTGCACATATTTGCAGGAGGCAGCAGCGCGACCCCTTAATAAAAATGAGCGCTTCCAAACTCCAACATTTCTTCTTCTTGACAGAAAGTAGCTCATAACATGTCTACGGGGGATTTTTATGAAAAACAAGCTTTGCAGATTGAAAGAGAATAATTCAAGCTTGGACTACAGCTGCAATGTTGGTGAGTTTAACGTCGTTTAAGACAAGCAGATCGCAAACGCAAAATGATGAGTGGGGAGTCAATGGAGGGTATTGCAACTCTAGATTCATGCCATTATAAAAAAATCTAGAGTTGCAAATTGCGGCTACATGAGGACCTGGGTTCGGTTCCCGCCAATTCCAAAGGATCTTTTTGTCTTCCCGCCAATTTCACAGAATATTTGTCCTTTTACCAACCAAACAAACCATACTCTTTTCACATCTAGTCGATTATTTATTCAGCATTTCAGCCACGGACCACCATTTGGTGACATTTAGCCTCTCAGACCCATTTGAGCCACTGGCCACCATTGTGAGAGTCTATGAATATCATACAATGGTGGTCGTGGCTCAAATGCTGAATAAATAATGGACCTCGACTGGTAAATAGGTATAAGACTCCTGCCTCGACGGGGACGAGAAGCCGGGCCCTGATGTTAACAAAACGCCGGACTCTAACCACACGGCTACACCATAGCAGTAACATAACATAAATAACACATGAAGTACTGTGGTGATAGTAATTATATATTACTATAGCCGAATGGTTAGTCTCGCCACCTTGTAAGTATGAGTGCCCGGGTTCGATTCCCCGCTAGTTCAAAGAATGTTTGTTGCTTCCCACAATAAGTAACGTCATAAGTGATAACAGATGTATGAACAACAACAAAAACAGCGTTAACTATTAAATAACATTAATTATTTACCTGCAGACGACGAGCACGATGTGTGACCTGGCACTTTCAACAAACATCAAACCCGCACCAATGCGTCTGCGCCGTATTTATGGGGGGCGTCACTTCCTTCCGGTGTGAGACTCCGCCCACGAGTTTTTCCCGCGAATTTTTGTTGTAGTCATTTGTAGTCCTACTACGTTACATCCGGGTCCTAGTCCTCACCAGCTCCCGTCCGCTTGTCATTGTAAATACTAGCAACGCGTGAATCTTTTACAATGACGTTATTTTTCAGAAAGGAAGCCATTGAGGGTTAAAATGGGTCTTAATCATAGAGTATATATATAATAGAGACTGAACTGGCGCGAAGCTCCGCCCCCCCAGCTATTCATGTCAGTGGAAGTTGCTCAGTGGCGTTTTGAAGCACCCGGAAGACTGCGGGAAGTCCCTCCCAGGACCTCAACTTTGAGGTCCTGAGTGACGTAGGGCAACCGAGCGCTCAACGTTAAAGCCCAGCTGCACGGGGTTTCCCGGTCATGAATCCACGGGTCCGCCTGTAGTCCCTCCTCCTACCACTAGGACCCAGAGCTTCAACGTTGGAAAGTCTGCCTGCCCCCTTGGTCTTAATGCTTCCAACTCGAACTAGAATTAATAATGTAACTGTAGTGTCCACGACAAAGAAAATATATTACGTGGAAGTTTCCTAGAGTAAGACCAAGAAAGCCCGGAAGTGGCTGTGGAAGAGCGGCTGACGTCATGGCTTAAATAGTCAATACAGAACCTGATCTCCAGACTATCAGCATCCTCAGTGGTCTAGTGGCCTCCACATCGGTTTTTCAGTCCTAATTTCACAACATCGCGAGTTCAAGTCCCCTCCGATACTTTCCAACATCCACGGATTACTTGTTTTTGTGAGGGTTAGTTTGACCTGCATTAGTCTACGGACCCCATTTAATGGCATTTCCATCTCGGGGACCCCCAATTTATATTGTAAAATCAAGGTTAATGTAACTCTGAGAAACTCTAGAAATGTGTAATGAACGGAATGACATTTCTGGCCACAACGTGGGTGTCAATGGGCTGGGCTGTGGCGCTGCCAACTGACTTGTGTTTACTTTTTTCCCTCTGCTGTTCTTCATGATCACCTTTTAGTTCCTTTATCACAGCCAACAATCAAATCAAGGTCTGTGAAATACTTCTGTAATAATGACTATCTCTTACATATATAAGCAGACAGCCCTGTGATTAAACCTTTAGCATTACACTGCAACCACACTGGTTACGTTTTTATTCACAATGCAAAGTTATTGTTATTATAGCCCTTTTTGTAGACTTAGATAGCATTTGATACAGACGTATAGCATGTTACGTAGACAGCACTAGAATTGCATTGTATGTAGCCTGTTTAGTGTTTCATTAGTGTTTCATTAGTGTTTATTGTTTCATTAGTGTTTCATTAGTGTTTAGTGTTTCATTAGTGTTTAGTGTTTCATTAGTGTTTCATTAGTGTTTCATTAGTGTTTCATTAGTGTTTAGTGTTTCATTAGTGTTTCATTAGTGTTTAGTGTTTCATTAGTGTTTCATTAGTGTTTCATTAGTGTTTAGTGTTTCATTAGTGTTTCATTAGTGTTTAGTGTTTCATTAGTGTTTCATTAGTGTTTAGTGTTTCATTAGTGTTTCATTAGTGTTTCATTAGTGTTTAGTGTTTCATTAGTGTTTCATTAGTGTTTCATTAGTGTTTCATTAGTGTTGTGTTTCATTAGTGTTTCATTAGTGTTTAGTGTTTCATTAGTGTTTAGTGTTTCATTCGTGTTTCATTAGTGTTTAGTGTTTAGTGTTTCATTAGTGTTTCATTAGTGTTTCATTAGTGTTTAGTGTTTCATTAGTGTTTCATTAGTGTTTCATTAGTGTTTCATTAGTGTTTAGTGTTTTAGTGTTTCATTAGTGTTTAATGTTTCATTAGTGTTTCATTAGTGTTTCATTAGTGTTTCATTAGTGTTTAGTGTTTCATTAGTGTTTCATTAGTGTTTCATTAGTGTTTAGTGTTTTATTAGTGTTTCATTAGTGTTTAGTGTTTCATTAGTGTTTCATTAGTGTTTAGTGTTTCATTAGTGTTTAGTGTTTCATTAGTGATTAGTGTTTCATTAGTGTTTCATTAGTGTTTCATTAGTGCTTAGTGTTTCATTAGTGTTTCATTAGTGTTTAGTGTTTCATTAGTGTTTCATTAGTGCTTAGTGTTTCATTAGTGTTTCATTAGTGTTTAGTGTTTCATTAGTGTTTCATTAGTGTTTAGTGTTTCATTAGTGTTTCATTAGTGCTTAGTGTTTCATTAGTGTTTCATTAGTGTTTAGTGTTTCATTAGTGTTTCATTAGTGTTTAGTGTTTCATTAGTGTTTAGTGTTTCATTAGTGTTTCATTAGTGTTTCATTAGTGTTTAGTGTTTCATTAGTGTTTCATTAGTGTTTCATTAGTGTTTCATTAGGGTTTAGTGTTTCATTAGTGTTTCATTAGTGTTTCATTAGTGTTTCATTAGTGTTTAGTGTTTCATTAGTGTTTCATTAGTGTTTAGTGTTTCATTAGTGTTTCATTAGTGTTTCATTAGTGTTTCATTAGTGTTTCATTAGTGTTTAGTGTTTCATTAGTGTTTAGTGTTTCATTAGTGTTTCATTAGTGTTTCATTAGTGTTTAGTGATTCATTAGTGTTTAGTGTTTCATTAGTGTTTAGTGTTTCATTAGTGTTTCATTATACCCAGGGGGCAAAGGGGGTTGACCTGCATTTGTCATAACATACAAAGTTGTCCACCAGAAATAATATCTATGACCCCGTAGGATCACAACCTATATGGACAACCCGGTCAATGTTTGGGCCAAAGTCCAATATGGCCGCCCCAATATTAGCCCCTATTAGTTATAATGGGGGGTGAATTGGGCAAAATTTTAAACAGAGATATTTCCACTAAACTTCTCAGGTTGATCAATCATATAAATACGAACATTTATTTTATTGTACATTTCCATGAAATCCAATATGGCCACCACAATATGGCCGCCACAATATTAGCACCAAGAAAATAGGTTTTGGCTCTAACTTCTGAACCAGATGAGCTAGAAATGCAAACTTGGTGTCTATTTCATTGTTTTTGACCATGAGAGACTCAATGGAATACCTATTTTTATTATTGGGTGTGTCTGGACCCTTATTGTGCATATTTACAAGATGGTGGCTACCCGAAATAGTGCTTTACCATGATTTCTACCATGAGTGTTGACTGTTTTGGCAATCACACGCAGCATTTTGAACTAGCTGTAGGCTTTTCAGAGACTTACTTGGGCAGCCTGACAATAGCGAGTTGCAGTAGTCCAGCCTTGAGGTAACAAATGCGTGGACAAGTTTTTCTGCGTCATTTTTGGACAGGATGTGCCTAACCTTTGCAATATTACGCAGGTGAAAAAAGGCAGTCTTTGAGATTTGTTTGATGTGAGATTTGAAGGACATATCTTGATCAAAGGTAACTCCCAGATTCTTTACAGTGGCCTTGGAGGCCAAGGTAATGCCATCTAGGGAAAAGTTCTCGTCGGCTAGTTTGTCTCTTAGGGGCTTAGGGCCAATAACGATAACTTCCGTTTTGTCAGAGTTGAGGAGTAGGTAATTACGGGTCATCCAACTCTTTATGTCTTTAAGACATGCTTACCGTCTGCGAAAAGGGTCCGATGTCTAACTGTCTATAAGTGACACCAAGAAGAACAACTTACAACCTAAAAATCACTGAGAGCTCAGTGGCACCCTTGTTAAGATGACGTCCATGTGAGCCAGAGGTTGTGAGTTCAAATCCAGCTGAGTTCCTCCTAAACTTTCACTCTGCAGCATGTTTTGGAGAATAACATCCAGAAGAGAACTGGAAAGAGATGGAAAGCTGAGGAGATTCTCAGAGAGCATGGTGGCACTCTGTGATAAGCTGCTGTCTATGTGAGCCACAGGTCGTGGGTTCAAGTTCAGCCCATGGCCTCAGACGGCATACTATAGCATGCCGTTTTTCATCATTTTTGAGGATTTGAAAAAAAGACGAAAATCACTCAGAAACTACAAAACATTTCAAAGTAAAAAGTTCCAGCATGTGTCTAAGCTGAATTATAAAAAGTGTGAATGGAGTTTCTAGGTGAAAGTGATTTTTTGACGTGCCAATAGCTGCCATTGAGCCCCATTATGAATTTCTCAAATTTGAAAGCACTATTTCAAGGTTCAAGGTTGTCTTTATTGCTAAAATTATGAAACATTTCAAAGATTCCTTTTCAGGCAAACATGTCCACCGTAAGATGAACCTAAGTAGGTTTGAATGGGGTTTCTAGGTGTAAGTATGTAGGACTAGTAGCGTACAACACGGGTATCTTGGTGGTGTAGGTAATCTTGTAGACCAGGCCCATTGCAAGTTGTACTCTGTCATCAACCCTATAAGTCATTCATTGTGCAGAAAAAACAGGAAGAATGCCGTGTTGCACTTACTCAGTTATAATATTGATGACATTCAGCCAGGCAGATTTGATGTTGTGAATTTCAAAATTCTTCGATTGACCAGCCATGGCGTCATTGTTAAATTGTTAAAAATCACAATGCCATTAGACATTCTTGTTGGCTAATTATTGGTGAGATGGGAAGGTTTTCATTTCAACCCTTTTCATATCAATAATCAAGGTCCATTATATATTCGAATTTTGAGCCACGGACCACCATTTGATGCGATTTTGTCCACAATTCCATGCTGTATTGATGTGGTACCATTAGGAGAGATATCAGGCAAACATCAAAATAACAATTCTTCTACATTCTCTAATTGTGTAGACTTCTTGTAAATTAAGTAATGCAATGGAACCCCCTCAAGGACCACTGATGGTCCCCTTACCACTGGTTGAGAAGCACTGCTATAGAGATCTGTTCAGCCCCGAACGTCTCTCCAGCTGTTTATAGTGGGTGGGGCCAAATTTCAGTAAATCAGGAGAAACTACCCATTCATCAGCTTAAAATTTATAGTGATCCATTTCCAATATTGTCTGTTCATTTCTTTGTGTCTTCACTTCCAATTTCACTTGTTTCTCCTGTGGAAATTCTTTCTCCTGATTGGATAACATTGGTATCCCGACCTGAAAAATACATTTTCTGAAAAGCTGGAGACAGCAAGACACTCTCTCTCCCCCCCCTCTCTCTCCCTCTCTCTCTCCCCCACCCCCCCCCCCCCCCCCCTCTCTCTCTCTCTCTCTAGCCCTCACACACATATGCATTTTTAAAATTTTATTTAACCTTTATTTAACCAGTAAAAAACACATTGAGACAAGTGGGAACTGGCCAAGAGGCAGAAATAAAATTACACTTCAATACCACATCGTCAATGTTACATTTTGGACCAGCAAATACAACATTCATAATACATCTCAAAGTACCTAAATAATAATAATAATAATAATAGAATAAATACAACAAGTCACCAGTCACAAGTCACCAGCATGAACATATCCAAGCATGTGCAGGTGTTGGACTGTACATCAAAGATGATCCTTTTGCATGCACGCACGCACGCACAGGTCCTAAATGACTACAGCCACTTGCCCTGACCTCTACTGTATATTGGTCCTTTGAGAAACTGGTACAACAGGAATGTCTGGACAAAAACTAAATGCACCTTGATGGGTTTCAGGGCTGGTACACAAGTCTATTTGGTTTCAGTTTACGCTCTCAAGAGTAAAATTATTGTTAAACATCTGCATTACTTAATTTACAAGAAGTCTACACAATTAGAGCATGTAGAAGAATTGTTATTTTGATCGTTTGCCTAACATATATTTTGCGTCTGAGAGGCTAAATCTCATCAAAATGGTGGTGCATGGCTTAAATGCCGAATAAATAATGGAACTTGACATGAAAAAGGTTGAAAACCACTGCTATAATTGGTATATCTTACAAATTTATTTTTTCTTTTCCTTTTTTTTAAAGCTGTGCTTTTGCAGTGGTTAATTTATACATTTCTTCCATTGGCCGCTCGCGCTCTGGTAAAGGGTTGTGTTTCATCTTGTTAACGATCGGGACGAGAATTTCCAAAATGCTCCTGTTTGCTGTCTCTGCGCTGTACACGATATAGAGCGTCCACAGGAAGAAAATCGCCACAAACAGCAGGGACAATTTGAACTGTGCCGCTCCCTGGACACAGAAACAAAACAAAAATATATATAAACGGTCAGTCAGGGCAGGGAAGGATTGTTGTAGCCCCTAATCATGCATAACCATTACACCCCTGACATCATTCATTTACTTTATTACTTTATTTACCAAGCCTGGTAAAGAACAATTGCCGGAAGTGCACCACCAGAACTTCTGATGGTGGGAAAAGTACTCAAATATTTTACTTAAGTAAAAGTATCAATACTGCAATATCGAAATACTCTGTTACAAGTAAAAGTCTGGTATTCAAAATGTACCCGAGTACAAAAGTAATGGTATAAAAATGTACTTTTAAAGTACAAAAAGTAGAAAGTACTCTTTATATAGAATGTCCCATTTCAAGTTTTCAAAAAATCTTTTGAAAATATAGCATATGTACAAGGGCTGAGAAACTGGTACAACAGGAATGTGTATAGGGCTGAAGTGGTTATATGTTTTGTAATAATAATCATAATCCACAAAGTAACTATAGTAACTAAAGTTTAAAAAAAAGATGTAGTGGTGTAAAAGTACAATATTTGGATCCGAGATGTAGTGGAGTAGAAGTCAACATATTGGAATTTGGAAAAACTCAAGTACAAATACCTCACAATCAGAAATTAAGTAAATGTACTTCGTTACTTTCCACCATTGATTTCCAATATACTTCCAGTTAAGACTAGTAGTTCTAGTAGTTCTTGCCCAGCCTAGACCATGCACACTCTAGCAATGCATATTCAAGAAGACCCATAGTTTCAACGTCACATTATAGCATGAGTTTTAGGAAGAAAAAAAAGTGTTGTGGGAGTGTGTGGGTATACCTGTTTGTTTTGAGTTAGCCAAGAGTCAAAGCAGTCCAAATTATCAGTCCAAATAGTTCTGTCAATTATTCCTGCACCAGCAATCCTTGCTTCCTGGAGTGGGAAAGAGTTTATGAATTATTATTAGGACAAGTCCAAACACACATGAAAATGGCTGAACAGGGTAAAAGTCCACCCGCTTCAAATGTTATATCAATATCAACCGATAATCACCAGTAGGTTACTTATCAAGACGATCTTATCAACCTACTTCTACTGGGAGCCTACTGGCTGCGAACACGGAAGTGAAACTGACTTATGTGGCCGGTTAAAACTGATATGAGGTTAGGGGACTTACCTGGCTCGTTAAAACTGACTGTCCCTGGTTAAGACCGAGGTTAGGGTTAGCGTTAGATTTAGTCAGACAACACGCCCAAAGCCCATGTCTCTGTTTCCTAATCGCAGCCAGTAGGCTCCCAGTATATGATACAGTAGGTCGATAAGATCGTCTTGATAAGTAACCTACTGGTGATTATCGGTTGATTTTCATTCGACATCGTGATAATAGCGTCCAAAAAGGCATGTGGTCCTGTTTTTCCTCCAACCCTGGCTATAATTGATTAAACAGACCACGTACCTCATCCATTTTGCAGTCGATAGGTTGATTTGGGGCACTCTCCTCCATGTCTGACCGTGGCGATTGTGTTTTTGGTAGTGGTGACTATGGCTGAGTTTGTCACCATGAATGTCCTCAGTGGCTACCTGCCTGATTGGCTAGTAGTGGTATTGCTATACCCGATTCCTCTCCAGCACAGTTTCGACAAACAGGTTTTAGTCCCAAAGTCATGCAGATGCTTTTGGGTGTATGGCACCACCTAGCTAGAATTAACTCCGAACCGGAATGGTTGGTAAGGGACAGACACCTCCAAGCCAAGCCGGCTTGATGTCAATAGGCTCCATGCACAGCAGCCATGTTGGAAAGGAATGTCCTTCCTTACTTCACATGTAATAATAATAATAATAATAATAATAATAATAATAATAATAATATATACGATTTATATAGCGCTTTTCTAGGTACCCAAAGTCGCTTTACAGAACAGAAGTAAAAACAATTGTATTAGAAAACTATATAGTTAAAATGTTAAAAACTAGAAATCAAAATCAAAAGTGTTACCAATGAAGGCTAATGAAGTCTCTGTTCCATTCTGGTCAAACATAGTTCGTGAAAACCATGAAAAACAACATACGTCAGAAAGCATGATTTTCTGCATTCTTTAGTTTTTAAGACCATGAAAAAACAACATAGGCTACTATGTCAAAAAGCATGATTTTCATATGTTTTTTGTCAAACCATGAAAAACGACATACTATAGTATGTCTTTGAAAACCATGACAAACGACATACTACATTTTGAGAAGCATGATTTTCATCACGCCTAGGGGTCCCTGACACCTTTTAAAGACCCCTGCACTAGTGTGTTACATATGGCTAAATGTCCTGCATGCATGTTTTCCCCAAAGTTCCCTGGGTTTGAATGAGTAAACACAACCCAAATATAGCTCCCCTGACCAGCCTCCTATACTGGCATGTGAAACCAGACACACTGTGCAGCTTGTGCTTGTCCTATATGGTAAGTAAGATGTTCCTCGAGCTTTGTTTCTTGATTGTTGATTATTTACCCAATTTATTCATAGTCTGCAATGAATTACATTTCTTTTATTTTCCTTTTTTCAGAAATACATATGTACATAGAATATGAATATGGAGGCATTCCAGGTAATATCTGAATGTGTTGTTTGCACACGCGTGCACGTGCCGTCTGTGTGCGGATTGAATATATATTAGTCAAAAATGAGTGTGGAGGAGGTCCCGTAAAAGATTTAGGCTAGCCCCTTAGTCCAGTAAATAAAGTACAAAATTCCTCTCAGGTTGGACAAAATTGGATTATTTTGTTTCTCAACTGATTCTGACAGGACATTAGGTCTACTAGCCAGGATAGAAAATCTACCATAATCTGCTCACTGCTAATACCCTAAATTTGCCTTAATCCAAGATGGCCCTATTGATAACCTATTATAAAAGGCAATATTTTCTAAATTTTATTATGCTTTAAGTAGCATGTGACGTGTCAAACACTCCTTGGACTAAATTTGGCCATAGCCACTTGCCCAAATGTCCCCAAAATGTGCTGACCTCATCACATTTGTCATGACGGCTATGGACATTTTTAGCCCAAGGAGTGTTTTTTGTGCAAAACTAATGCTTGGAATATCTATAAACTCAAAATGTGGCACGAGGTTTGGACAATTATGCGGTTTCCGTGGCAGTACGCCCTCTAGACTCTAGAGGGCGTTCTAGAGTCTAGAGCAGTGGTTCCCAAACCTTTTCATGTCAAGGACCCCCAAAATGACACGAATTAGCCCACGGACCCCCATTTGAAAAGATATGCCAGGAGACCCCCATAAGAGAAGATTTTTACGGCTCTAGCAATGATTCTCAACCCGCTTAATTTCAAGGACCCCCAGTTTGACATGCATATTAGTCTACAGACCCCCATTTAATGGCATTTCTATCTCTGAGACCCCCAATTTATATTGTAAAATCAATGTTAATTTAACTCTGAGGGTGTACAAACGGAACCAAATGGACCCTAACGGGTCCATTTGGTTCTGTTTGTACACTCTGAGTTACAGACCCATAAGGGTCCATTTGGTTCCAAACTATCATTTAGCTGGGGACCCCCTGGAACTCCCTTAAGGACCCCTGGGGGTCCCCGGACCCCGGTTTGGGAACCACTGCTCTAGAGTGTACGGGAGCCCTTCTACAGGTACCAGAGCTCAGGAGGGAGGTTCCTGAGCTGAGCTCCACCAAGCTCCGGCGCAAATTAAGCATTGTCTTTCACCCAACATAGACAACATTAAACTAGAGGGTCTGGGCGCTACGTGGCCCTCACATCTAGAGTTTGGGTCGCTACCTTACGTGGCCCTGACACCTACGTATGTCTGAGTCTTTGTCAGAGTACCTATTATGGAGATCCCTCATTAGTATGCCCATAATATATCGGCATGCCCATATCCAGGCATATGGGAATTCCAATACAAACAATACCGCTGTGACCCAGGGCTAGTGGAAGTGACGTCAGGACGTCTGTACTATTATTGCCCTAATGATCTGTGATAACACCTCTGTGTGTGTGTGTGTGTGTGTGTGTGTGTGTGTGTGTGTGTGTGTGTGTGTGTGTGTGTGTGTGTGTGTGTGTGTGTGTGTGTGTGTGTGTGTGTGTGTGTGTGTGTGCGCGTGTGTGTGTGTATAGGTCCTGCTTATGGTTGTTTTAAGTGCTGTGGTTGACGAGGCCAGTGCTCAGTCCTTCCGCTGGGGCATCTGCCCCCTTCCCCCTGTTCAGCAGGACTTCAATGTCTCCAGGGTGAGCTACTGCTACTGCTCTGTGGTGGGAAAAAGTATAAGTAAAAGTCCAGAATGTCAAAATGTACTTGAGTAAAAGTATTGGCATCAAAATGTACTTAAACTACCAAAAGTAAAAGTACTCATTATGTAAAATATCTCATTTCAAGTCTCCAAATGTATACAAATCTTTTGAATATAGCATATCTACAAGCTCACAATTCGTAGCATGGTGACTCATATTTCCCTCCTAATACACAAGGGTGGCATGTCTTTTCAATTACTTTTTTTCAACATGGCCCCTCACGTATTAAACAAAGCGTGTCTATGAATATCAAATATCGAAATACTGAATCAAAAAAAAAGAAAAAAAAAAAAAGAAGAACTCTGCCTCCAGCAGACAACCCCATAACATGTTTGAAAGTGAAATATCCCTTTGATGCTTAGTAAACTTGACCTTTCTTTCACCCTGCACTCTGTGTTCTCTTCTCTTCATTCCCTGGACACCAAACCTCAGTACATGGGTACCTGGTTCGAGATAGAGAAGCTGCCTGCTGTGTTTGAGAGAGGAACATGTCAGCAGGCCACCTACACTCTCCTCGGTGACGACACGGTCAACGTCCGCAACGCAGAGCTGCTGTAAACCTCACTCCTTTTTAACCGTGTGCCTTGATGGTGTCGTAATGCCTATGATGATTTGTTAGACCACCTACCGAAAAAGTAGCCGACCTACAAGCTCAGTGAGCTTATGGATCGATTGTGAAATAATAGTTCTGCTGGATCTGGGATCTCTTCTCCACTGGTCCCTCCATAACTATTTTAGTATAGTTTTTATTTGTTGACAAAATTGCCAGTATATTTATTCATATAGTAATCATAGCTTTAATAGTTTTTATTCAGTTTTCTTCAGTGAAAAAGTGAACACTGCCAAAGTTAACACTGCTTACCTCTTTGCTCACTCCATCGAGATATAAATATCTCTTTCTTTATATCTCATTTCATTCAGCACAATGCACTGATCTTGTCCATCTACCTCCAACCCCCCCCCCCCCCCCCCCCCCAACAGTTCCAGTGGACAGGTGAATGCCATTGAAGCAGTGGCTAAAGTTGAAAACACTTCCCAACCTGCTATTCTGGCTGTCAGCTTCTTCAAAGGTAAAATGCTGCAACCTAGAACTTTATATATTGTGAGATACTTGAATACCTTCAAATAGATTTAGTTTTAATTTATTTTCTATTTTTCTTGCCTTTCTGTATTTTTGGTCGTTGGTCGGAAATGTGCTATATAAATAAAGTTTGATTTGATAAATCAATAAATGGTTCAATTACAAATGGTGTTTTTTCATTTTTTATTAATTTTTTGCCCAGGGGTCCCAGACTCTCCCTATTGGGTCCTGTCCACAGATTACCTGACTTCTTCTCTGGTCTACTCCTGCTGTGACTACCTGACGCTTTTCCACATCGACTACGCCTGGATCCTGGCACGCACGCGGGCGCTTCCTGACCACGTCGTCAGGCAGCAGCGTGACAAGCTGGCTGCGGCCGGCATCCGCACAGACCGCCTCACTGTGTCCAACCAGACTGGATGTGACGCACTGCCCTGACGACACACATGTGGCTGCTATTATGTGATGTATTGATCAAGTCAATGGAATAGATCAGGGGTGGGCAACTGGCGGCCCAGGGGCCACATGCGGCCCCCACCTTCACTTAATGCGGCCCGCATGTTAATATCAGAATACTGATATAGTATTGATTTCAGTTACAATTCCAAACCCGCTTTAATGACTTCATTACTAGTATTAAATGACTAGTACAGTAGTACTTAATGACTAGTATTAAAATGTTATTGTCTTTTTGTGTCCAATTATGTTAACAGTTCATAAAGAATGCATTTGAAATTCAATACAAATTATTCAGGTTTTCAATTCAAATATAGCAAAAATAGCTGATCTACAAGCTCAAAACGCGTCGCATTGCGATGCGTTTTGAGCATGTAGATCAGCTGTTTTTGCTACGACAGTAATATACACTGTGACCCTCTGGAGTGAGTGTGGAAATATATTGGCCCTCGCCATCGTCAAAGTTGCCCACGCCTGGAATAGATGGCAAAATAAAAGTACTTTCTGGCCTTGACAGCCCATACAGCCAAACAGAAAAGTCCTGTCTGATTTTATTGAATGACGTTAAACGACGTTAAACTCACTTTGTCACTCGATTTGCCACTCACTTTATGCATGCTCAGAATCAGGAATTCTGTAAAAACAATACTCGGCATTGATCCGTTTAAAACATGTATTTGACATTAACACAACATTGCTACAGCACAAAATAAACCCTTCACTTTACGGGGGTGATATGTAAGGTAGCAGCATAAGGACGGACATGAGAAGAGATGCATTTTCAACCGCCTTGTGTACATCACAAATAAAGTAATCTTTTTGCTACATTCCAAAATGTCTCAGGCCAAGGACCCCTTAGCTGAGAGAGAGATGAAGCAGGGACCCCCGCTACATATTAAGCCTATATGACAGCACTATCATCGGTGTTAAATTCATGTATTTTTGTTTGGTTGACTTATCAATAATGGTGGATTCATTCAGATTTAACTACATAAACCCTCGATATTAAGTAAACTTGACTGCTGACTCTGTCAGCTGGTATTTCAGGAAACCTTTTTGCCGACAATAGCTGAACTGCAAGCTCACAACACCTTGTGTGCTTGTTGTAGATCTGCTATTGTTTGGCTGATTTTCTGCCCAGAGTAGGGATGCTAGGATTGAAGTTCCTAGTATCACACAACGACTTGGTGGACTCCCTGTGGTAACTCTGTGGACTCCCTGTTGAAGACCCCTGCTATAGAATGTTTGTTCAGTAAAAGACATCAAGACATTATGGGAAAGGCAATAGAAGTGGTACAGAAATAATGTATGGACTGATTGAGTTATTACTTACTTCTGAACAGTCTGGTGCCAAATGGGCCCTTATTAATTAATTTGAAAGTGCAGATTTGACTTACTTGCTTCGAGATACTGATACAAATGGTACAAGCTTTCATGTTTCACTACTCACCAATCAACATCAGCCAATAAGAGAGCAACATTCTTGGTGACGTAACCAAATGATGCTGGTCCCCGATTGGGTTACGGGTCTTAAACAAGAGAGACCGACATACTACATACTCAGCCAATCGCAGTACTTGCGTGCTCTGCTTGCGCAAGTAATAATGTTCTGGCGAGAGTGGTTCCCCCGACTGCCACTCAAACTGGCTACTGGGCCAATCACAGCGTGTCTTGCACAATTTTAAAACATGGCCCGCCTCACGTATTAATGATAAGCTTGCAGCTAATTACCTAAGCCAGTGGTTTTCAACCAGTGGTCCGTGAGGGGGTTCCAGGTGTTCCCTAGCTAAATGATGGAGAGTTGGTAACCAAATGGACCCTTATTAGGTATTAAAATGACACCAAATGGACCCATCAGAGTAAAATTGTTAAAAACCTGCATTAGGCTAATTAATTTACACAATTGGATGTAAAATAATTGTCATGTATCAACTGTTGCCTGTTATCTCTCCTATAGTACCATCATCAATACGGATTTGTGGGCAAAATCTTATCCAGCGACAACAAAATATTATTTTAGTTTTGGTCGATCTGCGACGCTAAATCTCATCAAATGGTGGTCGGTGGCTCAAATGCCAAATCAATAATTGACCTTGATGTGAAAAAGGTTGAAAGCACTGAGCTAAGTTAACACCTGCAAAAAACTCACCCATGGTGACTTCTGCTGCAGAAACATGATGTTGTAGAATGTTTGTAGAAGATTTTTTTCCTCCACCAGCCAGGTAAAAACACTGACTACTCACTCGACGTCCATGTCAATAAATGTTACATTTCGTGATTTCGAGTTGTTTAACTCTTTTTACTTTAACAAACAGCTTGTTGTAACAAACACTAGCAGTGTGTTTGTTTGTTGGCGTGTCTGTGGTGACGGTCTGTGACCAAAAGGTGGCGTGCGCGACCTGCTGAGGACATATCCCACTGTCTGCAGCTCTGAAGTGCATTTCTGCTTAATGTGGTTATGCATGGTAACTGCCCATGGCATATTTGGCAAGAACAACAAGCCAGAGATGACAAGAGCAGTGATGGAGATGCAAGAAGGGAGTTGGAAGAGTAGAGATAGTGTGTTTACTCATATTTGTATTTATTGTTTACAAAACCAGTGGTTTTCAACCCTTTTCATTATTTATTCGGCATTTGCTCCGACCACCATTTGATGAGATGTATAGCCTAGTCTCAGAGCCATTGTTGGATAAGATTTTGTCCACCACAATTCCATGCTGTATTGATGTTGGTCCCAAAAGAGGCAAACGTTGATCAAAATAACAATTATTCTAGATTAGTGTAGACTTAGTGTAAACCCTCAATAAAAACAAAGTAAAAAAAAGAAAAAGAAAAAAAGAAACCAAATGGACCTGTAAGCCGTAATGTTTAATTTTACACTTTCAAGAGTTAAATATCTAATAAGGTTGCATTTGGTTGCCAACTCTCTCCATCATTTGGCCATGGGGACCACCTGGAACCCCCTCAAGGACCACTGGTGGGGCCCGGACCACTGGTTGAGAACCACTGGCTATATATTATAAACAAAAGGCTGGTCAAGGCCGGCAGTGAGAGAGGGCAGAGAAGAAACAAGGAGTTTTGTTACTGACTGTAGCAATCAAATGTGATCGCACTGCCTTCGGACCATCCGACAGAGTTGAGCACAGCACGAGATATATAAAGGTCTCCGGTCAAACACATGTTCGGTCATGGGTGTGATGTCACGATGCAACATGCATTCTTCATATCACAAAGTCAATACTGCAGTTAGCACAGTCGAGATACTTTGTCACGAAGGGACCATCATCATATTTTCTTTATTTTAACTCTAATATCTTGGTGTAGTCGCGATTCGCTATGCACCATGGGTAATATGCAAATCAACCAGCGTCACAGGGACCACAGAGCCACTGATCGGCATTCGGCACATTTCAAAACCAAGGCACAATTAAACAGTCACAGTGTGGAAATAAGTAGGCTATTTTCTTTATGTCCCATCAGTTGATAACACTGTAACACAGTAACAGTGTACAATTAAGCCTAATTCAGCTGTTGGGCTGTTGTTTGGAATTCAAAATGACCTAGAAAGGTTCTAATTATTTATAGATGAGCAGTGCTGCACACTCGTCACTGGGTGGCAGTGGAGAGTTATAGTGATGGGGTACTGATCTGGTTGGTGCCGATAGCAATGTCCCTATGTCCCTATGTCCATCCAGATGTATGTTTAGAGTACCAACAGGGGGCGCTGTTGCACCACTCACTTCAGACTGGTCTGATTTTTTTTTCTAAGCCAAGTTTAGGGCTTAAAAGAAATGTCTAGTTGGTTGAACTTTAGTTGTATACCCTAATGTTTACAGTTCAAAATAAACTATAAAGTTCTTAGTACTTTATTGCTGTGTCATACTGTAAGGTTAGGTAGACCCTGTAGACCCATTGTCCTCATATTCACTCGTAGTTTTTTAGAGAACTATTCATCGTAGAAAGCTGAATTTAGTATTTATAGTATAATTGCGACCCTCTGATCCCAAAATAGCAAAGAACATTTTTAATTGCGACCACAGGTCGCATTTACTATGGAATCTTGCATTTCCCGTCAGTGTGTCATGTCACACCAGGCAAGTGAAATCACATGACATCAGCCACCATATATGGTGCCTGCATGCCCAGGTCATCGTGACATCATGTGACATCATCATCAGGGATGTCATAGTAAATGCGACCTGCTGTCGCAGTTAAGCCCATATATGGAGATCCCTGATGCCATCAATATTGGCCAGCAACTCTACAGCTGACCTCAGACCTCAGATCTCCATATAGGCCTATGGACATCAGAACCTGTTCATCCATCCTTCCTCTTCAATGTCTCCCTTTTGACTTATACCTGTCCATTCAAACTCTAGACGGGCCTGCCCCAAAGTTATTGGTGCAGCCGCGCCCGGCAGCAGGCGAAAACTAGTTCTCAACAGGCCCGTACCTGTCCATTCGAACTCTAAGTTATTAGTGCAGCCGCAGCCGGCGCTAACTAGAGTTCTCAACAGGCCCGAAAATGAAGGCCCGGCCCTACCTTGGCCCTCGTCAAACCCTGTACACTCAAGAGAATGTCCCCGCTACCACCCTTAGATCTCCATATACTGTATGGAGCTGACCTGTTCTGACATTCCATATGTTCATCTGGCATCATCAAGCCCAGTACACTCAAGATATGCTTCTTATATGGCGAGTAAATTCTCAACAGGGCCACCTGTCCGTTCAAACTCTAGACGGGCCTACCCCAAATATATTAGTGCAGCCGCACCCGGCGAAAACTAGAGTTCTCAACAGGCCCGAAAATTAAGACCCGGTCCTACCTGGGCCCTCATCAAACCCTGTACACTCTTCCACGCTTAGATCTCCATATACTGACCTGTTCTGACATTCCATATGTTCATCTGGCCTCATCAAGCCCTGTACACTCAAGACATGCTCCTTATATGGCCACTACAGAATTCATTCCATGTTGATCTGACCCCCCATACCAAAGCGCCAGCGCTCGCCCAGCAGTCTGCCGTCAACGAGGCAGACTGCTCTATAATTGAGTTCAAATGGAACTCAATTATCATAGACGACAGACACAGTACAGACACAGAGCTTGACTATTTTTTGTTCATGAAAACTTTGCTTTTCGTTTTGACCTCGCTAAAATGCGAGTGTGTAACTGTGGCAGAAAGACTGATACAAAGAAGGGGTAGGACCCGATACGTTTTTAACTAAACTTCTTCCTATTCCTTTTTCGAACATAAACTAAGGATAATAGATATCTCTTGTTTAATTTTGTTTTATTATTATTTTAAATCTAGTTCTTCCTTTATTTCCTTTGCCTGTTCATTTATGTTTTAATATGTTCGAAATAAATAAATAAATGAAAAAATAAATTGTCAGGCTGATGTTACTTTTTGGAACACACTTCTGTGACCCAGGGATAACGGAGTGACAATGTGACATCAGGACTTTGATACTATGTCTACAGTATATGGTGCATTTCAATATTTAACTAAGACAGGGCTTTGTGTGTCTGTACCCCCTCGTGACGTCAAAGCGTGACTGTGTGTGTCTGTACCCCCTTGTGATGTCAAAGCGTGACTGTGTGTGTCTGTACCCCCTCGTGACGTCAAAGCGTGACTGTGTGTGCCTGTACCCCCTCGTAGCTTTGTGTGTCTGTACCCCCTCGTAGCTTTGTGTCTGTACCCCCTCGTAGCTTTGTGTGTCTGTACCCCCTCGTGACGTCAAAGCGTGACTGTGTGTGTCTGTACCCCCTTGTGACGTCAAAGCGTGACTGTGTCTGTACCCCCCCGTGACGTCAAAGCGTGACTGTGTGTGTCTGTACCCCCTCGTGATGTCAAAGCGTGACTGTGTGTGTCTGTACCCCCTCGTGACGTCAAAGCGTGACTGTGTGTGTCTGTACCCCCTCGTGACGTCAAAGCGTGACTGTGTGTCTGTACCCCCTTGTGACGTCAACGCGTGACTGTGTGTGTCTGTACCCCCTCGTGAAGTCAAAGCGTGACTGTGTGTGTCTGTAGCGTGACTGTGTGTGTCTTTGAAATGGGGTAAGAAAGGACAACAGCCATTTGATTGACACACCGTTCCATAATATAATCTTTATTGCTTTGTCTCAAAGGGGTTGGATACAGAACAGAACAGGCAGGGTGTTTACATCCGTTTGATTCTGTGAAGCACTGACATGGATGTAGGCCTACTGACGCCATATGGAGATGTAGGCCTACTGACGCC
Organism: Electrona antarctica; assembly: GCF_951216825.1. Taxonomy (NCBI): domain Eukaryota; kingdom Metazoa; phylum Chordata; class Actinopteri; order Myctophiformes; family Myctophidae; genus Electrona; species Electrona antarctica. The sequence continues at coordinate 24,128,417 of NC_136801.1, read as the reverse complement.
ATATGGAGATGTAGGCCTACTGACGCCATATGGAGATGTAGGCCTACTGACGCCATATGGAGAGGAAACCACACCGTTAAAAAGGATACAAGTCAAAAACGAAAAGAAAACAGAAGAGGAATGAACGGTGAGTGACCCCCAGGCCCCCACAGATGACTGGTAGTTAATTCATGCTTTGAGAGCGGGGTCCAGTTTTCGTGTGTGTGTGTGTGTGTGTGTGTGTGTGTGTGTGTGTGTGTGTGAGAATGAAGCTGTATTCTAGCCGTCACAACCCTTGATTTGGTTGTTCCACTGCCTAAAAGCGGAGAGAGAGAGAGAGAGAGAGAGAGAGAGAGAGAGAGAGAGAGAGAGAGAGAGAGAGAGCGCTTGTTGAAGAAAAGCAAATAGAAGTTAAAGGTGGTTAAACAAAAACAGAAGATGTATATTTGAAAACAAAAAAATCATCAAGATTGTTTTCTGTTCTTTTCTGATGTCAAGCTTCACAGTCAAGTGCTTAATGTAGTGATTGACAGTTCTGAATCATCATAACCCCCCCCCCCCCCCCCCCCCCCCCCCCTCCCCCAAAAAAAAACCCAGAAAGAAAACTAAGAAAACAAAATTAAAACAAAACAAAAAAAAAGTAATACACAAATATTCATGACTCGGAAGAACCTCTTGCAACTCAGGGGAAAAAAGGTGTATTTTGTATAATGGATTTTAGAAAGACCCTGAGAGCGAGATATTTATATATATATATTTATAATATGATAGATAGAAACGGAAACTGAGAACATGTTTTAAAGTAAAACAACAAATCATCCATAATTGAACAAATCAGGTTAACATGCAGAAGAAATTATAACCTAACCTAAAACCACCCTTTAACTGAACACAATAGATTTTCACAGTTTTTATACGCATTTATATATACATACATATATATGAAATATATATACACATATATACCGTATATATATATACATATGTATATATGAAATATATATATATCATATATGAAAAACATTACCGAAAAACAAAACAAATAAAACCATGTCTAAGCCAAAACTAACAATGAAACAAATAGACCCAACACAGTCCGTTATCAACTCATATACAGGTGATCTATAATAAAGCTTTTTCGATTCAGATATTGATTATTATTATTATTGCTAGTCTGCTTTCCACCCGACCCGATAAGACGGGCCAGTTTAGTCTGCACAACATCAGAGGAAAAGAACGCAACAATGGTCATCGTCTGTCACTCAAAACACGTCTGCAGAAATAGACGTGATAATACATGGCTTCTCCTCAAGTCATCATAGAAACTAACTTGACACACGCACGTACGTAGGAACACACACACACACACACACACACATGCACACACTCACGTGCATTATGCACGCCTGGGATCCAAATAAATACATTTAAAAACAGTTCATGTGCATTCCAATGGAACTCCAGTATTCATATGGCCACACACACACACACACACACACACACAAACTAAGGGAAGGGGGGGGGGGACAAAGATACGTGAAAAAGGAGAAGCTCATAGTCTAGTGTGCGAGTTCTTGCATTTAGCATCTCCTGCTGTGCCTTAACCACTTAAACCCCATGTACTATATTCTTGGTTGACTGGAGTCACCCAGGGCTCTGTGCAAGGCCCTCTCCTTATTCCTCTCCACACCAAATACCTTCGCCTGAAAATAGGCGATCTACGTATAATCTCGAAGAAAACGTTTGCCCATTATTAACAGAAGGGACGCTATAGGGTTCACGTGGTTAAGCCTAGTTCACGCTTTGGCGAGAAATAAACATGTCTTTATTTTGCTGTTACAGTATGGCGAGAGAGAGGGGGAGGGGGTGAGCTGCAGTACCAGGGTGTGACCACAAGGGGTCCGCCACCACAAGCTGCTTAGATGGGGCATAATAATAAAACCTCTGAACTCTCTTGTTGTGCCTCCTCCGTTTGAATTCCTCAGCTCTCGGATATAATACTACCGCATAAAGAAAAAAAAGAACACTCTTTCACATAGTCTCTCTGTCCTGATTGTGCTGCGATGTGCTGTAGTAGTTAAGTTAGTTAGTTAGTAGTAAGTAATAATAATAGTACAAGTAGTTTGGGGTTGGGTTAGTGCCACTAACGTGCCTGTAGCCGACTGTCAGCAAAATGAGTTTCGACACATCTTCCTATCTGTCCACTGCACGCAGTGCACCGTCAAGTGTTACAAATGGAGACATTAGGATGTTACTGTGTGGACTCCGCGACTGTCCCGTCTGTCTGTCTGTCTGTCTGTCTGTCTGTCTTTGTCGTCTGTCCAATGCTGTACAGTTTTGTCGTGAGCTGCTGAGGTTTGTTTTGTTTTGTTAATTGAGGTTTCTTGACGTAGAAAAGGGGAAAAGGAGAAAAAAAAAAGTGGAAGGAAATTATACAAGAAACAAAGAACTGCATTAACAAATGCACTGGTTCTGACATCCATCGTTGATAGGTGGCCCCACCCCACACCCTTTTAAGGTCAAAGGTTCTGATTAGGGAGGTTGGTTTGGGCTGGGGTGGGGGGAGCAGGGTGATGCAGTTCAAGTAGACGACTAATAATGAAAAAAAATAATAATAATAAAGAAAACAAACTGCCTAAAAGATTATGAACTGCAACATTAATAGTGTCCAACGCCCCTCATCCATCCATCCATCCAATTCCAAACATGAACTTGATATAGGGAGGGGGAAGCGTCCAATTAAGGCTTTGGGCCAGAACCCAGAGAGCCGGGCCAAACACGTCAGTTCAGAGTCAACTAACCATGTTATGAACCCAGGAAGGTCCAAGAAGGAACCGTGCTAGATGTAGAGGGAAAATGAGTGGAAATGCTAGCTTCCTGTTTGGCCTTACAATAGAACCAGGCCAAGGAACCATGCTACCCTGGGCCCTGGTTGGCCCAAGGTAGCATCTAAGCTCATTGTTTCTCAAACGTTTTAATTTCAAGGACACCCCATAACCCTGAGAGTTCCATTTGTACGCTCTCAGAGTTACAGACATGATGGAAGGGTCCATTTGGAACCCTCTTAAGCAACCCCAAGGGGTCCCTGGACCCCACTTTGAGAACAACCAGTCCATAGCCCAGGTTAGCCTGCTTGGTCATGCAGTGTTGTCCGTGGTTAGGTTACAGGCTTGGAAGACACTTGGGAGGACATGCAGACCTGGTCATCAACCTCAGTGTGAGCTGGTCTGAAATCAGCTCTTATCGCAGACCTCGAAGCGGTACACTGGAGATGAGCTGAACCCGGGTCAGACGTTAGCAACGTGTGGTTGGTTAACACTTTTCAGAGGCCCTTGAATGAAGCTTCCATTAACACTAAGGGGGGCGACGGTGAGAGAGAAGAGCGGTGGGGGAGTTGGACCACATACACGCGTGCACACATTCGCTCACACAGAAAAAAGTAGGTTTGTTTTTTGTTCAGGTAAAAATACACAAAAGGTTTCCCCCTCCCTTCACCTGAATCCCATTAATGATGCTCTCACCCAACCGCGCGCACACACGCGTACACACACACACACACACACACACACACACACGCCTCATGGCCAACAAAGACAAGGACTCAACCGAGAATGACTATGAATAAGAAATCACTAACACACACAAACAAACTCTTAGAGCCGAGCAAATATTGCCCATATCAGTCTATGGCAAGAGAGAGGGACATACGGATGGGATGAGCAGATATGTATACTGTAGCATGGTGATGCATAAAGAAAGAACAGAAGACCACAAAACCATAAACCGCTACATCCATCCTTTGAATAGTCCGTTTTCACAGGGAGAGGTTGGGTGTGATGATGTGTTGACAATTTGTCAAAAGTCTGCCCTTGTGTGTTCTCAACGTACAAAAACAAAACACAAAAACACTTCCATCAAATATAGACAGCAGTAGACCAGGCAGGTGTCACCTAGCAACTCCCGTTTGGCCGTGCAGGCGAAGACGAAGAATCGAATGAGATGCCAGGATTCATCGGTCTGTCCGTTCCACTCGTCCCGAATGGACAGGGTCTGTTTTTCCAGTTATGAAAAAGGCTTCCTCAGTTTGTTCCAGGAGTAGATGGTTGCTAATCAAGAACCACCACCAGCCAAACACAGCTGGTAAATTAAGTCTAGCCACATTTGGCAGACAAGACGGCTTTCGTTCTCTTCTAATCAAAAACTCAAAACTGTGGCTGGTGAGACAGAAAGAGGCCGGTTCATGTCCAGAAATACCCAGAGCCGACGGTGGCTAATGAACAACAAAACTAATGTTTAGCGTCTTGCTCAGTTTCGCAACTCGAACCCTTAACAGAATTTGTTTATCTGGTTGGAGCCCAATTATGGTTTAAATACAGAAAAATAAATCTAGACACAGACAGTATGTCCCACCCTGTCTGTCTGTCTGTCTGTCTGTCCGCCTAACTTGATCACAAAATTTCTTAGAAATCGGAGTCAATATATAAATCATCAAGTCATTCATTTATTGCTGAAAGATAGAGATTCCCCGCATGAAAAAATAATGATGCAAATCACTGCCATCATCATAAAAAGCTATAAAAATTAGATCCATCTTGTGAAACGATGTAGACATAGCAAAACAAAAAGACATCTCATAGAAGGAGAAGCTAGTAGTAAGGCACTTTTATTAGAAAATGTTTTCATCTTTGTTTAATCAAAGTCATCAGCTTTTGGAGGCTTTTTCATTCATTTTTGCTTCATCCTCATCATCGTCTGCTGTCTTTTCATTTATTTATCTTATGGCACTAAGGTGACATTGGTTTAGATCCAGTGGAGAACAGGGGGCTCCTCCCTTCACTCCACCCCCACCAGAGGGGGCTCTCCACCGGGCAGAATGTGCTCCAACTTGGGGGGCTGGGTGTGGATCTCCAGCAACCCCTGGATTAAGCTCTCTGTGGGGACAGAGGCCACCGGAGCCTGCCCAGGGCTGGAGGAAGAGTGGGAAGATGAGGATGAGGGCTCTTTGGATGACGAGGGTCCAGCGGCTGTGGTATCGCTGGCTTGCCGTTCGCCAGGAGTCTCGGTCGCTGTTGCTTTGTGGGAAGCGGTTTCGCTCTCCGTCGGTGTCGGCTCTGCTGGATCGTCAGAGAGGCGTTCTGAAGGACTCTCCGAGCCGAATGAGGAACCCTCAGGCGTTGACTCAGACCCAGGTCCTGAGGCGCCACCCTCCGCCGCGGAGCATTCCAGACTGGTGGCCGCCACAGAACCGGACGGTGCCTGTGATTGGTCAACTGAAGGCTGGGGCTTATTGCTTGCTGCTTCTTTACTGGACTCCTGGTCGTTGTCCTCCTCTTCCTCCTCCTCCTCCTCCTCCTCTCCCTCATCCAGCTCCATGCCTTCTCCAGCTCCTCCTCCTTCGCTCTCGTCCCCTGAGGGGGGACAGGTGGAGGTGGGGGTGCAGGAGAGGTCTCCGTCCTCGCTGCCGCCGTCGTCATGGCAGCCGGAGGAGGACGGGGCGGAGGAGGTGCCGGGGTCGCCGCGGGGCTTCAGGTGGATTCTCTGGTGACGCACCAGGCTGTGTTTCAGAGTGAAGGTCCGCTCGCATGTCTGACACTGGTACGGACGCTCGCCTACAGGAAAACACAGAATTAAGGAATCGCAATGAATCATAGTCTGGCAGCCTTATATAGGATGTTAATGGTATGGTCACATATATCGCACTATAAAATAAATTCCTCAATAACGGCAGCCGGTCAGCAAGTGGATTCATGAATGTATGTATATAGACAATATTTTAAATAGTTTTTTTTTTTTTATATATAATTTTTATCCCACGATTTTGTAACCCATTTTTCACCCCTGTGTCAATTATCTAATGTGATCCTGGGCTCTCACACCCTCCGCCAACCTAGTCCCCATATATGGGGGACATGGGGAGAGCAACGGACTTGAACTCATGCTTCCTTCATGCCTGAGTGTCCAAGTTGCTCCTTTACACCTGACAGCTATAACAGATATTTTAAATAGTTAAAAAAAACTATATACCAAATTTCCCACGTTAACACAATCAGCCCCAGGGTTTTTTTCAAAATAGAAGCTTGGGGTGCCGGGAAGATATGTCCGCTTTTACTCTGTAAAGTGTGTGCGTGCGTGCGTGCGTGCGTGCGTGCGTGCGTGCGTGCCTTACCAGTGTGTGAGCGCATGTGTCGAGTCAGATCCTGCATGGACCAGAATCGCTTGCCGCACACGTTGCAGATCTTCTTCCTCTTGTCCACACGGCTGTCTCCTCCCTCACCTCCCTCCTCCTTCTTTGGTTCCGATGCTCCTCCCTCGTCGTCGCTCCTCTCCTTGTCCTCCTCCTCTTCCTCCTCCTCCTCGTCCCCCGACTCCCCGCTCTCCCCTCCCTCGCTCTCCCCTCCCTTCGCCTCTCTCTCCGTGTCCTCGCGCTCCTGCTCCTCCGCGTCGCTCGCTCTGGCCGCTTTGTTCTCCTCGTCTCTCGGCGCCGCGTTCCTCTCTTCCGCTTTCTCGCTCTCCTCCTCGCCAGCGGCTGGTGATGTCGTTGCCGCGGCAGACGACAGCAGCGCGGGCACCGCCGTCTCCTCGCTCAGGTGCGCTCTCTCGTGGCGAGCCAGCGTGGTGGCGTAACGGAAGCTCTTCTTGCACACCCGGCACACGTGTCTGTACTCTGGCGCAGGCTTCATGCCGGCGGGGGTGGAGATGAGAGCAGGGGGCTTCTTCTCCTCAGCCGTCGTACTCTGCGCTGCTCCTCCCGGGGGGCCATTGGGGGGTGGGGGGGGAAGGGCCGTTGATGAATGGAGGTGTCGCTGGTCCGCGGTGGAGCAGGCGGGCGCTGGGGTGGAGGAGGAGAAGGTGAATGAGGAGGTGAAATCGATGAGCTTGCTGGCGAAGTTCAGGTCCAGGCTCTTGTTGCTCTGAGAGTCTTCATCGTCCTCATCAGCGTCCATCTAAGCAATTCACAATTTAGGCATTTAAACAAGGTAAAAACACACATCAGATGCAGAGAGACAGTGCCTCGCATTGTGAGCTTGTAGATCTGCCATTTGTTTGGTTCCCGGGCAAACGTCTAATGTCAGTTTTGGGTCTTGAGCAAAAGAAAATTGGGAACCTCTGGTCTAAACAATATACTACCAATTTCTGAGGGACTATCGCCCCTCCTATGTCCAACTTTTGGTGTATGTGCTAACACAAACCTTGTCCTACACAAATGCAATCCCATTGACAATAAATGGACAACTTTGAGTGTTGGTGTAAACACAAACATTGCGTGTATAAAAACACATGAACAAGAACATATCCACTGGATGTGATGAATGAATAGTTTCAGTATTGACTGGGAAACACGCTTCACCTTGCAGTTGTTCTGTGGTGGCCGAGCTGCTTTGTTCTCTGCCAGGTGGTCCATGATCCCTGACGAGTCTGTTCCCGACTCATCGGTGAAGCTGGGAGCAGGACTGGGTCCTACAAGCACAACACACACGTTGACCACATGGTCCCTGACATCGCGCATTTGTGACCTGGAACATTTTCAGATGGGGGTCCCAGGGCTTAACCCGTTCTGGGCAGGAACCCCTTTTGGTGTTTTAAAGCATTATGTTATACTTTAGCTATTGAAAAATAGCAGATCTACGAGCTTGTATGTCTGCTATTTTTGAAAAATCGTGAAAGTTTGCCTGAAATCTTTGAATATAGCCTATATTCTTTCAGAGTTTCAGTTTTTAACTCAAATCTTTGTCGGCGGCATATTACATATAATTTCTGGGGTCCTTGACATGAAATATTGAGAACCACAGATGAGGTTAAGCACTTTGATTATTAAATGTAAATTTCACTCCACTGACCTTGGCTGGGCCTGGAGGCGGGGCTCGACCGGGTGACTCGGCCGACATGCGTCGCCCTGGGCAGGTCTGAAGAAGAACCGGTCCGGAGGTCCGGAGTGGATCTGGACTCTGTGGCCGAACCGCTCAGGTCCACGGCCTCTGGAGTAGTCTGCTCCGTCTCTGACTGGCTCTCTGTGACACATTACACAACACGCCGTTCAAGTACATCACTGGGTCATGCTCTTCATACGTTTCATGGTAGGGTGAATGATATGTTTAGATAGAAGGCATGCGTGTCATGCATAAAGTGAGTGGCAAAGTGAGTTTAATGTCATTTAATGCAATCAAAATTGCTTTGCTTTTCTGTTTGGATGTACGGGCTGTCAAGGCCAGAAAGTAGTTTTTGACACGCATACTCTATAGAGGGTATGCGTGTGACATCATCATCATAGCCGGAAGTTATAGTAGTTAAAAACCTACTTTCTGGCCTTGACAGCCCATATACATCCAAACAGAAAAGTTGTATTTGATTGCATTAAACCATTTAGACCTGACTTAAAACAAATTAAAAAAAAGTATTCTGAAAGAATATATATTCAAAGATTTGTGCCGCATTTTTACGATTTTTCAAAAATAGCAGACCTTCAAGCTCGTAGCGCACCACTCGGTGGCGCACTATGAGCTTGTAGATCTGCTATTTTTCAATAGCTAAAGTATAACATAATGCACGTGCGCGTGCACGTACACACACACACACACACACACACACACACCTCCACTGTCATGAGATCCCTCGTCTCCGTCCTTCTTGGAGCCGCTGCGTCTCATGGATCGGTTTGTGACGCCGTGCTTCCTCAACAGATGGCGCTCACAGTTGGACTTGGTGGAGAAGAACGCATCGCAGTTAGGACAGGGGAACGGTTTCTGACCTGTGGGAGAGAGAGAGAGAGAGAGAGAGAGAGAGAGAGAGAGAGATTACAATTTACTATTAAGCATGATCCAGAGCGGCTTACATTAAGCATGGTGAACACATCACATACATCAAACGTACATTGAGGCCCCTTTTCCACCAAAATATCTTTTTGGTTCTGTTCTAGATTCTTGGAACCTTGGTGCTTCAACGGAAACGGCAGATATTTTTGGGGTTCCAGGTAAACCGTGTGTGTGTGTGTGTTCTCGTGTGTGGTAAATGGTGCATTTATATAGCGCTTTTATCCAAAGCCAATAGATTGTGACATTACATTCACCCATTCACACACACACACATTCATACACCGATGGCGGACGAAACCAATGCACGGCACCAATCTGCTCATCGGGAGCAATTAGGGCTTCAGAGTCTCGCTCAAGGACACTTCGACACTAACTCTGGGGGAGCTCGGGATCGAACTGAGAACCTCACGGTTCCGTCCGGCAGTTCTACCGGCCACTCTACCCGTGAGCCACTGCCGCCCAATATATATAATATAATATAATGTGTGTGCTCGCGTGTGTGTGTGCGTGCGTGCGTGCGTGTGTGTGTTCTCACCAGTGTGCGTCAGCATGTGCCTCTGCAGCGAGCTGGCCCAGGGGAAGACTCGGGGACAGAAGGGACAGGTCATTTTCTGCACAGAGTTGGAGTACGCGTTCTTCTTGCCTTTGGACTGAGGCATCAACACGGTGGGCTTACCCTCCTCCCCAGTCCCACCCGTATCTTCTACTCCTCCAAGTCTGTCGGGGTCTGGAACGGGACGGCACGGACACACACACACACACACACACTGTAAGAGCACTGGCGCTGTGGGGTCTATGGGTGTCTGTGTTGATGTGTAGCTATGTCTGCATCTATCTATAAATCAATCTTTTGACCAATTTATGTACAAGTCCATTCCTCTAGTCATAAGTAAGTAAGCCTTGCAGAGCCATGGGGCCCATAGGGGCAGGAGCCTATCTCCTGTTTCTGTAGCGTGAGGCAGCTTGATGTACAAGTACACCCCCTGGACATGATGCTACTATGTCGCAGGGACTTACCCCCAATCCAACCCTTGATGCCAAGTGCCAAGCAGGGAGGCACTGGGTCCCATTTTCAGAGTTTGGTATGACCCGGCCGGGGATAGAACCCCCGACCTCCCAGTCTCAGGGCGGACACTCAAACCACAAGGCCACGGAGCTGGTTCCTCTAGTCATACCGTCTACTAACGACCCCTACCTCTCTTACGTACCATCTCCTCACTTTCAATTTAGCATGCATCGTCCCTGTCTACAGAATCTGTCCATCTATCGCGCTCTACCATCCGTCTATCTCTCTCTCTCTCTTTCTCTCTCTCTCTCTCTCTCTTGGTTGCCAGGTCGGCGGCTCCAGTCTGGAGGTAGGTGCTGAACTTACTTCTCTTGGTTGCCAGGTCGGCGGCTCCAGTCTGGAGGTAGGTGCTGAACTTGTTGGCATCGGTGGTCGCCAGCATCCTCTCCACGCTGGCGAACTCTCCGCTCGACTCCAGGTCTATTCCACTTCCTGTGTTGTGGTTGGCCACGCCCGCCTTCTCCTTGGCAGCCCTCGCCCTCTTCCTGGACCGCTTCCTGTTTGACACGAGGTGGGATGGTTATTTCACAGGCCCGTTTCTGACTATGATGTTTTATATGTAATACATTATATAACAAGAACTTGTGTGTATAGGGCGCCTTTCTTATGGAATGTAGCTCTGCTTTAGAATATACAATCCTTCGAGACACATACAGGTATTTCTCGAACTTCTAGTTGATTACAATATAGATACGCCACACATAATCTGTGTCTATTAGTGTCTATTATTCATGTCCTAATAAATGAAATCCACTCAGCCCACCTGGCAGGTCTCTTTGCAGTGCTTTCAGTCTGGATCTCTGGGTTGGCCACGGTGGGGCCGGCCACCTCCGGGACAGCAGAGTCCGCCTGGGAGGAAGTGAGCCCTCCCTGGGCCTTGCCGTCCAACGAGCCGGCCTCTCTCTTCAGCAGATCTGGAGCTCCGGAGACCGAGTGGATGATCTGAGCGATGGAGGCCAGGGGAGGCAGCTCCTTCAGCGAGGAGGACAAGGACGAGGAAGAGGAGCAGGAGGAGACGATGGAGGAGGCGGCGGAGGCGGAGGAGGAGGAGGAGACAGGTTTAGGGAGCAGTGGTTTGAGCCGCAGGGCTCGGGCAGGGTTGTTGAGGCCAGAGAGGCACGCCGGGGTGGAGGAGGCGCATGCGGGGGGAAGCTGGTAGCAGCCAGGCTGAGGGTGTGGGTGCAGCGGGCTTAGGATGGAGGCGTTCTTCTCCTCCACCTGCAGGAGTTTAGTCAAACCCAGGCCATGATGATGTTGTTGCTGTTGTTGTTGTGGTGGTGGTGGTGGTGGTGGTGGTGGTGGTTGTTGTTGTGGTTGTGGTTGTGGTGGTTGTTGTTGTTGTTGTTTTGGTGGTTGTTGTTGTGGTGGTGGTTGTTGTTTTTGTTGTTTTGATGGTTGTTTTTGTGGTGTTTCAGTGCTGCTGGCACTCCCCGGCTCCTTCTTTATCTCCCTCTCCCCACTCCCCATCGTCTCTCCTCCTGCCTCCCTCCTCTGCCTCTTGCTGGGGTTGGACAGGTCTATGGGCTGGTCCGGGTCCAGGCACTGGAACCCCGGGGGGGAGAGCTCCTCCACTTTGACCCCAGGAAAGGTGCCCACTCCTCCCACTCTCCGCCCCTTGGCGGAGAAGTCCAGCGGCTGGTCGAGTTGGTCCGCTGCGGAGTAGACCAGGCTCTCCTCCACCTTGATGTGGTGATGGTGATGACGGAGGTTCTGGGTGTCGTTCAGACCGTTCATCAGCGGCAGGCAGGCCGGGCTGGAGCGAGCCGGGGTCTCCGAGGCAACGGGGACGACGGCGGTGGCCACGGTGATGGCGGCGGGGGCGGGGCCGGAGGCGGGGCCAGCGGCGGCGGCGGCCGGCAGCAGCGTGGCGATGTGCTCCTCAATCTCCTTCTCCTGGACCTCCGGGTGCTGCTTCAGCAGGTGGTGGATGCAGTTGCGCTTGGCGAGGAACGCCGCGCCGCACCGCCGGCACTCGAACGGCTTCCTCTGGCAGCCGTTGTGCGTGCGCAGGTGGATCTGCAGCGCACGGTACGTCTTCAGGTCGTCGCCGCAGAAGCGGCAGACCGTCTCGCAGCCGGCCGTCCCGCCGACCGCCTCCGGCGGGCCGTCCGAGGTGATGCCGCCCATCGTCGCCGCCGACGTCACGTACTTGATGTTCTTCTCGATCTCCTTGCGCGACGTCTTGGCGTGCTTCTTGCGCAGGTGGCGCTCGCAGTTGGCCTTGACGGTGAACGGGTAGTGGCACACGCGGCACACGTATGGCCGCTCGCCGCTGTGCGTGCGCAGGTGGCGGATGAGCGTGGCCTTGTCGGGCGCCACGTAGTCGCAGATGTTGCACTGGTGCGGCAGCACGCCCAGGTGGAAGCGCATGTGCGCCTGCAGGACCCCCGAGAAGGGGAAGACCTGCTCGCAGAAGCGGCACGGGAACGAGCCCTTGGCCGAGCCGCCGTTGGCGCTGACGCCTCCCTTGCCTGCCGTCTTCTTCCCGCCAAGCCCCGCCTCTTCCTGTGCAGACGGCGAGCCGGACGAGGGCGTGTGGGCGACGTCGCCCGTGCACTCCGCCTCCATCTGACCCACGCTGCCGGAGGAGGAGGAGGAGGAGGAGGAGGACGACGAGGAGGGGATCTTGAAGAGGGAGGGGGTGGGCGGGGGCAGACCGGGGCTGATGCAGCCCAGTGAGGCCTGCTGGGAACTCTGGAGGGGGGGAGGGGTGGTGGCAGTCAGGCTGGAGCGAGGGGTCAGCGGGGGTTTGGGTTTCAGCGGGGGCATCGACTTCTGACTCTGAACTTGACCTGGAGAGAGGAGGGGAAGCGTTAGATATTTTGTGATGATATTGAATTTTGTTGTTATGTGTCATGTTTATGAATTGAATACATGCTATACCCCTTATCTTAGCCTTAAACGTCTTTGCCTTTTTTTTTTCTTTTTTTTTTTTAATACATTTTAAAATGTTCAACTATCCGATCTACATCGACACATTGTGAGCTTGTAGATCGGCGATTAGAACGACTCAAAAATGTTTTTCAAAATAGTAAAAAAAGGCAAAGAAGTTTAGGGATAAGGGGTATAGCAATGGCGAAAATATGGCCCCCAAATCCAAATGACATGAAATCAGTCGTGGACGAGTGAACTTAAATTCCATGCGCTCTCTCTCTCACCTTGACCTCCGACGGCGGCGTAGCCCGGGGCCTTGGCCAGCGGGGGCAGCCCCATCTGATTGGGCGCGGCCGCCGCCACCTTGAGGATCTGCTGGATGTCGGCCAGCTCCATGACCCCGGCTCCTCCTCCTCCTCCGCCACCCTCGCCGGGTTTGACCCCCGAGGACGCGGCGCTGGCGCCCCCGTCGGGGTGCACCAGGAAGCTGGCCTGGAAGGGCTGCAGGGAGAGCAGGCTGAGGGCGTCCCGCTGAGACAGGCCCTGCAGGGTGCCGGCGGTGCCGGAGGAGACTGAGGCCTCCATGTAGGGCTGGCAAAGAAAATCACAGTGTAAAGTTGAACATTAATTTTGTCACACAAATAATTTG